>NC_037334.1:63872398-64179443 GCF_002263795.3 Bos taurus
TCCTTTGATGATATGTTTTCCTAAATCTGTCTTTTAGTTCTGCATAGCTATTTGGAAGTAATGAATTTGCCAGACTTAAAGAAAAAATAACTTTGAAATGGGAAATGACTCTGTGGTCCTTTGATGTTAAGTAGTCATGTGGCCTGAGACAAAGGTTAATTTTCCTCAGTGGTCAAATGGCAGGGTGGGGCTGGGGGGCTTACTTGGATGAATTATAAGGTGCTCGAGAGATCTGAAGATCTGAGTATAGGATTCTAAACCATCGTCTGTCATTTATGTGGAATTTTCCTGACCAAAGCCTTACAGTTGCATTAGTTAAGATTGAAGTAAAACTGTCACTGTTTGCAAATGACATGATATGATACATAAAAAGCCCTAAAGATACTACCAGAGAGTACCAGAACTCATCCATGAATTTGGTAAAATTGTAGGATAGAAAATTAACATACAGAAATCTGTTGCATTTCTAAACACTAACAAAAGATCTGAAAGAGAAATTATGGAATCAGTCCCATTTACCATTGCATGAAAAAGAATAAAATATGTAGGGTTAAACCAACTTGAGGTAAAATATTGTACTCTGAAAACTATAAGACACTGATGAAAGAAACTGAAGTCAACACAACCATGTTCTTGGATTGGAAGAATTAGTATTGTTAAATAACCATACTAGCCAAGACAGTCTACAGATTCAATGCAGTCTCTATCAAAACACCATGGCATTTTTCACAAAACTACAACAAATAATTTTAAAATTTGTATGGAAACACAAAGGACACTGAAGAACCCAAACAATCTTGAGAAAGAACAGCTGGAGGAATCGTGCTCCCTGGCTTCAGACTATCCTGCAAAGTTACAGTAGTTAAAATCGTGTGGTACTAGTAGAAAAACAGACACGTAGATTAATGAAACAGGATAGAGATCCCAGAAATAAAGCTGCACACTTGTGGTAAATTAAGCCACAGCAAGGGAGGCAAGAATACACAGTGGAGGAAAGACAGTCTCTTCAATAAGTGGTGCTGGGAAAGCTACATCTAAAAGAAAGCTACTGGATCGCTACATGCAAAAGAATGAAATTAGAATACTCCTTAACACTATATACAAAAATAAACTCAAAATAGATTAAATACCTAAATGTAAGACCAGAAACTATAAAAATCCTAGAGGAAACCATAGGCAGAACACTCTTTTACATAAATCACAGCAATTTGTGGGAGAATCCATTTCCCAGAGTAATCAAAATAAGAGTAAACATTAAAGATGGGAGCTAATTAAATGTAAAAGTTTTTGCACAGCAAAGGAAACCAGCTCCCCTACAGTCTGTCTAAATTCCTAACTCATAGAATTCACGCACACAACCAATGGCTGACTCTGGAAGTGTTCCTGGAAGCTGAAAGAAAGAAAACACTTGTGATGTGGTGATGGAAAGTTTAGGAACACTATCTCCTGTGATAATATGGAATCTGGAAAATGGATTGAATGCTCTGGATAAATGAACATGGGCCTTTCTTTCAGCTTCTAGTGACACTTTTCTTCCATGCCTTTGACCCCTCACTTTCAGTCTTCTGAAGAGCCATCAAGGTTTCCTGACGGACTTTATAAGACCCTTGCAGTTTTGAGAAATAACCTCCTCAATGTTTCACCAGTCTCTGCCCACCTCCAAGTCACCCACTGGTTTTAGGTATTTTTGTAATGGCATTTCCCTACTTCCAGGTATAAAAATCTGTTTCCATTATCTGGTGCTGCACAACAAATTGCTATGCAGTTTAGGATATAGGATAATCATCTGTTGTGTTCGTGGATTCTCTGAGTTAGGAGTTTAGACAGGGTGTATAGGGGATGTTGTGTCTTTCCTCCGTGATGTCTGAGTTTAAGCTAGATGATTCATTCTGAGGACTGGAGTCATCTGAAGGCATGTTGATTCAGTATGGTGGTTGATCAAGGCTGTTGATTGAGGTTTTGACTTCTTTCCACATGGATCTCTCTCCATGTGATCTTTTTATGTGGGTGAATGTGGACCTCTTCACAGCATGGTGGTTGGTTTTTCAAAGCAAACATCCCCCACCCCCAAAAAAGGGGACTCACGTGAAAGCTGTATTTCTTTTAAAGACCCAGCCCCAGAAAATAAAGTATTGCTTCACTCATTTGGTTGGTTAAAAGTCACAAGCCTTCCCAAGTTTGAGGCGAATGAAAATAAACTACAATTTAAAAAAATTTTAAATACTTATTATTATGTATTTGGCTGCATCAGGTGTTAGTCGTGGCACGTGGGGTCTTCACTGTGGTATCTTCACGTGTTCTCTGGTTGTGGCATGTGGGCTCCGGAGGGCGAGGGCTGAGTAGTTATGTCATGTGCACGCTACAGAGTGTGGGCTGAGTTGCTCTGTGCATGTGGGATATTAGTTGCTCAACCAGGGATTGAACCTGAGTCCTCTGCCTTGCAAGGCAGATTCTTAAGCTCCGCTCCCGGGCAAGTCCCAACTACAACTTTCAATGTGGAGTTGCAAGGTTTTGGAGGAACATGTGGAACTAAAAATATTACTGTGATCATTTTAAGAAACTACAATCTTCTATGCTATCTTTTATTTACATTACTGAAACATTCCTGGCTTAAAAAATTAAACTTATATATATAATAAATAAAGATAAGACAAAAAAAAGATAGTGGGAAAATTAAGACTCCGCTGCTTTTTCCTACTAATAATTCTGCATTCCTGTTTATTAAATAGTGATGTAATTTATCTTATTAGCTTTGGATAATCTTTCAGAGGTATTATATGCATGTACCAACACACACATGTAAATACTACTATATACTATTAACTCTATATATATTTGAGTTATAAAATCCTTTCTCATTAATCCATACTGGTAGGATAAGAAATCAGAGAACACTCAAACTTTAGGGAGTTACTCTATTAAAAGATTTTATAAATCTTTTTTTCTCAGTAGATGTGCCATAAGCATTGTTTGCTTAAGCTAAACTATATCTGTATTTCTAATCGCTTTCTGATAATGGCCAGAGGCAAAACAGAGGCTCAGCTTAAGCTGGGATGTTAGAATGGCCGTTGATGAGGAAAACAGTTGGTCCTTGATGGCCAAAAACAGGTTTGATTTTGTTTTCTCATGTTCCAATGTTCTTAAGTATTTGGTAGGGCAGAGAACAAACTCATACAGAGATTTTTGCTTGTTAAATGTAATAATCTCAGGACCAAGATTTAATGACATGGGAATGAAGGAAGAATGTGTTTTGGGTTTCTGATAGAAGCTACGTAATAGGTACAATTCTGAGTTGGTATTTTAGAGACTCCATGTCTGGCTTGATCTTTTTACTGCAAAACTTTGTGACCTTGAGTAAGTGTCCTTTCTTCTGTACCTCTTCATTTTTTAAAAATGCATAACATGAAGAGATTGGAACTGAACTTTGCTACTCTAAGTCTGGTCCATGAAAGAGCAGCACCCACATTGCCTGGGATTACTTGTCTTCAGACTTATTGTATCAGATTCTGCATTTTTTCAAAATCCTCTGATGGTTCACATTAAAGTTTGGAAAGCATTGGACAGAAGACTCTCTAAGTTCCCTTTCTATTGTAAAGTTTAATGCTTAACAGGACTTAAAAGAAAAAAGTAAAAAACAAAACAAAGCAGCTTCAGTGACAATGCTGTTTTATTCTCTCTGAGAAGTAAGAATGACCTATATTTGTGGTGTAGATTGCAATGCTCCCTACTGACATAGTCAAAAAATTTTCTTTCTTGTTAGTTCAAAATTATGGAGGCAAAAATGCCAAGGGATACAAAGAGTTCTTGTGTTTAGTCATTCTTATAGCTCTGTTGTAGTTTCCAGCTATATCCTTTTCAGATTCCCTGGCTCTTAGCATCAGTCAGCTTCTCAGGCTGCTTTAAATAATTCTAATGGAAACAAACTAGGAAAAGTAGAGAGACCTATCAAAGGTCATGCCACAAGGCAGTGCTGAAAATGCCAGTAATAATGGATGGCAACAATACTCCAGAAAGATCTAAATATGAAAAGTATTTAGTCCATGGAAACCTAGAATAGTAAATAGTGTTCAAGGTGATTTATTATGTACATGTATAAGTAAGGGGAATGGCATTATACTTTCCTCAAATTTTTAACACATTTATCCCTTATTGTAACTGCTTACCTGAACACAAGAGAGAGGCCTATTTCTAATGGATTTATTCTTTCTTTAATATTTCCAACAAATATTGATTTGTACTTAGTAGGTATCCAGCATTGTGCTATAAAAAAGAATAGGAATATTGCTCTTTTATTTTTTAATAGCTCTACTGAGATATAATTCACATACTGTACAGTTCATGCATTTAAATAATGAAGTTCAATATTTTTTAGTATTTTTACAAATATATGCAATATATTTCAGATGTTTAATTTTAGAACATTTTCATCATCTCAGAATGAAACCCCATACCAGTTAGATATTCTCTCCTCCCCCAGATTTGTCCCCTACCAGCCCTAACCAATCAGTGATTTACTTTTATATTCTGGACATTTTATAAGAATAAAGTAATATAATACATAGTCATTAGTGACTGACTTCTTTCATTTCTCATAATGTTTTCAGGGTCCATTCATGTTCTAGTATATATCAGTACTCTATTCCTTTTTACGGTCAAAATATTCCATTATTTGTATATATCACATTTTGCTTATCTATTCATTAGTTGATTACATTTGTGTTGTTTATACCTTTTGGTTCCTATGAATAATACTGCTGTAAACATTTACATTATTTTATTGGTGTGTCAGAGAAGGCAATGACAACCCACTCCAGTACTTTTGCCTGAAAAATCCCAAGGACGGAGGAGCCTGGTAGGCTGCAGTCCATGGGGTCGCTAGAGTTGGATACGACTTAGTGACTTCACTTTCACTTTTCACTTTCATGCATTGGAGAAAGAAATGGCAACCCATTCCAGTGTTCTTGCCTGGAGAATCCCAGGGACGGGGAAGCCTGGTGGGCTGCCGTCTATGGGGTTGCACAGAGTCGGACATGACTGAAGTGACTTAGCAGCAGCAGCAGCAGCATTAGTGTGTAGTTGATTACTGTTAGGTTCAGATATTCAGCAAAATGATTCAGTTATACATGTATGGACATGGAACAACAGACTGGTTCCAAATAGGAAAAGGAGTTCGTCAAGGCTGTATATTGTCACCCTGTTTATTTAACTTATATGCAGAGTACATCATGAGAAACGCTGGACTAAAAGAAACACAAACTGGAATCAAAATTGCCGGGAGAAATATCAAAAACCTCAGATATGCAGATGACACCACCGTTATCGCAGAAAGTGAAGAGGAACTCAAAAGCCTCTTGATGAAAGTGAAAGTGGAGAGTGAAAAAGTTGGCTTAAAGCTCAACATTCAGAAGACGAAGATCATGGCATCCGGTCCCACCACTGAATGGGAAATAGATGGGGAAACAGTGGAAACAGTGTCAGACTTTATTTTTCTGGGCTCCAAAATCACTGCAGATGGTGACTGTAGCCATGAAATTAAAAGACGCTTACTCCTTGGAAGGAAAGTTATGACCAACCTAGATAGCATGTTCAAAAGCAGAGACATTACTTTGCCAACAAAGGTTCGTCTAGTCAAGGCTATGTTTTTTCCTGTGGTCATGTATGGATGTGAGAGTTGGACTGTGAAGAAGGCTGAGGGCCGAAGAATTGATGCTTTTGAACCGTGATGTTGGAGAAGACTCTTGAGAGTCGCTTGGACTGCAAGGAGATCCAACCAGTCCATTGTGAAGGAGATCAGCCCTGGGATTTCTTTGGAAGGAATGATGCTAAAGCTGAAAGTCCAGTACTTTGGCCACCTCATGCGAAGAGTTGACTCATTGGAAAAGACTCTGATGCTGGGAGGGATTGGGGGCAGGAGGAGAAGGGGACGACAGAGGATGAGATGGCTGGATGGCATCACTGACTCGATGGACGTGAGTCTGAGTGAACTCCGGGAGTTGGTGATGGACAGGGATGCTTGGCGTGCTGTGATTCACGGGGTCGCAAAGAGTCGGACATGACTGAGCGACTGATCTGATCTGATCTGATATTCATTCTTTTTAGTGCATAAATGTTTTTGTGAGGGCATGTTTTCATTTTTCTTGGGTACATAACTAGTTGTAGAGTTGTTAACTCTATATTCAATCATTTGAAGACTATTTTCAGGCCTCTCCCCTAAGTCAGCAGTAAAGAATCCTCCTGTAAGGCAGGAGGCACAGGAGACATGGGTTCCATCCTTAGTTGGGGAAGATCCCTTGGAGAAGGAAATGGCAACCCACTCCAGTAATCTTGCCGGGAAAACCTCATGAACAGAGGAGCCTAGAGGGCTACAGTCCATGGGGTTGCAAATAGTCAGACATGACTGAAGAGACAGCATGCATGCAGACTATTTTCCAAAGTGTGTGTGTGCGTGTGCGCATGCGCGTGCATGTGCGTGTGCCTGCATACACACTCAGTCATGTCCAACTCTTGCAACCCCATAGACTGTAGCCCGCCAGGCTCCTCTGTTCCTGACATTTTCTTGGCAAGAATACTGGGGTGGGTTGCCTTTTCCTCCTCCAGGGGATCCCCATGGATTGAACTTGCATCTCGTGCATTCGCGGATGGATTCTTTACCATTTGAGCCACCTGGAGGCCCCCATTTTCCAAAGATGTGGCATGGAATTTCAGTCTTGGCAAGCTTACGGAAATGAAGTCAAATTGGAGGTGGCAGAGTGTGGGATGTTGGACAAATGTAGTCTGTCTCTCATCACCCCATCTATTTCATTCTTCCCACCTCAATATGTATAGGATTCTTAGAACAGCTCTTTCAAAATGTTATTTCCTTGTTTAAGAATCTACTGTGGAAACCCAATGAATGGTAGGATTATATCCCCAAAGACACCGTATTCAAGGTCCCCCATATTATAACATAAGCAAAGCACAGTGGTTTGAACATAGATTTTAACATTAAGTTCTAATTCACCTTTGGAACTTTATTGCTTTGTAGGCTTAGCTATATAAAATTAAATTTATCTCTGTCTTAGTTTGCTTGTCCCTGTTTTAGAAATTAATTTTTTTTTTCTCTAATTTTATTTTATTTTTAAACTTTACATAATTGTATTAGTTTTGCCAAATATCAAAATGAATCCGCCACAGGTATACATGTGTTCCCCATCCCAAATCCTCCTCCCTCCTCCCTCCCCATACCATCCCTCTGGGCCGTCCCAGTGCACCAGCCCCAAGCATCCAGCATCATGCATCGAACCTGGACTGGCAACTCGTTTCCTACATGATATTTTACATGTTTCATTGCCATTCTCCCAAATCTTCCCACCCTCTCCCTCTCCCACAGAGTCCATAAGACTGTTCTATACATCAGTGTCTCTTTTGCTGTCTCGTACACCGGGTTATTGTTACCATCTTTCTAAATTCCATATATATGCGTTAGTATACTGTATTTATGTTTTTCCTTCTGGCTTACTTCACTCTGTATAATAGGCTCCAGTTTCATCCACCTCATTAGAACTGATTCAAATGTATTCTTTTTAATGGCTGAGTAATACTCCATTGTGTATATGTACCACTGCTTTCTTATCCATTCATCTGCTGATGGACATCTAGGTTGCTTCCATGTCTTGGCTATTATAAACAGTGCTGCGATGAACATTGGGGTACACGTGTCTCTTTCCCTTCTGGTTTTCTCAGTGTGTATGCCCAGCAGTGGGATTGCTGGAACATAATCAAAGAGGACACTAATAGATGGAGAAATATACCATGTTCATGGATTGGAAGAATCAATATAGTGAAAATGAGTATACTACCCAAAGCAATTTATAGATTCAACGCAATCCCTATCAAGCTACCAACAGTATTCTTCACAGAGCTAGAACAAATAATTTCACAATTTATATGGAAATACAAAAAACCTCGAATAGCCAAAGCGATCTTGAGAAAGAAGAATGGAACTGGAGGAATCAACCTACCTGACTTCAGGCTCTACTACAAAGCCACAGTTATCAAGACAGTATGGTACTGGCACAAAGACAGAAATATTGATCAATGGAATAAAATAGAAAGCCCAGAGATAAATCCACGCACATATGGACACCTTATCTTCGACAAAGGAGGCAAGAATATACAATGGATTAAAGACAATCTCTTTAACAAGTGGTGCTGGGAAATCTGGTCAACCACTTGTAAAAGAATGAAACTGGACCACTTTCTAACACCATACACAAAAATAAACTCAAAATGGATTAAAGATCTAAACGTAAGACCAGAAACTATAAAACTCCTAGAGGAGAACATAGGCAAAACACTCTCCGACATACATCACAGCAGGATCCTCTATGACCCACCTCCCAGAATATTGGAAATAAAAGCAAAAATAAACAAATGGGACCTAATTAACCTTAAAAGCTTCTGCACATCAAAGGAAACTATTAGCAAGGTGAAAAGACAGCCTTCAGAATGGGAGAAAATAATAGCAAATGAAGCAACCGACAAACAACTAATCTCAAAAATATACAAGCAACTCCTACAGCTCAACTCCAGAAAAGTAAACGACCCAATCAAAAAATGGGCCAAAGAACTAAATAGACATTTCTCCAAAGAAGACATACAGATGGCTAACAAACACATGAAAAGATGCTCAACATCACTCATTATCAGAGAAATGCAAATCAAAACCACTATGAGGTACCATTTCACACCAGTCAGAATGGCTGCGATCCAAAAGTCTACAAATAATAAATGCTGGAGAGGGTGTGGAGAAAAGGGAACCCTCTTACACTGTTGGTGGGAATGCAAACTAGTACAGCCACTATGGAGAACAGTGTGGATATTCCTTAAAAAACTGGAAATAGAACTGCCTTATGTTCTAGAAATTAATTTTTATTGGAGTATAGTTGCTTTATAATGTTGTGTTAGTTTCTACTATAATCAAAGTGAATTAGTTGTATGTATACATATCCCTCTATTTTTGAACTTCCTTTCCATTTAGGTCATCATAGAACAATGGGTAGAGTTCTCTGAGCTACACACTAGGTTCTCATCGGTTATGTTTTATGCATAGTATCAATAGTGTATATAAGTCAGTCACAGTCTCCCAAATCACCCCGTTCCTCCCCCTTTCCCCCTTGGTGTCCATGTTTGTTTTCTACATCAGTGTCTTTATTTCTGTTTTGCAAATAAGTTCAACTATGCCATTTTTTATATATGGTATTTGTTTCTCTCTTTCAGTCTTACTTCGCTCTGTATGATGGTCTCTAGGTCCATCCACATCTCTACAAATGAGTTCACTTGTCTCTTAAAGAGATTTCTGTAAAGATTTTAGTGTGGAGCATGTTTAGTATAGTCTGTGGCACATTATAGTTACTCAGTAGGTAGTGGTTAATATACTGTCAATATATACTAGCAGCACACATTTGGAACATAAACTTTAAATATACCATGCACAATAGCATAAAAGATACCCCAAAAAATCTAGGGATAAATTTAGCAAAAAGATGCATGAGATTTCTCTACTAAAAATTCTAAAATATTCCTAAAAGATTTAAAGAAGACCTAAATTGGTGGAGATATCATGAACTAAAAGATTCAATGTTGTTTTGATTAAACATAATCTCAAGCAGGGGCTTCCCTGGTAGCTCAGCAGGTAAAGAATCTGCCTGCAATGCAGAAGACCCTGGTTCAGTTCCTGGGTGGGGAAGATCTGCTGGAGAAGGGATAGGCTACCCACTCCACTATTCTTCGGCTTCCCTGATGGCTCAGATGGTAAAGAATCTGCCTGCAATGTGGGAGACCTGGGTTCAATCCCTGGGTTGGGAAGAGCCCTGGAGAAGAGAATGGCTACCCACTCCAGTATTCTGGCCTGGAGAATCCCATGAACAGTGGAACCTGGCAGGCTACAGTCCCTGGGGTTGCGAAGGAGACAACTGAGTGACTTTCCCTTCTCAATCTCAAGCAAAACATTTTCCACAAATTTTTTGTGTGAAAACCTTATTCTGAAATTTATATGAAAATGTAGAGAATATACAATATTTGAAACTGTATTGAATAATAACAAATCAGGTGAATTGTATTACTTGATATAAGCCACAGTAATCAAGACAGTATTGTGTTATATAAAGATACATAGGTTGAGGCAAAGTAGAGTTCAGCACTAGAATGGTACACATATAATAAGTTGCATAGAAACTTCAAGGCAGTTCAGGAAAAAAAATCTTTTTAAACAAATGGTGCTGGAATAATGGGATAAACATATGGAAATACGAATCTCAACTTTACATCATCCACAAAATTAATTTAGATAAATTATAGACCTAATTGTAAAAACTAAAACATTAAAACTTTTTTGAAATAAACATGGAAGCATATATTTATGATCTTTGAACAGGCAGAGGTTTCTTGGAGTGAAAGAAAAAGCTACAGAAAAAAGATACCTTGAATGTCACCAAACACTACCTCTACGCAGCAAAAGAAAATTAAAAGTTTAGCTACAATATGGGAGAGAATGTTTACAGTATGTATTTTACAATAAACTTGATCCAGAATAAATAAGGAAAAAGCCAATAATAAAATCACAAGCAATTTTTATACAATGAGGCAAAAGATCGAACACTTCACCAGAAAAGATGTATGAATGGTGAATATGAACATGAAAAAGAACTTGATATCATTAGTTACCAGAGAAATGCAAATTAAAACCATAATGTAATACCACTTACTTGTTGCATCAACAAATGCTGTTGACAGTGTGAAGTCGTACAACTCATGTATTGCTCTGGGAAGTAGGTATGTAACAAGACATGCACTTTAGAAAATAGTTTGGTAGTTTCTCCTTAAGTTAAACACATTTATAGCAGCTTTATTAATAATCAGGCAAAAATCATTAGTTAAAAACAGACAAATGATTATCAACAAGACAATTGGTGAACAAATTGTGTTTTATTCATAGAATACTCCTCCGCTACATAAAGGCAACTCACTACTGATACAAGGAATAATATAGATGCATATAAAAAAAAAATGATGTTGAACAAACCAGTAAGAAACAAATGAGGGGATTTCCCTCGTGGTCCAATGGTAAAGATTCTGCCAGTTAATACAGGGCACACGGGTTCATTCCCTGGTCCAGGAAGATCCCATATTCCGCGGGGCGACTACGCGCATGCACTGCAACTACTGTGCCCATGCTCTAGAGCCCGTGCTCCATGACAAGAGAAGTCATTGCAATGAGAATACACGTGTACTGCAAATAGAGAAAGCCCGAGTGCAGCAACAAAGACCCAGAACAACCAAAAATAAAAATAAAGAAAATCTTTAAAAAATGTAAGTGAAAGTGAAGTCGCTCAGTCGTGTCCTACTCTTTGCGACCCCATGGACTGTAGCCTACCAGGCTCCTCCCTCCATGGGATTCTCCAGGCAAGAGTACTGGAGTGTGGTGCCATTGCCTTCTCCACGGGATCTTCCCGATCCAGGGATCGAACCCTGGTCTCCCACATTCCAGGCAGATGCTTTAACCTCTGAGCCACCAGGGAAGCCCTTAAAAAAAACAAACAAACAAACCATTTTTTACATAAAAAAATGTAAAAACAGAAACAAATGAGAACACACTATATAATTTCATTTATCAACGTTCTAGTCCATAATGATAGAAATTGGAATCATAGTTGCTTGTGGGATGTGGAGTGAGTAGAAGTGGATATGGGGGAATTTTTAAGGTAATGGGAATATTTAATATCTTGATTGTAGGTTTGGTTACATGGGTGTATGTATATATTTGCCAAACACATGTAATGGTATGCTGAAATCTGTACATTTTGTTTCATGTAAACTTTCTCTCAGAGGCAGGTGTAAATGTATCCTATATTTCTTAGCTTTATATACTTGGCAATATAATTTATCTTTCTGTGCATTACTGTCTTCATCTCTTTAATGAATTGTTAAAACTTATAACTATACATCAAGTGTTTAGTGATTTTGGGCACATTATTGGCACTGAGAAAATGCATTGCATCATCAATGCAACTAAATTTCCAAAAAGCCAAATATTTGCTACAATCAAATAAGAGTCTTGACAACTTTTGTACATTCTCCTTTTATTACCTCCCCTATGCATTTGCTTTTGGGCATCTTCTCTATTGGAACTTAATCATTGATGATTAAGGAAAGGCTCGCTCCCTACAAAGTGCTAATATGATCTTGAACAAATCCCTTTACTTTTTTCAGCTTTAGTTTTCTCATTTTGTTTCTCATGCCTTGCTGTATATTAAGAATCACTGGGTGAGATTTTCGAATCACACTGATGCTTGTTTCCCACCCTCAGAGATGCTCATCCAGTTGATCTGGTATGGGAGCCAGACATTAGTGTTTTTTAGATCCAGGGGTTTGAATGTGGTGTCAGAGTTGAAAACACCTAGATCAGGTGATCTTTAAAGACCTCTGGTTTAAAAAAAAAGAAAAAGACCTTTGCAGCTCAAATGGGAGTCTAAGCTGTGAACATTCAATTATTTTGTGAAGGCACATTTTTAAAATGTTGTTGCTATTTGTATTATTGAACTATAGTATGCTTAGAGCACAGAATTTCTAACTGGACATCAACACTGCTTTCTGTTGCCTCATATCCATCCTTTTCAGATATCTGCATTATCTCTCTGGGCCTTTAAAATATTAGACTTCTTAATTTATGATCTTATTTATGGTCTTCAGTCTAAACATATTCACCTACTATCATTGTTGTTTAGTTGCTCAGTCGTGTCAGACTCTTTGTGATACCATGGACTTCAGCCCACCAAGTTCCTCTGTCCATGGAATTTTCCAGGCACGAATACTAGACTGGGTTGCCATTTCCTTCTTCAGGAGATCTTCCTGACCCAGAGATCAAACCCTGGTCTCTGTGTCTCCTGCTTTGCAGATGGATTCTTTACCCTTGAGCCACTGGGGAAGCTCATAAAACCCAGCATTTACTTATAAAAATTAGTTGCATTCATGGAGAAAAAAATATCAAACTTTGTAAATGATGTAAAATGTTACTAGTTGTTTTTTATTTGAGAAAAACAGATCAAACCAAAAAGGTTTCATTTTCATAACACCCCCTTATATAACAAATTATCAAACACATTTGTACATATGGGTAAACTATCTTAGCATATCTTTATAAGTAACCTAAAATCTGGTTTTTTTCTTTTTTAATTACTGTTATTTTTATTGTCCTTGTACGTGAATGAAAGCCATGATCTTAGTCATCTGGAAAGACAGAACTGGGATACTGGAAATTCTGAACACAATCTCTCATCCTTCATTGCTCAGTGCAGAAAGTTGGCTAGAAATTTGCCCCTCATAGCTATTGTGTGTACTGCTGTATCAGCAAAGTAAGGAAAAGGAAATCTGATATAAAACCTTCTGAAAATGCAGAGATATTTCTTTTTAATCTGGAAATTGCAGATGAAAAAACAGCTTCATTCTTTTCTTTCCACATATAATAAGGTATTCAACTAGGGTAGAGGCGATGAGGTCACCAACTGCATTACGAATAGCTTGGTCAGGGGGGCTGATTCTTACAAGGATGATGACTTAGTCACATTTTTAAAGAGAGAAAAGAATGGGATCCCAGGATTGCTCGTGAAGCCCCTTTCAGTTCAAAGAAGCTGGGCTAATGCTCCCCACCAGTGATAAATGATTTGCTGTTGTCCAATCTTCTTGACTGGCTGATGGTATAATCTACAGCTCAGAAGTCTGTAAAGAGGGGACATTTTTTGCTCTTATATGGGGAAAACTAAGAGAGTAAATCCTATGATGATTGAAGTCAGTGATATCTCACTCCAGCCATCTTGGTCTATTCAGTAATGTGACATATTTCACTTCTACTTAATTTTGATTGAAAAATTCTATGCCTTTTCATAGAAATTCCTTCATTCTTCTTCCTAGTGCCTTACTTCTTGTGCTTAGCACAGAAACTATGCCAAATCTTTCACACCAGTGCCTAGTAAAGAGGAAAAGATATCTTTCAATGTACATACCTATGAGTTGGTTAAATCATGACTTTTTAAAAAGTCCTTCCTTCCCACCTGACATGAAGCATTTGTCGAGAGATTTATAACCGTGCCTCTTCTTCAATACCTGAGATGTTAGTAACTCTCACTATTTCATAGGCTGTGTTTATAATTTTTGGATAGGTTTTGGTATTTCCACCTATCAGTTGTATTCTGTTCTCTGAAACCATATTCTAAAAATCTAAGCACTCTTCAATATGACAGAAAGCAAAGGAGAAAAGGAAAGATAGACCCATTTTAATGCAGGGTTCCAAGGAATAGCAAGGAGGGATAAGAAAACTTTCCTCGGTGATTAATGCAAAGAAATACAGGAAAACAATAGAATGGGAAATAATAGAGATCGCTTCAAGAAAATTAGAGATACCAAGGGAACATTTCATGCAAAGATGGGCATAATAAAGGACAGAAACAGTATGGACCTAACAAAGCAGAAGATATTAAGAAGAGGTGGCAAAAATACAAAGAAGAACTATACAAAAAAACTATATCTGGGTTATACAACCCAGATAACCACAATGGTGTGATCACTCACCTAGAGCCAGACATCCTGGAATGTGAAGTCAAGTGGGCCTTAGAAAGTATCACTACAATCAAAGCTAGTGGAGGTGAAGGAATTCCAGTTGAGCTATTTCAAATCCAAAAAGATGATACTGTTAAGGTGCTGCACTCAATATGCCAGTAAATTTGGAAAACTCAGCAGTGGTCACAGGACTGGAAAAGGTCAGTTTTCATTCCAGTGCCAAAGAATGCTCAAACTACTGCACAATTGCACTCATCTCACATGCTAGCTAAGTAATGATCAAAATTCTCTGAGCCAGGCTTCAACAGTACATGAATCATGAACTTCAAGATGTTCAAGCTGGATTTAGAAAAGGCAGAGGAACCAGAGATCAAATTGCCAACATCCATTAGATCATTGAAAAAGCAATAGAGTTCCATATAAAAACATCTACTTCTGCTTTACTGACTAGCCCAAAGGCTTATTCTGTGTGGATTACAACAAACTGGAAAATTATGAAAGAAATGGGAATACCAGACCACCTTACCTATCTCCTGAGACATCTGTATGCAGGTCAAGAAGCAACAGTTAGAACTGTCCATGCAAAAAAAGATTGGTTCCAAATCGGCAAAGGAGTACATCAAGGCTGTATCTTGTCACCCTACTTACTTAACTTACATGCAGAATACATTGTGCAAAATGATGGGTTGGATGAAGCACAAACTGGAATCAAGATTGCTGGGAGAAATATCAATAACCTCAGATATGCAGATGGCACCACCCTTATGGCAGAAAGCAAAGAAGAACTAAAGAGCCTCTTGATGAAAGTGAAAGAGGAGAGTGAAAAAGTTGGCTTAAAACTCAACATTCAGAAAGCTGAGATGTGGCATCTGGTCCCATCACTTCATGGCAAATAGATGGGGAAACAATGCAAACAGTGAGCAACTTTATGTTTTTGGGCTCCAAAATCACTGCAAATGGTGACTGTAGCCATGAAGTTAAAAGATGCTTACTCCTTGGAAGGAAAGCTATGAGCAACAGAGATAGCATATTAAAAAGCAGAGACATTACTTTGTCAACAAAGGTCCATCTAGTCAAAGCTATGGTTTTTCCAGTAGTCATGTATGGATGTGAGAGATGGACTATAAAGAAAGCTGAGCACCGAAGAATTGATGCTTTTGAACTGTGGTGTTGGAGAAGACTCTTGAAAGTGCCTTGGACTGCAAGAAGGTCCAACTAGTCCATCATAAAGGAAATCAGTCCTGAATATTCATTAGAAGGAGTGAATGTGAAGCTGAAACTCCAATACTTTGGCCACCTGATGTGAAGAACGGACTCATTGGAAAAGACCCTGATGCTGGGAAAGATTGAAGGCAGGAGGAGAAGGGGATTTCAGAGGATGAGATGATTGAATGGCATCACTGACTCAAAGGACATGAGTTTGAGCAAGCTCTGGGAGTTGGTGATGGACAGGGAAGCCTGGCGTGCTGCAGTTCATGGGGTCGCAAAGAGTCGGGCATGACTGAGTGACTGAAGTGAATTTTAAGTATTAGGTAAACAAGGTAACTGTTTTCAAGGTCTTTTCGTTATAGTAAATATCCTCAGGTTCTTTGATGTTCAGTCATTTGCTACGTGCCATGATTTTTTGCCCATCTGCATCCTGGACACTCTAAATAAATGAACTCTAGTTTCTCCAAAGACCCTGTGAAGTATTTCTTGGAATTTAGGACTGTCTGCAATGTGTTGCCTGAAAACCAGAAATGGAATGAGATTTTCATTTACTTGTTTCAGGACACTATTGTTTATTGCCCCTTTAAATCTTTCTTGGAGGAGGGGAGAGAATAAATAAATGGCTGTTGTTCTGTTTAACACAGCCTTAGATTGCATTAGCTTTTTTTTTTTCTTGGCAGCCTCATTTTTCCTGTTCAGTGAACTCAATCTCTATGGCTGGTTAATTCTGTCACTTGAGAGTGTGATTCAAATGAAGGCAGGCTGAATGCCAGGCCGTCCTGCAGTCATAGTCCACAGCTCTCTTTCCTGCCCATCACGTCTATAGACCCTTGGTTATAAGAGAAATTGAGACATGCTTTATTTGTCCAATTGCCTCAAATGGCAATCTTGAGGCCATAGAAAAAAATGAGCTAGTTTTAGCTATTTGGAGCAATAGTTCTCATCTGATCAGAATGGCTGGATGACCTAGGATAAGTGTTCTAGCAGGGCTTTTGGAAGTTGCTGTAAGGATTAAATTGACACAGAGCACTCCCCTTACCCATATCAATGTTCAGGAATAAATATCGTTGTTGTTTTTTTTTTTAGAGCTAGTCAAACTGCCAAACATTTCGGATGTTGTTTAAGTGTGAGAATTTCAACTGTCCTTTCCTTTGTCTTCTGCATGGAATTGTTTTGAGTACGGAAATTCACTTTCTTTAACTGTTACCTGACTTTTAGACATGCATTTCAGTCCACACTAGTTTGAAGCACAGAGGAGTTTTATTGTTGAATGTATTCTGTTATTTTTAGTAATAAACATGGAGATGGATGGAGTTTAAAAAAACAAAGATTGGAATTGTGAAATCATGTTTTGAACTAGAGGATAATGATCTAAGATCTTAGTATATTAAGCTATTTGAGCCATCCAGCATTGTGCTAAGAGGTCCTCACCAGTGTTCAAACCCATAGCAACATTGCTAAACCTGTGACCTTATCTTTGATTATTTTACTATTATCTGTCATATTTGAGCAAGGTTGCGGTGTGGTTGGTGGTTGTTCAGTCTTTGGATCTCAGGTCTGTGTTGTAAATACTCACTATGCACATCTCTCCCATCTTCCTATGGGTAGTACACTTCCCCCATTGACTGTAGCACTCCTTGTCGGGTTTGAATACAGTCAAAAACAGTTCTCCATATAGCATCACAGATGGTTACTGATAGTTGACATGGGGATGAAATATCCTCATTTTAGCCTAACACTCTAGAGCTAGACCACCTGAGTTCAAGTTCAAGCTCTGCCTCTTTTTCAGCATATTATTTATGATATTATACATATTTCCTCAGCATGATTTATCTGTCTCAGTTTCCTCATCCACAATATGGAGATTATAATAGTACCTACTTCATAGAGTTGTTGAAAAGATTAAGTGAGATAATGTGAAGATGCTGGAGCAGTGTCCACACAGTTAGTTCTTAATAAATGGTAGCTTTCAAGTGAACTCAACAGCCCATTTCTTCAGCTCATTCCATCCCATGCAATATGACCTTCAGATATAGTAGTTAAAAACTTATTTGATAACTCACAGCTGGATAATGGGCATTAGGAGTGATATTTGATAATTACAGATGTTCAAGTGTGTGTTTGTTTGTGTCATACTTGATTCTTCTGTACCTTTGAGGAGATGAATCAAGATGGAGAATAATTTATATTTTTTATAATTTTCTATTTTAGTATTTGAATTAGACCCTTTGGTAAACATGTCACTAAAATATCCTTTCCAAAATGGGCAGTGATCTGGCTAATGATAGCACTTAGCCATTAACCTGAATTTCTTCCCTCTTCAATTCTATTTACAGAAGTACAGAAAACTCACCATTTGCTCAAGGAAGCAGGTATCAGTTATGCTGATCTTTCTGTTGGCATTTGGATAGCTCTCTCTGTGTTTCTGATTGACAATGGCAACCTCTGTCCCTATGACTGTCTGCCTGTCTTTAAAGCATTTATGTGCTCCATTTCTGCATCTGTTGCTGAGGTGCTGCTGCTACTCTTGTGAATATAAGCAAGGTGGAAAGTGTGTATGTGTGTGTGGGGGGTGTGATTTGTAGGTGTGCATTTATGTGTGTGCATGGACAAATGAAGGCTTCCCTAGTGGCTCAGATGGTGAAGAATTTATCTGCCAATGCAGGAGTCGTGGTTTGAATCCCTGGGTCAGGAAGATCCCGGGGAGAAGAAAATGGCAACAAACTCCAGTATTCTTGCCTAGGAAACCCCTGAGCCATGGGGTTGCAAAAGAGTCGTACATGACTTAGTGACTAAACGTCAGTGGACGGACACACAGGTTGTACATGTTGAGGACTATAAAGATACTGTGTGCCTATGTAGTGTCTGTGGGTGGAGGGAACACTTAACCATGTGTGTCTCTGTCTCTGTGTTTGCACATGTGCACCCTTGAGACTATAAAAAACAGTCACTCCTCTAGTTGATGTTTTCTTTAAACAACCTGGTCCTAATCCCATATTTTTTTCTCCCTTTCCCTCTCCTTTTTCTAGCTCCTCTCTATCACTTTTCCTCACTCATCTCTGTAAGTTTTGCCCTCTTGGGCAATTACCACCACTTGGTGATCTGTACTGTACCCTCATTCTCTTAGAGCCTCTGTGTGTATACCTGCAGAGGGACTCACAGGCTGGATCTGCTTGGTTTCTCAACAGTTCTATGCAAGATAGCTCATGTTTACCCAGGGCGTATATCACTTTAGGCTTTCTTGAGAAAAACATGCCTCAAATCTTGAATTTCAGCATTTCTCTGCTGCTCCTTGACAAAGCAGTTCCTTTCTGCTAGTTCCAGCTAGGCAGATTGGATATTTGAATTATACCCCTTTTAATGGTGAGGAATTCCAGGCCAGTAATTTACAGAATCAGATTAGAACTTGGTGCTCTTTTCACAAAATCATTTATGTGGAGGATTGGGGAGGAGGGAGTGTTTAGATCAGACATGTGGAGAATATTACAGAATATTATTTTACCTTCCAGCCCTTTCCTGCCCCCTGACATTATTGAGTCATTATCCATCACAGGCCTTAGTAGAGGTCTGTTATATCAATTGATTATTTTCTCAGGGCTTCTGTGAGATGTGTATCCTTTCCTTTTTAGTAGTATTCCTAGGACTATTAAGTTCTGGGTAAAGGAGTTTTCTTTGCTTCATACTCTGTACTGATGTTGACAACCTACCCTGGAAAAATTAATAGTAATATTAATAATTGTGGCAGGTCATGAACAAAATCTGTCAGTATCACTAAATATTCATGCTTTCTGCACCCCTTATGTTCTATTTACAGTTCTAATAATTAAGCATCACAGAGTTCAGTTAGAGAAATGACAACTGAATTTATTGATGATAACAATTATGGATATGAAATTATACAAAGCACTATTTACATAATGCAAATAGGGGAATTAATTACAAACCTAGAAAAGGGAGAATGTTCTGGCTTGTCAGTGAACTCTAAGACCTATAACGTTCACACTAGGAAAGCTTTTTCTTTTTTTCTGGCAATGACATTGACCTCCAGGTATCTGTGGAAGGAAGGCTACAACTTGGGGATCTAGAGGATATAGGTTTAAGTATGACTGCTTTACATCTGACTCATGGGGTGATTTAAGGTTAAAGCTGGTACGTGACAGATGGAATGTCATTTGATTTCCACATTTTCCCCCTAGACACGGTATCATTTAAGACTTAAAAACCTCATGAGGATAGAAAAGTCAGATTTGAATATTGAGGGAGTAAAGTTATATAAGCTAATGGGATACCTTTGAAAATGTTGTCTCAGCTCACAAACAGTCCCCTTGTGACAGGGATGGATCTACCTTCTATTGGGCCATAGAACTAGGCCCCAGGCATGGTATCTAGAATTGATGTATACTCTATTAATGCTCTGGGGGTCTGGGGAAGACACCTGGCACTAGCTAGGCTGCTCAGATCTTTGGGAATCGAGCATAGAAATAAGAATTGAGAATCAGTCATTCCTTGTGGCTGTACCTATACCATTCAAACTTGGGTTATTCCACCAGGCATACTAGGTAGCAAAAAAATGATTGACTGGGGTGAGAAAGCAGCAGATTCACAGAAGGAAGCAATAAGGAAAGGAAAGCAGTGTTCCTCCTAGGCATAAAGTGCCATTGTAGCTCCTTTACCCAGTACTCCTGAGACTGTGTGTTTCTCCCTTCGACTTCCATGAAATGCCTGCGCATCCTTGAAATAAACAACTTATTTTATTGTCTTTACTTAAGATAGCTTTCACATTTGTTTATTATTAAAAAATAGAGTCCCAATAGACAAATAATTAGCCTAAGTCACAAAACTAATGGGGAGGACAGAGTGAGAGAGAACTCACGTTTCTTTCCCACCTCTCTGCAGTTTTCCCCATAGCTGCAGTTTTCTCCTTTAGCTGTTTCTTATATTCCTCAGTCCTCATCCTCTATTCAAGACCCATCTAGCCCTATCATGAGGGTGGAGCCCGCTTTGGGTTTCTCAGATCTCAGAGTTGGGGACGAGAGCATTCAGCTTAGCTTCTAGCATGTACAGATGTACTCTATCAGGATGCTCCTTGATTCATTAAAATTCTACAAGAAGGAAACGCAGCCAGCTGCCATTCTCCTTGCTCATCATCTTTCCTGGTGTCAGTCACACCTCATTGCATTTGGCAATGCTGTTGACGTGAGTGACATTAGCCAGAGCACAAATCAGGTAGCATCTGCTGAGGAGAGGGAAAAAGAAATCATAAACACATTTATAAAAGGGAAAACAGAATCAGGGTGACATCCAGGTTGTCTTTTTGATAGTCTCTGTTTTTGGGTTTGTGTTTGGAATAGATGGCTCCATTTTTCCATGTTTCAGTTTAACTGTTTCGATGGCTGTCTGTTAGTTTTATCTCAGAGGAAACTTATAATGTTGAATAGATACAGTAGGAGAGGGGTTATAATTAGGGTAACCACCTGGTCCAGTTTTTCTTGGATGATCTTGATAGCTATTTTCCCAGCATAATTTTTAGTAGGACCCATTTCCCTCTCAAACATACCCTGATTTGGATGATAAATTACTTGATTATGCTTGTAATAGGTGATCACATTTGAGGTGCTATCCATCACTGATATTTGCTGAGCACCTACTGTGCATGATGCTGGGAAAGACTTAGGACAGGAAGAGAAGGGGATGGCAGAGGATGAGATGGCTAGATGGCATCACCGAGTCAATGGACATGAGTTTGAGCAAGCTCTGGGAGATAGTGGAGGACAGTGAAACTCGGTGTGCTCCAGTCCATGGAGTTGCAAAGTCAGACACGACTTAACAACTGAACAACAACCAACAAAGTGATCAAAGGTGGTGTGAGAGGTGTGTATTTGTATGGCTGGATGTATAAATATAAGTAGTTCATGGTCTCTGCCCTTAATGAACTTCCTTCTAGTTTAGGAAAGAAAGTAATATTGAAAAATGGAACTATAACTCCAGGGGACAAAAAAATCTTCTTAAAGGTTGGACTGGAGATTGCAAGGCAGTTGCTCCGTAGTGTACTGCTCTTGTTGGAGGCATTGTAGACAAGGACAGAGAATCTGGATACAGACAGCTTGGGTTCATATCCCAACTCTGCCATTACTAGCAGTGTGACCAGGAGAAGAGCAACTCATCTATTTGAGTCTCTAGTTTCTCAGTTACACATGTAGACGATTAGGGTATCTTCCTTCTTGGGGTTTTGTGAGGATTATATTATGTGTAGATGGTGACTACCATAGTTCCCAGCGGAAACTAACACCTCAGTAGTTGAGAGTTAACCTGGGATCTGTAGCAGTGTGTCCTGAGTGAGTTAAAAACGTTTGGAATCAGCCCTGTCTCTATCATTCAACCTCTGTGACATGCAAGATAGGGCTGCACAGAGAATCCCAGTACTGTAAGGTCCTGGACTGCTACCAAGCTCCAGCCCAGCACTCAGCACTGAGATGGTTGGTAGGTAAACAACATTCCTTAGAATCATTCATCACATGTCTTCTCGACATTTTCCAATAGAGTTGTGACAGCAAGGCAAACTGTGTGCTGTAGACTTAGGAGAACAGATGGCATCAGAAAAATCTAGCATGTGAGGGAAACACATGGTATGTTCCCATCTAGCACAGGAAGGGGCAAGAACCATGTGTACTGAATTATTCCTCCTTCTGGTGGTGAAGGTGGGAAGTAAAAGGAAATAGTGGGATACCAACAGCACAGTCCTACATGGAAAAGGTCTAGAATGCTGCTTCTCTAGAATTTCTCTCTGGACCTAGAAAGGTATTCACCTTGGTTAAATGCTGTTTGAACACATGTCTCTTGGAAATGCACTAGGCACTCGTTCCACCAGTTGATTGAAAAGTGTGGGATATCTTGGGACCTTGTTCAAAGAATATGGGCTCTTTGAAGAAAAAAATCAGATATAAAACTAAAGTTATAGTACTTACTATGATCTTTTAAATTAATGACTAACTTTATTGAGTCCTATATGTCAGATCTGAGTCAAAAGCTTTACTAAGCATTGCCTCATTAAATGTCTATGGCTGCATTCTGACATAAGTGCTATGATAATTCCCATTTTGTGTATAGGGAAACTGGTTCAAAGAGGCCTAAGGATCTAAACAGCCACTAGGAGGAAAGGCCTTTTACCTGGGCAAACTTGGGTCCAAATTTTACATTCTTGATTATTATGCTGTATGATGAACTTGCCTTTAAAAGACCTAGCTAAGCAAAATATCTTTAATGATCATTGTGGTGAAGGATGGAATAATATTGAATAGAAGAAGAATTAAAATACTGAGGGCTAGAAGGGCATTTCTGGCTTGACTGACTTTTCTTCTTCTTCCCAATCTAACTTATGTAAGGCAGATGCTTACTCCTTGGAAGGAAAGTTATGACCAACCTAGATAGCATATTGAAAAGCAGAGATATTATTTTGCCAACAAAGGTTCGTCTAGTCAAGGCTATGGTTTTTCCAGTCATCATGTATGGATATGAGAGTTGGACTGTGAAGAAGGCTGAGTGCAGAAGAATTGATGCTTTTGAACTGTGGTGTTGGAGAAGACTCTTGAGTGTCCCTTGGACTGCAAGGAGATCCAACCAGTCCATCCTAAAGGAGATCAGTCCTGGGTGTTCATTGGAAGGACTGATGCTGAAGCTGAAACTCTAATACTTTGGTCACCTCATATGAAGAGTTGACTCGTTTGAAAAGACCCTGATGCTGGGAGGGATTGGGGGCAGGAGGAGAAGGGGACGACAGAGGATGAGATGGTTGAATGGCATCACCGACTCGATGGACATGAGTCTGAGTGAACTCTGGGAGTTGGTGATGGACAGGGAGGCCTGGCGTGCTGGGATTCATGAGGTCGCAAAGAGTTGGACATGACTGAGCGACTGAACTGAACTGGCCTTACAGTTGGGTAGCCAGTCTTGTTTCACAGGGAAGATCTTTTATGTTTTCTCTGGACAATATTCCAAGGTTTTAGTGATACTAAAATGCAAGAAAATGCCAGAAAATTCTTCCTGATTTTGAATCTAAAGTAGTATTATTTAGTCTAATTGGATAATATGAGTACTATTGAGATATAAGCTATTTTTGGTATATTGGCTAATAGAGTGCTTTCTCATTTTTCTTTTTTTTCTCATTTTTATTTTCATTCTTTTGTGTTTTGCAACTTTATTTAAATATAATTGATATACAGTAATATGCACATATTTAAGGTGGGGAATTTGATGAGCTTTGACATATATTACATCTAGAAAACCATTTTCTAAATGGTTTTAAGCTAAACAATTAAAATAATGAACATACCCATCATTTCCAAAAGTTTCCTTCTGTCCCTTTGTAATCCAGCCCTCTGTTCCCCATCACCAGGTAACTACTACTCCTCTCTGTCATTATGAATTAGCTTGCATTTTCTAGAATTTGTATATAATTGGGATTATACTTGCCTCTTGAGTCAAGTGTATGAAAATGCTTTAGAATGATTTTAACAAGACTTCTAAATAAGTGGTCTAGGTTATGTAGGGATGGGATGGGAGGAGGCTCAAGAGGGAGGGGATATATGTCTACTTATAGCTGATTCATTTGTTGTACAGCAGAAACTAACACAACATTGAAAAGCAATTATCCTCTAATCAAAAATAAAAAGAGAATACAGAGAAAGTTGGTATATGACAGCAGTGCTTCTCTAATTTTAGGATGTATCAAAATCACCGGGAGCAATCATTAAAACAAAAATTTCTGGACCCCCCCCCCAAAAAAAAAAGTGGTCTAAGTTAATTTTTGGCTGATCAGATGTTATATAGTATACTGAAAAGGCTATGGAATTTTCAGTTGGAAGATCTGAAAATCAGTTCCTGCTTATGTAATCTTAAACAATAAGTAACTGAGTCTCTCGAGGCCTTAGTTTTGTCATTTGTGATCTCGGGCTAATAGTTACCACTGGGCTCATTGTAAGACTGAAATAAATAACATATGAATTCTTTTTAAAAAAAAAATCTGTAAATTTAATTACTATTAACCAGGAAAGTAACGTATTTGGCAGATTCCATTCTAGAGGCATTCTGATTAATTGGTATGGTTCTACTCACTTTGTGTCTACTTTCTGCTACTGTCTTCCTGTATCATTGTATCTCTGAACAGACATGACCATTAGTTTTGGAATCGTACATATTTTCTTATCTATATAAAATTCATATTTCTATATGCTGTACTCTGCTCCTATATTTCTTGTGGTTGAAGACAAAGAGTTCGTTTGTGCGGTATCTAAATATGTATACAAGTCTGAGGAAAAGATATAGTTATTAAAATAAAGGAAAAAGGGAGAAACTCCTCACAGATAAGGCAATGAAAACAGGAGTGGAATGCTACTAAGTATCTGGAAAGTAATAAATATATTCAATATACCTGTATATGTCCGGCACTAGATTAGTTACGGGCCTTGGACTTGCCCTTGACTTTGACCTTGGCCTTGAACTTATCTTTGAACTTGGGCTTGACCTTGACCATCTTTTTATTCTTTACTTCTATTAATATTTATGATACACAGGCTCTTTGCAGACATATACGAGACCCAAGGAAAGGGAAAGAAACATAATGCCTATTCTCATTAAGTTTATTATCTTGCTTTGTCCTAGGGGGGGAAAAATGATTATGAAGTCTTGCCACATTCAATGGTAGGATGTATTAACTGCAATTTGTCATTCATCTATACTTAAAGTTTAGTTGCTTGCATATGTTTCTTTTTTTATATAAATTTATTTATTTTAATTGGAGGCTAATTACTTTACAATATGTAGCTGTCTCATAATAAAGCCATGGAGACATAAGTAGTATAGAGTTTAATGGCTGATTGCCTTGATTCAGAAAGGTGAGAGGGTCACAGCTTTACTGAGTAACCCAGAATAAGTTGTTACATTTCTCCAAGCTTATTTAGTAATTTACAAACTAACCCTCTGCCCTCCTTTCTCTGCAGGTGAACCACAAATATCAAGCCATTTTCCAATGAAGATGTATCTGTCCCAGAGTTGAACGTGCACCTGGAGCCAGAGGACTCTAAGGAGCTGGTTTTGAAGAAGCTTTGCCTCCTTTTCCCTGTCTACTTTTGGGTGAGTCACCTCATCTTCTACTAAGTGGGAATGCTTTTCCATGTTCTGCCTACCTTGAGAATGACCCAATTTTAAGATCCTGTGAGATGGATTTGAAAGCACTCCATGGATTCAAGCCTTTCTAGTTTAATGGAGCTTCAATCTGATAGCTTAGTTCATGCCTATGAAATAATGTCAAATGTTGTGGCTGTGTACTTGGAAATAGATGATTTCTTTGCGGGTTGAATAGGACAAGAAGATGGCAATGTGAATTATTCTATGAATTTGGATACCACTGTAACCAAATGTCTCCTGTGATACAATCTCTGGTAAGTGACCAAGTTGAAATGCCTGCGTAATCATCTATCAACACAGGAAACAGTCCATTCATTATGATTTGGTCCTCAAACTTCTGTTCCTCCTCCCTGTTTAGGGGAGATGTCCACGGCTCCTGGCAATAAGCCCCCAAATCTGCCTCCAGATTACAGAGTATGCTCAGCAGGGAACTGTTCCCTTGTCAACAATGAGCATTAGTACAGCAGTTGGACTGGAAGGAAAAACCTTTGTCTATTAGGAAGCCTGCCGAGCTTGGTTGCTAAGCAACCCAGTCTGAAGGCAGCAAACAGTTTGCACCACGAGGGACTCCAGGGAGGTGGGCCTGGAAAATAGGGAGAAGGGATTCCTTATTCAGAGTCAGCTGAGGCAGGAAAAGAAAAAGCACTGCCTACTACCCTGGTACAAATGAGGTCCACACATTGAACTAAATTGTGCATTTTAGCACTGGACATGTTAGTTGCCAATGCTCACAAGTAACTCTACGATTATTGGAGAACTGTGTGACCTTGGGTTGGCGACTTTCTCCCGCTTCAGGCTGTGTGACCCAATCAGAAAGCCAAGGAGCCAGGTATCACTAAGTTCTCATTTCTACCACTGCAGCCACCAAATGTGCATGTACCTCTTTCAATCGGAGACATGAGATTCAGATCTCTTATATACTGTATTTGCATGAAAGGGTGGATACAAAAGGCTGTATTACTAAACACCCCAGAGTAAATGCACTTTGTAATTTTTTAAGCTGAAGGTTCTAAGTTAAATGACTATTTCCCACTCCTAAACAGCACTAAATATTTACATAGGACAGAAAATATGCCAAAATGGAGATACAGGGTAAGTTATCTTTCATATAGCCAAGCTCTTATAGTTCCTTTCTCATCAAATATGTTCCTCACTAGGCTGCCAGCACATTTGAAAGATGCAAGATTGAGTACTTTTGGGGGAGTTAAGGCATAAACTACTCCTGAGCCACTTAGGAAGTCTGACATATCAGGTAAACATTCACTGACTCTCAGCTTATACCTGATAGCTTATTTGAACACAAAGGAATGAGGCAACTTCTAGTGAGATTTGCTATGAAAGGCACCCAGGGTTGAGAACTGGGCTGGGGTTGGCATGTGTAGGTGCTTGAGGGTTGAGTCATTACAGAGAGAAGGCACTGGATGGTAAGATTTGCAGATTACAGATAGACATTTGAAGCAGGACTTTTCTTATTTTAGTTGTTAACTTTGGACATGTTACCTAAGTTCTTTCATGCACACCTTATTCACCAGTACAGTGGGGACAAGAACAGTATTCACCTCTGAGAGATGCTACGCATTGACATATATACATTGCCATGTGTAAAACAGATGCTAATGGAAAGAAGCTGTATAGCACAGGGAGCTCAGCTTGGTGCTCTGTGGTGACCTAGAGGTGGGAGGTGGCGGGAGGGGAGGCTCACGGGGGAAGGGATATATGTATACCCAAGACGGGCGGGTCATGGTGGAGAGATTTGACAGAATGTGGTCCACTGGAGAAGGGAATGGCAAACCACTTTAGTATTCTTGCCTTGAGAACCCCATGAACAGTATGAAAAGGCAAAATGATAGGATACTGAAAGAGAAACTCCCCAGGTCAGTAGGTGCCCAATATGCTACTGGAGATCAGTGGAGAAATAACTCCAGAAAAAATGAAGGGATGGAGCCAAAACAAAAACAATACCCAGCTTTGGATGTGACTGGTGATAGAAGCAAGGTCCGATGCTGTAAAGAGCAATATTGATAGGAACCTGGAATGTCAGGTCCATGAATCAAGGCAAATTAGAAGTGGTCAAACAAGAAACGGCAAGAGTGAATGTCAACATTCTACGAATCAGCGAACTGAAATGGACTGGAATGGGTGAATTTAACTCAGATGACCATTATATCCACTACTGTGGGCAGGAATCCCTCAGAAGAAATGGAGTGGCCATAATGGTCAACAAAAGAGTCTGAAGTGCAGTACTTGGATGTAATCTCAAAAATGACAGAATGATCTCTGTTCATTTCCAAGGCAAACCATTCAATATCACAGTAATTTAAGTCTATGCCCCAACCAGTAATGCTGAAGAAGCTGAAGTTGAACGGTTCTATGAAGACATACAAGCCCTTTTAGAACTAACACCCAAAAAAGATGTCCTTTTCATTATAGGGGACTGGAATGCAAAATTAGGAAGTCAAGAAACACCAGGAGTAACAGGCAGATTTGGCCTTGGAATACGGAATGAAGGAGGGCAAAGACTCATCGAGTTTTGCCAAGAAAATGCACTGGTCATAAAAAACACCCTCTTTCAGCAACACAAGAGAAGACTCTACACATGGACATGATCAGATGGTCAACACCGAAATCAGATTGATTATATTCTTTGCAGCCAAAGATGGAGAAGCTCTATACAGTCAGCAAAAACAAGACCAGGAGCTGACTGTGGCTCAGACCATGAACTCCTTATTGCCAAATTCAGACTGAAATTGAAGAAAGTAGGGAAAACCACTAGACCATTCAGGTATGACCTAAATCAAATCCCTTATGATTATACAGTGGAAATGAGAAATACATTTAAGGGCTTAGATCTGACAGATAGAGTGCCTGATGAACTATGGAATGAGGTTTGTGACATTGTACAGGAGACAGGGATCAAGACCAACTCCATGGAAAAGAAATGCAAAAAAGCAAAATGGCTGTCGGGGGGGGGGGGGCTTAAAAATAGCTGTGAAAAGAAGAGAAATGAAAAGCAAAGGACAAAAGGAAAGATATAAACATCTGAATGCAGAGTTCCAAAGAATAGCAAGAAGAGATAAGAAAGCCTTCCTCAGTGATCAATGCAAAGAAATAAAGGAAAACAACAGAATGGGAAAGACTAGGGATTTCTTCAAGAAAATCAGAGATACCAAAGGAACATTTCATGCAAAGATGAGCTCGATAAAGGACAGAAATGATATGGACCTAAAAGAAGCAGAAGATATTAAGAAGAGATGGCAAGAATACACAGAAGAACTGTACAAAAAAGATCTTCATGACCCAGATAATCACGATGGTGTGATCACTGACCTAGAGCCAGACATCCTGGAATGTGAAGTCAGGTGGGCCTTAGAAAGCATCACTACGAACAAAGCTAGTGGAGGTGATGGAATTCCAGTTGAGCTATTCCAAATCCTGAAAGATGATACTGTGAAAGGTGCTGCACTCAATATGCCAGCAAATTTTGAAAACTCAGCAGTGGCCACAGGACTGGAAAAGGTCAGTTTTCATTCCAATCCCAAAGAAAGGCAATGCCAAAGATTGCTCAAACTACCGCACAATTGCACTCAGCTCACACGCTAGTAAAGTAATGCTCAAAATTCTCCAAGCCGGGCTTCAGCAATATGTGAACCGTGAACTTCCTGATGTTCAAGCTGGTTTTAGAAAAGGCAGAGGAACCAGAGACCAAATTGCCAACATCCGCTGGATCATGGAAAAAGCAAGAGAGTTCCAGAAAAGCATCTATTTCTGCTTTATTGACTATGCCAAAGCCTTTGACTGTGTGGATCACAATAAACTGTGGAAAATTCTGAAAGAGACGGGAATACCAGACCACCTGATCTGCCTCTTGAGAAATTTGTATGCAGGTCAGGAAACAACAGTTAGAACTGGACATGGAACAACAGACTGGTTCCAAATAGGAAAAGGAGTTCATCAAGGCTGTATATTGTCACCCTGTTTATTTAACTTATATGCAGAGTTCATCATGAGAAACGCTGGACTGGAAGAAACACAAGCTGGAATCAAGATTGCCGGGAGAAATATCAATCACCTCAGATATGCAGATGACACCACCCTTATGGCAGAAAGTGAAGAGGAACTCAAAAGCCTCTTGATGAAAGTGAAAGAGGAGAGTGAAAAAGTTGGCTTAAAGCTCAACATTCAGAAAACGAAGATCATGGCATCCGGTCCCACCACTTCATGGGAAATAGATGGGGAAACAGTGGAAACAGTGTCAGACTTTATTTTTCTGAGCTCCAAAATCACTGCAGATGGTGACTGTAGCCATGAAATTAAAAGATGCTTACTCCTTGGAAGGAAGGTTATGACCAACCTAGATAGCATATTCAAAAGCAGAGACATTACTTTGCCAACAAAGGTCCATCTAGTCAAGGCTATGGTTTTTCCTGTGGTCATGTATGGATGTGAGAGTTGAACTGTGAAGAAAGCTGAGCGCAGAAGAATTGATGCTTTTGAACTGTGGTGTTGGAGAAGACTCTTGAGAGTCCTTTAGACTGCAAGGAGATCCAACCAGTCCATTGTGAAGGAGATCAGCCCTGGGATTTCTTTGGAAGGAATGATGCTAAAGCTGAAACTCCAAGACTTTCACCACCTCATACGAAGAGTTGACTCATTGAAAAAGACTCTGATGCTGGGAGGGATTGGGGTTAGGAGGAGACGGGGACGACAGAGGATGAGATGGCTGGATGGCATCACTGACTCGATGGACGTGAGTCTGACTGAACTCTGGGAGTTGGTGATGGACAGGGAGGCCTGGTGTGCTGTGATTCATGGGGTCGCAAAGAGTCAGACACAACTGAGCATCTGATCTGATCTGATAGTTGATTCACATTGTTGTACAAACCAACAACAAAAACCAACACAATACTGCAAAGTGATTATCCTCCAATTAAAAATAAGACATGATCAAATGGATAATCAACAAGGATCTAGTGTATAGAGCAGGGGACTCTACTCAATATTCTGTGATTACTTATATGAGGAAAGAATCTAAAAAAGAATAAATATACATTATAACTGAATCTCTTTGCTATACACCTGAAACCAACACAGCCTTGTTCATCAACTAGACCGTAATATAAAACAAAAAGTTAAAAAAAGAGATTCTACAAACTTTAAGTAGAATAATGCAAAGGAATCACTTAGCAGAGGCCCTGATATATTGTAAACGATTAAATAGAGACTGGTGAGCTGATCCATGTAGGCACTTAGGTCACTGTCACAGAGTAAAACTGGGCAATATTATTTTTTGAGAGAAAAAACAAAACTCAAAGCTCCAGGGCAGGATGTTGGAATGGAAAAGTCCTCTAGTAGAAGCTGGGAAACCTGGCATCTGTGAGGGTCTAAGTCATCACTAGGCATTTCAAGCCCTGATGTGCAATTGTGACAGGTTGGAGTTGGCACTGAAAGAGCAGGCACATGCCCAAGACTGCCTTCCCAAGCACTAGAGAGCCCTACTCCAGGCAGTTTAGGAAAAGAGCTCCAGATCCAGATGCTATAGGTCGTGTGTCCTTCCTGCGCCCACCCTCCACCACCCTGGCCCTGGGCTTCCACTTTCTCACCAATAACAAGAAAGATTGACCTAAATGGTCTTTGGATTTACTCCATCTCATCTTTTTATATTTTTTTCTTAAGAGTCTTGGAGCTTTCTGTTTATTCACCAAATAGATTTTATTGAGTGTCTACTAGGTGCCAGTTACTGCCATAGACGCCAAAGATACATACAGTGGTCATATCCTAGCAAAATGTCTGTTATCGAGTTTACAATGATAGGAGATAAACTGTATCAGGTAGATAAAATGATTTTTTCAGTTGGTGGTAAATGCTTTATATGGGAAGTGGGTGAAACCTCTGAGAAACAGTGATATCTGAACTTAGACCAGAAGGGTATAAGAAAATCAGAGACAGGAGGATAAGAACAGAGGTGCTGAGGTAAGAAAAGCTTGGTATTCCTGAAGATCTGCAATTAGGCCTGGATAACTCATACTTGGTGAGCAAGAGAGAAGCAGTGATAAGAAGATCAAGTCGGCGAGGTTGGGCAGAGGCCATATCTTAAGGCCTAGAGGACCATAGTAGGAGCTTGGATTTTATTTTGTCACATGCAAGTGAGAAGTCATTCATATGCTTAAAAAAGAGAATCTGATCTGATTTACATATATAGGAACGAAAGTCAGACTTCTTTGTGAAGAAAATTTAAGAAAATTGGCCCTATCTTTTCAATAAATCAGAAATAGAAAAAAGGGACTATGCTAGATTAAGAGTATGATGAAATTATGATCCTGGAACAGAGGGAAAATGTGTCTCAAGACATTTCAAGATCATTGGAGAGATTTTTTTTTTTAACAGTATTTTTTATTAAAAATTTTTTTTTTAATTTAAATTTATTTATTTTCATTGGAGGCTAATTACTTTACAATATTGTATTGGTTTTGCCATACATCAACATGAATCCGCCACGGGTGTACACGTGTTCCCAATCCTTAAAGATTACTGAAATGCAGATGCAACACTATCAACCAAGGAACAAGTTACGAAACAGTAGAGACACTTTGTTCTCACTTTGGTTAAAAAAAACAACACATACAGACACAGATACATGTGGAAAAAAAGATCCATAAAGACATACACCAAGGTGTTAACCTTGGTGGTAATCCCTGAGTGTAAGATTAAGGTTGTGGTGTTCTAATTTGCATAAAAATAATGGATGGCAAAGAGAAAAAGAGTGAAAATTGGGAGTCCAGGTGGGAAGTTGTTACACTTGAGAGAATAATCACTCTCAAGGCTGATTACAGTTAAATTGGTGAGAAGTTGATAAATCAGAGAAATAATTTTGGGGTAGTGGTAGTTAAGACTTACAGATGGACTATTCTAGAAGAGGAAAAAAATTAGTCAAGAATGACTCCTAGGTGTTTGAGTTGAGACATGGATGGAAAGTAATGACTTTTTCTGAGATGCAAAAAAAAAAAAAAAAAGTCTGGCTTGGGCACCTGTCTCAGAGGGAGGTTAAGAAGTGACTAGATACCTTGTGATAGGTCATCCCTAAGGACGTGAGCCATTCTATGACCCCAATATTCTTGGATGAGCTACCTTCATTCCCTAGTGTTCTATTCAGATCAAGGCTTGTGAAGCAGAGGACAAATGAATGGCAGCATGTCTTGAAAAATCACCTGGGGTGATAAAGTAGAATATAAATTATATAGCACAGGAGGTTCTGTGGAATAACGGTTGCCTCTTAAGCCTCTCCATTTTAGAAAGTCAGTGTCAACACTTGAGATGATCCATAGAAATGAAACCTAACAACTTACCATGCATAAAAAAGACACCATTAAAGAACAGAAAAAGGAGTAAAACTTACTATGTCTAGAAAGTAAAACCAGACATTTTGGAGGCAGATTGTCAATGATGTTATTGTTGTTGTTATTCAATCACTAAGTTGTGTCTGACTCTTTGTGACCCCATGGACTGCAGCATGCTAGGCTCCTTTGTCCTTCACTATCTCCTTGAGTTTGCTCAAATTCATGTCCACTGAGTTGGTGAGGTTATCTAACCATCTCATCCTCAGTGTGAATAATCACTGATGAAAGTTTTAAATTTTTTTAGCCAAGATAGCTGTCAGTTATCTGAAACCCCCAGGTAGTCTAAACTCATATCATCTATGTGATTTATGGTTTCATTGTGATAGTTTTCATAACTTTGTGGGATGGCATGGAAGACTTCCCAGTCAGTGCTAAGTTAAACCAAACAATGTGGCTTCTTTGTTAACTGTAGCAAGAAAAAGTTTGTTTAAATGTGAGGAAAAGTTTCCAAAATAGAAAGGCAAGATTAGACTAGGTGATTCTTTGAAAGAGTTTCCACTCATTGAAGCTACTTTCTAATTTATGATTCTATGGCCAAGTATTTAAAGCAAGAATAACCAGACTCTTGAAAGGTAACTCCATCCAGTCTATTTTTTTTTGTTTGTTTGTTTAAATCTGGCCTATACCCAATCTACCCAGATGCATCACAGCTGACTCAATCCAGATGGCTCTTTGAAGCAGCCAAACTGAGCATTTCAGACATGCCACAAATTTGTATGCTGGAGATCCCAGACTCTTAAGCAAATAGTAAATCTGAGATGCCAATTACAGAAGCTCAGAGACCACAAGAATTAAAAGGGTAGGGACAAAATGTCAAGCACTAGGGAGGAGTAGAGTTTAATAAGGAAAAAGTTCCCCCGTCTTCAACCAAGGTCAGGTATTTAACATATTTCTTTCGTTAATGTTTATCCAATTTTTATTATTTGTTATCATTTAAAAAAAATTTACATTGTCTGAACAGCAAATGGACTTAGAAAAGGCAGAGGAACCAGAATTGAAGTTTCCAACATCCATTGGATCATCATAAAAGCATGAGAGTTCCAGAAAAACATCTGTTTCTGCTTTATTGACTATGCCAAAGCCTTTGACTGTGTGGATCACAACAAACTGTGGAAAATTCTTCAAGAGATGGGAATACCAGACCACCTGACCTGCCTCCCGAGAAATGTGTATGCAGGTCAGGAAGCAACAGTTAGAACTGGACATGGAACAACAGGCTGGTTCCAAATCGGGGAAAGAGTACATCAAGGCTGCATATGTCACCCTGCTTATTTAACTTATATGCAGAGTACATCATGAGAAATGCTGGACTGGATTAAGCACAAGCTGGAATCAAGATTGCCAGGAGAAATATCAATAACCTCAGATATGCAGATGATACCACCCTTATGGCAGAAAGCGAAGAACTAAAGAGCCTCTTGAAGAAAGTGAAAGAGGAAAGTGAAAAAGTTGGCTTAAAACTCAACACTAGGAAAACTAAGATCATGGCATCCGGCCCAATCACTTCATGGCAAATAGACGGGGAATTTGTGAATTTGTGAATAAAGTGAATGACTTTATTTTGGGAGGCTCCAAAATCACTGCAGTCGGTGACTGTACCCATGAAATTAAGACACTTGCTCCTTGGAAGGAAAGCTATGATCAACCTAGAGAATATATTAAAAATCAGAGATATTACTTTACCAACAAAGGTCCATCTAGTCAAAGCTATGGTTTTTCCAGTAGTCATGTATGAATGTGAGAGTTGGACTATAAAGAAAGCTGAGCACTGAAGGACTGATGCTTTTGAACTGTGGTGTTTGAGAAGATTGTTGAGAGTCCCTTGGACTGCAAGGAGACCCAATCAGTTGATCCTAAAGGAGATCAGTCCTGAATATTCATTGGAAGGACTGATGCTGAAGCTGAAACTCCAATACTTTTGTTATCTGATGTGAAGAACTGACTTACTAGAAAAAACGCTGATGCTGGGAAAGATTAAAGGTGGGAGGAGAAGGGGACAACAGAGAATGAGATGGTTGGACGGCATCACTCAATGGACATGAGTTTGAGTAAGCTTCAGGAGTTGGTGATGGACAGGGAAGCCTGGTGTACTGCAGTCCATGGAGTCACAAAGAGTCGGATACGACTGAGCGACTGAACTGAATTGAACTGAACAGCAATATCTCTCAGAATATTGTGTTCAGTGTTCTTATTTAAGAAGCAATTTGCCAGTGGGAAGGAGAGAATTTATAAAATGTTTTGTCATCTTAACAGTCTAAAAAATATTTGGGTGCATAGTCAAAATATTCACTTTCTTTAGCAGACTAGACTGTTAAAGCTAAATTTTAACTGTTTTTAGCTTTATAAATTAAAACTTTACCAGGGGCTTCGCTGGTAGCTCAGCTGGTGGAGTCTATATGCAATGCAGGAGACCTCGGTTTGATCCCTGAATTGAGAAGATCCCCTGGAAAATTATTGTTTTCCTATAATTATTTTCCTATCTCACTTAGAAAATACCTTATCAACTCAGAGGGACCATATTTCATCCCATAATTATGAAATACAGGCTTGGAGACAGCTATGTAACTAGAATTCATGATATTATGTCCTTCCTGTCTGTTCAAATCTGCTCATGTGACCTGTTAATAATAAGATCTTAGTGGTTTTGAAAAATTTCCCAGTGAGTTTAAACTTACTAATAAATGAGTCAAATAAAATAGATGGACACTAGGCTGAGGAAGTGACTACAAGTCAGGTTAATCACTGGGGCTTAAGATGTTTCTATCTGGTTTCCACAGAGAAAGGAAAACCAAGAGTATGACTGAATGAATTGGAGATTGTAAATAATCCAGAGGTGCCGTCAGATGCGGAAAAGAAAAGCCCAGAGATTGGCCACAGCCACTCAGCTTGGTCTCCCCCTTTTGGGAGAAGATCAGAGGAGCCTGGCAGGCTACATGAGGTCACAAGAGTCAGACAGGACTTAGTGACTAAATAGCAATAACAGCAACATGTTCCTAGGAGAGGAAAGAGCAATGTCAGAGACAAGATATCTCAGGTTATAAAAACTCTGCCAGTGGAATCACACAGAATTGAATGCAAGTTCTGACTTTAGCCAGTATTAATTCTTCAAACCTGGCACTTCATTCTCTGTTTCCATTTTCTTACCTAAAACAGGGTTGGTGAAGAAGATTAAGATACTGCTATATAAAATATTTGTACAACATTTGACAACTAAGCAGGTTCAATGGGTATTTTGCAATTTTTACATATGTTTTAGAATTAAATTTATTTATTTTTAATTAAATAATAGTAGCTCTACAATTGTGCGGTAGTTAGAGCATTGTTTGGCATTGCCTTTCTTTGGGATTGGAATGAAAACTGACCTTTTCCATCCTGTGGCCACTGCTGAGTTTTCCAAATTTGCTGGCATATTGAGTGCAGCACTTTCACAGCATCATCTTCAGGATTTGAAATAGCTCAACTGGAATTCCATCACTTCCACTAGCTTTGTTCGTAGTGATGCTTCCTAAGGCCCACTTGACTTCACATTTCAGGGTGTCTGGCTCTAGGTCAGTGATCACACCATCGTGATTATCTGGGTTGTGAAGATCTTTTTTGTACAGTTCTTCTGTGTATTCTTGCCACCTCTTCTTGATATCTTCTGCTTCTGTTAGGTCCATACCATTTTTGTCCTTTATCGAGCCCATCTTTGCATGAAATGTTCCCTTGGTATCTCTAATTTTCTTGAAGATATCTCTAGTCTTTGCCATTCTGTTGTTTTCCTCTATTTCTTTGCATTGATCACTGAGGAAGGCTTTCTTATCTCTTCTTGCTATTCTTTGGAACTCTACATTCAGATGCTTATATCTTTCCTTTTCGCTTCTCTTTTTTTCACAATTGCACTCATCTCACATGCTAGTAAAGTAATGCTCAAAATTATCCAAGCCAGGCTTCAGCAATATGTGAACTGTGAACTTCCTGATGTTCAAGCTGGTTTTAGAAAAGGCAGGGGAACCAGAGATCAAATTGCCAACATCCGCTGGATCATGGAAAAAGCAAGAGAGTTCCAGAAAAACATCTATTTCTGCTTTATTGACTATGCCAAAGCTTTTGACTGTGTGGATCACAAGAAACTGTGGAAAATTCTGAAAGAGATGGGAATACCAGACCACCTTACCGGCCTCTTGAGAAACCTGTATGCAGGTCAGGAAGCAACAGTTAGAACTGGACATGGAACAACAGACTGGTTCCAAATAGGAAAAGGAGTACATCAAGGCTGTATATTGTCACCCTGCCTATTTAACTTATATGCAGAGTACATCATGAGAAACGCTGGGCTGGAAGAAACACAAGCTGGAATCAAGATTGCCGGGAGAAATATCAATCACCTCAGATATGCAGATGACACCACCCTTATGGCAGAAAGTGAAGAGGAACTCAAAAGCCTCTTGATGAAAGTGAAAGAGGAGAGTGAAAAAGTTGGCTTAAAGCTCAACATTCGGAAAATTAAGATCATGGCATCCGGTCCCATCACTTCATGGGAAATAGATGGGGAAACAGTGGAAACAGTGTCAGACTTTATTTTTTTTGGCTCCAAAATCACTGCAGATGGTGACTGCAGCCATGAAATTAAAAGACGCTTACTCCTTGGAAGGAAAGTTATGTCCAATCTAGATAGCATGTTCAAAAGCAGAGACATTACTTTGCCAACAAAGGTCCATCTAGTCAAGGCTATGGTTTTTCCTGTGGTCATGTATGGATGTGAGCATTGGACTGTGAAGAAAGCTGAGTGCCAAAGAATTGATGCTTTTGAACTGTGGTGTTGGAGAAGGCCCTTGAGAGTCCCTTGGACTGCAAGGAGATCCAACCAGTCCATTCTGAAGGAGATCAGCCCTGGGATTTCTTTGGAAGGAATGATGCTAAAGCTGAAACTCCAATACTTTGGCCACCTCATGTGAAGAGTTGACTCATTGGAAAAGACTCTGATGCTGGGAGGGATTGGGGGCAGGAGGAGAAGGGGACGACAGAGGATGAGATGGCTGGATGGCATCACTGACTCGATGGACGTGAGTCTGGGTGAACTCTGGGAGTTGGTGATGGACAGGGAGGCCTGGTGTGCTGTGATTCATGGGGTGGCAAAGAGTCGGACACAACTGAGCGACTGAACTGAACTGAGCTCTAGAATATTGTGTTGGTTTCTGCCAAACATCAACATGCATCAGCCATAGATATACCCATGTCCCCTCTCTCTTGAACCTCCCTCCACTTTCTCTCCATCCCACCCCTCGAGGTTGTTAGAAGCCTAGTTTGAGTTCCCTGAGTCACACAGCAAATTTCCACTGGCTATCTGTTTTACATATGGTTATATATGTTTCCATGTTATTCTTTCTTACATCCTATCCTCTCTGTTCTCCCCCACCATGTCCATAAGTCTGTTCTCTTACATCTGTATCTCTATTGCTACCCTGCAAATAGGTTCATCAGTATCACCTTTCTAGATTCCATATATAGGCATTAATATATGATATTTGTTTTTCTCTTTCTGACTTACTTCATTCTGTATAATAGGCTTTAGGTTCATCCACCTCATTAGAACTGACTCAAATGCATTCCTTTTAATGGCTGAGTAATATTCCATTGTATATATGTACCACAACTTCTTTATCCATTCATCTGTCAGTGGGCATCTAGGTTGCTTCAGTGTGCTAATTATTGCAAATAGTGCTGCAGTGAACATTGGGGTATGTGTGTCTGTTTCAGTTTTGGTTTCCTCAGGGTATATTCCTAGTTGTGGGATTGCTGGGTCATATGGTGGTCTTATTCCTAGATTTTAAGGAATCCTCCTACCATCTTCCATAGTGGCTGTATCAATTTACATTCCCCCCAAAAGTGCAAGAGGGTTCCTTTATCTCCACACCATTTCCAACATTATTTGTTTGTAGATTTTTTGATGAGGCCATTCTGACCAGTGTTAGGTGATATGTCATTGTAGTTTTGATTTGCATTTCTCTAATAATGAGCAACATTGAGCATCTTTTCATGTGTTTGTTAGAAGACATCTGTATGTCTTCTTTGGAGAAATGTCTGTTTAGGTCTTTTGCCCATTTTTTGGTTGGGCTGTTTGTTTTTCTAGTATTGAGTTGCACTAGCTGTTTATATATTTTTGAGGTTAATCCTTTGTCAGTTGTTTCATTTGCTATTGTTTTCTCCCATTCTAAGGGTTCTCTTTTTATGTTGTTTATAGTTTCCTTCAGTGTGCAAAAGCTTTTAGGTTTAATTAGGTCCCACTTGTTTATTTTTATTTCCACTACTCTAGGAGATGAGTCATAGAGGAGCTTGCTGTGATTTATGTCATAGAGTGTTCTGCCTATGTTTTCTTCTAAGAGTTGTATAGTTTCTGGTCTGGTCTTACATTTAGGTCTTTAATCCATTCTGTGTTTATCTTTGAGGCTTCCCAGGTGGTGCCAGTGGTACAGAACCTGTCTGCCAATGCAGGAGATGTAAGAGATATGGGTTCAATTCCCTGAATAGGAAAGATCCCCTGGAGAAGGAAAAGGCAACTGACTCCAGTATTCTTGCCTGGAGAATTCCATAGATAGAGGAGCCTGCTAGGCTACAGACCATAGGGACGCAAAGAGTTGGACATGATTGAAGTGACTTAGCACACATACTCTTAGAAGGTGTTCTAATTTCATTCTTTTACACATAGCTGTCAATTTCCCCAGCAGCTTTGGGATACTTATTGGATACTGTCTTTGCCCCATTGTCTATTCTTGCCTCCTTTGTTAAAAATAAGGTGCCCATAGGTGTGTGGGTTTATTCTCTAGATTCTCTAACTTGTTCCATTGCTCTATATGTCTGTTTTTGTGCCAGTACCATACTGTCTTGCCGACTGTAGCTTTGTAATATAGTCTGAAGTCAGGAAGTTTGATTCCTTCAGCTTCATTTTTCTTTCTCAAGATTGCTTTGGCTATTCAGAGTCTTTTATGGTTTTTTTTTGTTCTAGTTCTGTGAAAAATGCCATTGGTAATTTGATAATGATCACACTGAATCTGTAGGTTGCATTTGATAGTATAGGGATTTTCACAATGTTGATTCTTTAAACCCAGGAACATGGAATATCTCTCCATATGAATTTTTAATTTTTTAAAAAATTTTTAAATTTTTAATAGGATAATTGCTTTACAATATTGTGTTGGTTTCTGCCATATATCAACATAAATAAGCCATAGGTATACATATGTCCTCTCCCTCTTGAACCTCCAGTGGCTATTTTTAATATAATCAATGAAAAAAGACAGTGAATGAATCAAAAAATAAAGAAAAACAATAACGAAAGCAAATATTAGCTTTATCTATTGTATAGCAACCATGTTTCTGAGAATGCTATATTTCCTTCAAGTAGAGAATCAAATTACGTTGAAAGGCCCTTACTATTAGCTAAGGTGTGACTCTTTGAATGTGTATAGCCTGCGGCTTTTTGGAGTAGCTCTTGATATTTATGTTTGCACTAAGCCACATCATTGAAAAAGCAAGAGAGTTCCAGAAAAACATCTATTTCTGCTTTATTGACTATGCCAAAGCCTTTGACTGTGTGGATCACAAGAAACTGTGGAAAATTCTGAAAGAGATGGGAATACCAGACCACCTGACCTGCCTCTTGAGAAACCTGTATGCAGGTCACGAAGCAACAGATAGAACTGGACATGGAACAACAGACTGGTTCCAAATAGGAAAAGGAATTCGTCAAGGATATATTTTGTCACCCAACTTATTTAACTTATATGCAGAGTACATCATGAGAAATGCTGGGCTGGAAGAAGCACAAGCTGGAATCAAGATTGCCGGGAGAAATATCAATAACCTCAAATATGCAGATGACACCACCCTTGTGGCAGAAAGTGAAGAAGAAGTAAAGAGCCTCTTGAAGAAAGTGAGAGAGGAGAGTGAAAAAGTTGGCCTAAAACTCAACATTCAGAAAATGAAGATCATGGCATCCAGTCCCATCACTTCATGGCAAATAGATGGGGAAATAGTGAAAACAGTGGCTGACTTTATTTATTTATTTATTTATTTTTTTGGCTCCAAAATCACTGCAGGTGGTGATTGCAGCCATGAGATTAAAAGACGCTTACTCCTTGGAAGGAAAGTTATAACCAACCTAGACAGCATATTCAAAAGCAGAGACATTACTTTGTCAACAAAGGTCCATCTAGTCAAGGCTATGGTTTTTCCAGTAGTCATGTATGGATGTGAGAGTTGGACTATAAAGAAAGCTGAGTGCCAATGAATTGATGCTTTTGAACTGTGGTGTTGGAGAAGGCTCTTGAGAGTCCCTTGGACTGCAAGGAGATCCAACCAGTCCATCCTAAAGGAAATCAATTGTAAATATTCATTGGAAGGACTGATGCTGAAGCTGAAACTCCAATACTTTGGCCACCCCATGTGAAGAGCTGACTCATTAGAAAAGACTCCGATGCTGGGAAAGATTGAAGGCAGGAGGAGAAAGGGAAAATAGAGGATGAGATGGTTGGATGGCATCAGTGACTCGATGGACATGAGTTTGGGTAAACTCCGGGAGTTGGTGATGGACAGGGAGGCCTGGCGTGCTGCGGTTCATGGGGTTGCAAATAGTCGGACACGACTGAGTGACTGAACTGAACTGAAGCCACATTTGATGACAGATATATGTCTTAAAGTGTCATGGGACCTACAGCGGGAAGATGACTTATCCCACTGTTGGTTCACCCTTAGCTCCCTGACTTTTCAGGTTTGCGTGATTAATTTTTGGGTGAGCTCAGTCTGGGAGTGAGAAGATGGCACGACTAAAGACAGTTTTTGCCATGGGGCAGAGTTAAGACCTGTCACTACCGTTGTTCTTATTTAACCCATAACAACCACCACTCTCCTATTTGCATTTTTCCCTGCATGACTAGCATCTGTCCTCTTCTTCTGTGAAGTTGAACACATCCAACATGTTTTGAGGGCTTCCCTGGTGGCTCAGACAGTAAAGAACCCACCTGCAATGCAGAAGACCGTGGTTTGATCCATGGGTCAGGAAGCTCCTCTGAAGGGAATGGCTACCTTCCCTGGTAAATTGTATTCTTGCCTGGTAAACCCCATCAACAGAAATGCCCGACAGTCCACAGAGTCACAAAGAGTCAGAGATGAATGAACTGCTAACATATATATACAACATGTTGGCTATAGTATTTCATTATATTAAGTCTACTCCTTCTAATAGTCCTCTAAGGCCTCTGGAATCTAATGCCTGATGATCTGAGGTGGAACTCATAGAAAAATAATACAAATAAAGTACATAATATATGTAGTGTGCTGGAATCATCCTGAAACCATCCCCCCTTCCAGGTCCATGGAAAAATTGCTTCCCACCAGACCGGTCCCTGGTTGCCAAAAAGGTTCGGAACTGTTGCTAAGGGGCTAATCAAGTTTAACAAAGGGCACATACTGAAACAATAGGACAACTGTTACAAGGCCATGTTTTACATGTTAAAGCTCTAATAGTACATACGCTTACATAACATTACATTCTATTGATGAGGGATCTGAGGTCCAGGAAAGACCAGGTCACGTGGCTGAGAAGAAGGGAGTTATTTTTCAAGCTCCAGTGTTCTGACTGTCAGTTCAGTGTTGTTTCTGTTCCTTTTGGCCTGAATGTTTTGACTTGAGAAGTTGAGATGAGAGAATGTTGCATGTGGTAGGGATAATCAGGGAAAACTTCTGGCAGAAATGAGCCTCAAAGGCCTTATAGACAATGGCTGGGCCAGGGGAGCATTTGAAACCAGGCTAAGCCACACACATCCTAGCTTGAGGATAAACACTCACACCTTGCATTTTGGAGTGGAAAATCCTAAGTCTCTCATTTGAAATTCTTTTTATCCTCATGCCACAATGTTATTTTCTAGCACGGAATACTTTCCTGCACAGTTGGTGGTCTGGCTACAGTGACTAATTTAATCTTTCACTGAATATATTCTCTCAAATACAGTATCTTGGTTGACAGTTATTAAATGCCTGGTTGACACTAGACATCAAAGAATTGGGGAACAAACACAAGGTACTGCAGATTCATTTAGCAATCAAAGATAACTGCTGGATAAATAGCGACCAGTGTAGATTTATTTTCAGCGTGAATGGGCAGTTGCTACGTGAATTGCAATTCCTGAATTTGTCCTCTTCACCAGCCTGCCAGAACACTCCAGAGGCCCTTGTTTGAGACCTTTCAGAGATGGGCTTTTAAATTCTTACTGCTGCTTAACGATTGGCCCTTTTGGATGCCAAAATGCATTTTCCTCTCATATCTTTTGTGCTTTTGTATTTTCTTGTTACTCTGGCTGGTGTCAGTTCATTTTAGTTCAGTCACTCAGTCCTCTCTTTGTGACCATATGGCCTGCAGCACACCAGGCTTCCCTGTCCATCACCAACACCCAGAGCTTGCTTAAACTCATATCCATTGAGTTGGTGATGTCATCCAACCATCTCATCCTCTGTCATCCCCTTTTCCTCCTGCCTTCGATCTTTCCCAGAATCAGGGTCTTTTCCAGTGAGTCAGTTCTTTGCATCTGGTGGCCAAACAACTGGAGCTTCAGCTTCAGCATCAGTCCTTCCAACGAATATTCAGGACTGATTTCCTTTAGGATGGACTGATTGGATCTCCTTACAGTCCAAGGGACTCTCAAGAGTCTTCTCCAACACCACAGTTCAAAAGCACCAATTCTTCGGTGTTCAGCTTTCTTTATGGTCCAACTTTCACATCCATACATGACTACTGGAAAAACCATAGCTTTGACTAGACGGACCTCTGTTGGCAAAGTAATGTCTCTGCTTTTTAATATGCTATATAGCATCTGTTAAATTTATAAATTCCTGGGCGCTAAGACTACCCGTGAAAAAGGGGTATGTTAGTGGTATCATCATATCCCCACCTTCCTTCCCAACCTCAACAGCATAAATTGAAGAACTAGGAGAGTGGTAGCTGATCTAGAGTGTCAGGAGAGATCTCATAAAATCATGCTCTTTGTTCTGCTGCTCTTTGTCCTCTGCATTGAAAGTATTTCTTGGAGATGCTCTTACCCAAATTGTCACCTCTTAATCATATAGTGTAGACCTTTGCTCCAACTTGGGCTTCCCTGGTGGCTCAAGAGGTAAAGAATCTGCCTGCAATGCAGGAGACCTGGGTTTGACCCCTGGGCTGGGAAGATCCTCTGGAGAAGGAAATGTCAACCCACTCCAGTATTATTGCTGGAGAATTCCATGGACAGAGGAGCCTGGTTGGCTACAGTCCATGGGGTCACAAAAAGTCGGACACAATTTAGTGACTATCACTTTCACTTGCTCCATTATATCTTACAGAAGGTTGAATTAACTGGTGACACAAGTAAAATTCATTGTATGCCATCTTGATCATAAAGTATGATTAGTATTTAGCAAAAAGGAAAGGAGAGTCAGGTAGCAAAAATATAAGGTGTCCAGGACTGGTGGAGCCAGTGGTCAACAAAGGAGTCCATTCCCTGGCCTAAAGTTATTCTCCTTTATCACTATCATCATCTTTTTCTCTTTTGTGAAGGACCAATCTTTCAGGCCAAACTTAAAACATCCATCAACCTAACTGGTCCTTGGCCCCCCATTTGTAACTTCTTAGTACTTTAAAGTTTGTAAATCAGTGTCCTATTTATGTTCATCTGATCCCCAGGACAACTCAGAGAGAGACAATACTATTTAGTTCTCTTATGCAAATAAGAGAACTCAGCTCAGTGACTTAAAGGAGGCTGGGAAGGATTTGGGATCCAAACCCAGGCCTGTTACTCCTAACAGGCCTGTTATGAGTTCTCTTCTTTGAACTAGGTCTATCCCTTGTCTTCATCTCTTTATTCCTTTCCAATTCACCTTTGCTGTCTAGGTAACCAAGGCCTCATCCTCCACCCTAGTCTTGCAGGATACTACAAAGAGCCCAAGTCTGGGCAGACTTGTCTGAAGTCTCAACAGTTTCCCCTTCCCACTCAACATCGTTTATCCCTGCTCTGACATTCTAAAATGGCTATTATTGTGTTTGCCTGTTAGTGAGTGATTCTAGATGAATAATTGCATACATCAGGAATTTCAGCCATCACAATGCTAGAGATCTTGTGTCAGTCTCTTTTTTTTTTTTTTGAGAGGATTAGTAGGACTTAGTATTTTGGTTTGGGCTTTCTTTTTTCATGAACAATACATAACCTTACATATGTTATCTGACAGTAATCAAAAAAGTAAGTCAAATTTCCCTCAGACTTCAATAATATATTATTGAACTGGCAATAATATATGTACAGGAAAAACTTTGTGGTTAATAGACTTTTACTGCAGGAAGAGAGACTCCTTCTGGGGCCTGAGAGTGGACTCTTGTCTAATACTCGGAAATGACACATGCTGACAAAGCAAGAGACTATTGGGAAAGACCCCCCTACCCCAGGTGGAGAACAGTAGGGTAAGGGAATCCAGGAGAACTGTTCTGCCTGGTGGCTCCCAGTCTTGGGTTTTATGGTGATGGGATTAGTTTCCGCATTGTCTTTGGCCAATCACTCTGACTCAGGGTCCTTCCTGGTGGCACACACATTGCTCAGCAAGGATGGATGCCAGCAAGAAGGATTCTCGGAGGTGGTCGGACATGTGGTGGTTCCTTTTGACTTTTCTCAAACTTTTCCGGTGGGTGGTGGCTTCTTAGTTCCGTGTTCCTTACTAGAACCTCCTGTTTTAAATTAACTCACGCCAATGGTTACTTTGGTGCCTGGTCAGGGTAGGTGGTTTGGGCTTCCCCTAACACTTTGGGTAAGTCCATTCAGCTGCTTGTGTCTCAGCTTCCTTGTCCTCAAAATCAGTAGCCATAGTAGTGACCTTACTGTTCTGAGAATGAAATGAGATGATGTGAGTAAGGCAATGGTGCAAATAAATCTTGAGTGGATATTAATAATATAGCCCAGGTCTGTCAGAGTGCAGAAACTGTTATCTTTCTTTGTTTTTGTTGCCATCTCTCCAACCAAGGGGACTTAGGGACAGAAGTACTTGCCTGCCCACCACTGTTCACACCTAACCCCCATACGACTCAGTATTTTCTTTCTGACCCCTAGTATGAAAATGACCTCAGGTGGTATGAATATACAATTGTATACACAAGAGAGGCAGGTTACAGTTGTCTGATATTTCTGTCTCAACTCTGGGATTTCAAAAAGAAAACAAAACATATACAGTTTATTTTCTCATTGGTGTGACTCTTTTTTAAAGTTAAATCATAATTTCCTTTTTTAACCCTTTAGCTTGTTCAGACTTGTTCTGAAAAACAAAATGTTTCACTGGTTTGGGGTGAGGAAGCACTCTGTAAATACAGATCTTCCAAAATTCCATAGGAAGGAATAAGTGTGATTGAACTGTCAAGTTATAAGGAAAGTTAGAGAAAATGGAAGCCTGCCCTGTGAGAGGAAAAGCTGAGAAGGGAAGGTGTGGGAGGGGCATTATTGAAGTGGAAACAATTTTTCATTAGAATAATAGTCAGGAAAGAAATAAGATGGTGTGATGAGAGTAAGAAATCACCCAGATATGTGACCTACTCTGATAGTAAAGGAATAGGGTAAATCAATATATTAACATGCACATAAGTACAAAGCTGTGACCCAAGAGTGGAGGATGGTTTCCTGGATAGCTGTGGACAAGGTTGTCATTCCCACTGTGAGTGAGGTCAGTGCAAACCTTGCTGAAAGCCTGTGGCTGAGGGAGCAGGCTGACCCACCCAGGGAAGCTCTGGAGGAGGCTTCTGTTTCATAGCACCTCCAGCTGGTGCTAGTGGTAAAGAACCACTCCTGGATTGGCAGGAGACCAAGAGATGTGAGTTTGATTCCTGGGTTGGGAGGATCCCCTGGAGAAGGGAATGGGACCCTGCGCCAGTATTCTTGCCTGGAGAATTCCATGGGTAGAGGAGCCTGCTGGGCTACATTCCATGGGATAGCAGAGAGTCAGACAACTGAACACACATACCATCCCCCAAACCCCTCTAAGATTAGTTGTATGGGTAGATGTGTGCTTCACAGTCCTCTACAAAGGGAATATCCATCACACCAATGCTTTCCTTGAAGCTAAACTCTAAGGCACTGAGGCCATCTGGCCATACTTTCTGCTGCTGCTAAGTCGCCTCAGTTGTGTCCGACTGTGCGACCCCATAGATGGCAGCCCACCAGGCTCCCCCGTCCCTGGGATTCTCCAGGCAAGAACACTGGAGTGGGTTGCCATTTCCTTCTCCAGTTCATGAAAGTGAGGAGTGAAAGTGAAGTCACTCAGTCGTGTCCAACTCTTAGCGACCCCATGGACTGCAGCCTACCAGGCTCCTCCATCTATGGGATTTTCCATGTAAGAGTACTGGAGTGGGGTGCCATTGCCTTCTCCGATACTTTCTGAGACAGTTATTTTTCAAAGGAACAGGCAGTACTTTTGTTGTTATTTATTTTCCTGGTTCCTGAGTTTTTGCCAAGTTAATGCAAATAGTTACATGCCTTCTGCTGTGGTGTAGTCATTGTCAACTGGCAGACATGTGGGTTCCAAGCTTGGTGACCCCTGCTTCTAGCCTGGTTAGAAAGTCAAGTCACTCAGATCTGAGATGGGCACACAATTGTGCCACCTGACTGACTGTGAGACACTGGATGAGATATTTAACTTCTTGAAGCCACAGTTTCCATGACTATATAATGAAGAACACAATGGTTTAAGTCTCAAAGGTTGGAAAAGTTATCATTTGTGAAAGGCTTAGGATTGTTGAGTTTAACCTTGTTGCAGAAACTGTAGTCAAGTTACATCAAAACCTAGTCATGAAAAATCCTATAGAAGTTAGTTGTGACCCTTCTTATATCTATAGCTAACAAAATATAATTTTATTTGGAAAGGAAAAGCTTAGTAAATTTATTTTGAGAAATAACTTAGAAATTGATGCAGTGTCCTTGGCATTCTGAGAGAAACAGTGAATAAGAAAAGCAATGAAGTTGTTGACCTTAAATTGAGAACAACATGTATAATACCCACAGGCTGCTCAACTAATGACTGACTTTCCACCTTTGCCATAAGAATCCTAGAAAACTAGATAATTCTTAAAGACTCTGTTATCACAATCAGAATCAGAAGAAACTGTATCAAAGATTGTGAATATTCTCTTAGGAGAGCTTTAAGAGTAATCTCATCTATTTCAAACCCACTGCTTGACTTTTCCCTATACTAGCCCTCCTGTTTCTGCTTCCATACCTCAGAATAGGAATCCTGTTACCATTCAAAAGTGTTTATTCTCATCTGGACTTGGATAGCTCAAACTGTTCTATTTAAATTCAGTGTAAGAAAGACATCTCTGACTTCTTGCCACTTCCAGAAATTCAATTCTTGCTCTCACAAGGTACATGATGAATCTTTTCTCAGCAAGGCAGTCTCTTCGTTCGATACCATAAGCATTAGAATCTTTTCTTCCCAGTTAAATACCTGAGGTTGTTGAAATATTCTCCATGAGACCTAGCTTTAAGAATCTTTTTCTCTCTTGGCAAGTTTTCTCTTAAAACATTGACTTGGCAATAGTGTCCTCCTTAGAGGATGGTACTGAAAAAACTGCACACTCGCTTAATCGGAATCCTACATCTCACAGTTATCACAGTATCAACTGCATGCCACATTTTCTTCAAATTTCATTCCAGTCCTGCCAGGTCACAACTTCATGTCTCCTAGGCATACACTTGTTTGCACCTTATATTGAAGATACATGTTTCTTTCTGTTAGTTTGTCCAGAGATAATTTTCATGTGTTTTGAATCCCAGCCAGAACAGTACTTGATTATCTCAATGGAGAATACTTTTGCACTGTGAAAACCATCTGAAATTTGTTAGCTTGGGCCACGTACTTAAACTCCCTTAGCTATTATGTAAATTGGGCATAACACTAAAACCTACCCTACTACCAAAATGATTGTTGGGAAGATTTTAAAAGTTATATAAGAAGTTCTGAGTGCAAGGCCAGGCCCCCAGTAAGTATTCAAGAAAAGGTCCAAATTGTATATTAATGAGGGTAGGTTGTAATTCCCAGAGAAGCCAAATCTATAACCTCTCAAGTAAATACTTTGCATTTTCTCATAATCTCCACATTCCATTAGTAGTTTGTGTCTGTCCATTTGCTTTTTCTTTGCTCTCATGCCTAAAAAGAAACTGGTTACCAACTTCTACAAAATAACTTTAATATAATACTTCAAACCTTCATCATCAAGAGGTTAAAATAACTATAGCAGTTGTCTTGACATTCATTCTTAGACCTCGGTTTTCAAGGCTCATGAACTTACAGGAGAAAGAGAAAGCGAATGTGTTATAAGAAGCATGAGAAATTTATCTTCAATCTTTGTAGACAAGACAATTCTCATTTTCTGTTTCTTAAAACTTTAAGGGGAGATTTAATGAAGCTATAAGAAGGAAATAGAACCATCTCTTTAATTGTGGAAGAACTATACACTACGTTAAGTAAAGAGATTGTTTTCAGGAAATGAATACTCTTGATGTAAATTGAGATTTAAGAGCCTAGGTTTTAGCTGTGCTATGAAATTAGGCAGCCTAATTGCCAATTTATAGTTAAAATCCTACAAATACCATTCTGAATTTAGGCTACATGTTGGACATTGTTCCCTGTGAAAAATGGGATTTCATACATATCAAAATTAAACAAATTGCTTTTTATATGTTTATAACACTTTAGTAACTAATACCATATTTTTTTGAATCAGTCTTTATTCTTCCCATTGAAATTCAGAGTTTATATCACTACTTTATATATGAGTAAATTGAGGCTACTCTAATTTCATAAACCGAAGTTTTGGGATGGAGGTTATCATTATCTTCTTGGAAAGAAGAGAAACATTAAGAACTATTAAATTAATGAAATACTCATTAAAGCAGTATGGCACAATTATAATGCAAGGATGACAGAAATATTCCAGTACTAATAGGACATTTGCTGTGAATAGTAAAGATTTGTTTCTGTGAAGCGTTCTTTCCAATCTTTCAACATCCACAATAGATATCAAGGAGCCATTGATATAAAAGGGCTAACAACAACAACAAAAAAAGCATGGTGGTATAAAACTTATGGTACAAATAGATACTTGAATTTTAATAGTACCTTAATCAAACCCCTGTGTCCTTGGTGAAATCACAGGTTCTCTCTTCACTAGGCCAGGATTTCCTTAGCTTATTGCTTCATTAATGATCTCCACACAAGCTTGGAAACTATAGAGAATTTCTATATAGACATTTATAGCATAATGTATCGGTTGTGTAAGAAATCTGCCCTGTCTTGTATGCCACCAATGTGGGGTGCACAAGTAAAGACTGTAAAGTATTCTAAAAGAAAAGAAGAAACAATGCAAGATGATTTGCACATTTTAAGAGCTGTGTGTGTATGTGTGTTCACGTGCTCAGTCATGTCAGACTCTTTGCTTCCCCATGGACTGCAACCCACCAGACTCCTCTGTTCATGGAATTTTCCAGGCAATAATACTGGGTTGTCATGTCCTACTCCAGGGGATCTTCCTGATCCAGGGATCAAACCTGCATCCCTGGGGTCTCTTGCACTGGCAGACAGATTCTTTACCACTGTGTCACCTGGGAAGCCTACGGTTATTTAAACAAGTTTACAGTTTGGAGAGAGTTCTAGACAGCAGACACTACACTTTTAGTAGTCATCAACATTTAGGTTGTATTTACATACTACAAAGAGATGAAATTAAATCACTGCAGATGGTGATTGCAGCCATGAAATTAAAAGACACTTACTCCTTGGAAGGAAAGTTATGACCAACCTGGGCAACATATTAAAAAGCAGAGACGTTACTTTGCTAACAAAGATCCGTCTAGTCAAGGCTATGGTTTTTCCAGTGGTCATGTATGGATGTGAGAGTTGGACTATGAAGAAAGCTGAGAACTGAAGAATTTATGCTTTTGAACTATGGTGTTGGAGAAGACTCTTGAGAGTCCCTTGGACTGCAAGGAGATCCAACCAGTCCATTCTAAAGGAGATCAGTCCTGGGTGTTCATTGGAAGGACTGATGTTGAAGCTGAAACTCCAATACTTTGGCCACCTCATGCGAAGAGTTGACTCATTGGAAAAGACTCTGATGCTGAGAGGGATTGGAAGCAGGAGGAGAAGGGGATGACAGAGGATGAGATGGCTGGATGGCATCACCGACTCGATGGACGTGAGTCTGAGTGAACTCCGGGAGTTGGTGATGGACAGGGAGGCCTGGCATGCTGCGATTCATGGGGTGGCAAAGAGTCGGACACGACTGAGCAACTGAACTGACTGAACAGGGGAATGTGTACAGACAGAGAAGAAAAGAGGACCAAGGATGGAGGCGTGTATTGCTCCAACATCTTGAGGTTGGAGAGAAAAGGAGGAAGTGGCACAGGGTTTAAGAAGGAAATTTCAGTTCAATTCAGTCGCTCAGTCGTGTCCAACTCTTTGTGACCCCATGAATCGCAGCACGCCAGGCCTCCCTGTCCATCACCAACTCCCGGACTTCACTCAGACTCACATCCATCGAGTCAGTGATGCCATCCAGCCATCTCATCCTCTGTCGTCCCCTTCTCCTCCTGCCCCCAATCCCTCCCAGCATCAGTCTTTTCCAATGAGTCAACTCTTCACATGAGGTGGCCAAAGTACTGGAGTTTCAGCTTCAGCATCATTCCTTCCAAAGAAATCCCAGGGCTGATCTCCTTCAGGATGGACTGGTTGGATCTCCTTGCAGTCCAAGGGACTCTCAAGAGTCTTCTCCAACACCACAGTTCAAAAGCATCAATTCTTCAGTGCTCAGCTTTCTTCACAGTCCAACTCTCACATCCATACATGCCCACTGGAAAAAACCATAGCCTTGACTACCAAAACCAGGACAGAATTGTATCCTGGAAACAAAGTGAGTAAATGTATCAAAGAGGAGCTGATCTTATACACAATACTGATAGGTCAATAAACATGAGAAAGGAAGGATTTAGCAACATGTATAGAGCAATGGTGATCTTAATAGCTCATATCTCCTGAATCAGCAAGAGGATTCTTTACCACTATGCCACCTGGGAAGCCCAATCTTAAGAGAGAGTAGGTGAAAGTCAAATGGGAGTTGGTTCAAGAAAATACTGGAAAAGGGACTTTGGAAAGAACGAGTGTTACAGAAATCCTTTCAGGAGCTATGCTGGGAAGAGAAGCAGAGCAGTGGGGAGGCAGCTAGAGAAGAAAGTAGGATAAAGTTGTTTTGTTGTCATTTTGGTTCATATGATGGGAAAGACAATGGCATATGTAGTGAGTTGGCTAAAAAGTCATTTGGGTTATCTTATGGAAAACCCAAATGACTTTTTAGCCAATCCAATATGATTTGATGGAAAAAATCAAATAGTGAGGGAATACATTTCTTGATGATGTGTTAGAGAATGGATCAAATTGCTGGAGTGATGTTTTTGAAAAGATTCAAGATGACATTCAGTGAACAAGTACAGGAACCGACTAGATGGGAATTCAGAGCATGCAAGGGAGGGCTTACAGTGCCTCACTCTGCAGTCACGTGGCAGTGGTCTCTGAATTTGCCTGCTGACTCTTCCATGCTTAACACTGACTTCACTGGGTCTTAGGAGGATTACATGATCTCACAGGTATAAAGTGCTCAGCATAGTGCCTGTAACATTAAAAATAATAATAATAATAATAATTAGCCGTTGATATAATGCTCTCATCATTTGATAAAAAATCACATTTTCCAAGACAATAATGGGATTTATTATTAGATTTACTCTATTATGAGCTAGCAGGATTTACCTGCACTTTCTTTGAACTCTAAGAGGGGAACAGGGATATTCCTAGTCACTCCCCTGGGAAAGCCCGATAGGTAAGAGGTCTATGTTTGCAGTCTGATATTTCTGCTAGTTCTTTATTAGCCTCATTCTATAAATGTTTATAAATAATTCAGTATATTTTTAACTGCTTTTTACATAATATTATTTAATTTTCAATAACCGTTTGAGATAAACTGTATTATTTTCCTCCTGCTATAGAAACAAGCCTGAAATTTAGAGAAGTACCTTCACCATGTTGACATTGGAGCTGAGTGTGAACCCAGGCAGTTAGACTTTGTTGTTGTTTAGACGCTAAGTCATGTCTGACTTTTTGTGACCCCATGGACTCTAGCATGCCAGGCTTATCTGTCTTCCACTATCTCCTGGATTTTGCTTACTGCCTCCCAAATTAGTCAATATATAAGCACTTACAATTTGCATTATGCTTTCTTGGTCCTAGGCATTCTTACTTGATGGTTTGTACAGATAGGTAAGGATACAGAGGAGAATATTAAATCAACCAAGCCGTACCTTTAGAGAAGAAGGGAGCACACTTATTAGTCATTACAAAGTGAAAGAGAAGCTGAACAAGGCTACTGGGAAGAATAGAGTGATTCATACATTTTTTTCAAAATAATTCTAAGCCCAAGAAAAGAACTGAACAAGAATTACTGGGCTATAGCTTAGTATGCTGAACTAGGGTCTCTTCCAGAAAGGCCTGAGGATTAACCAGTTAATCATTTGGTGACATTTAATCAAGAGCCAGAAATCTAATCAATGGCTGACCCATTGTGACATTGGGGTACTGGTCTGGCTTCTTGCCTGGACTGTCCAATCTTAATTAGCAATTATCTCAACTGGGTGACCCTTTGCCCTTGGGAAATTTCAACAAGGAATAGCTATTTCTAAATAGAAATTTCACCTTTTGCCTCTCTCACTTGTCATTAGGCAGTGTGTTTATTCAGTTTCCAGTGTCTTATTGGGCCTATCTGATGGAAAGATCTGGCATTAGACCAACAATTACTTTGATGAGGAGAAATAATGAAGCTATCCTAAAGGGAGATAGAAGATCTGAAATTTCCTTCACTTTCATCTCCTTTATAACTTTCTCCTTCTCTGTCATTCTGAAATGTGGCCTTATTTAATTGTATTGATTTTAGTTCTTTCTGGACTAAAAAGAAAAAGAAACCCAACCCACAGGCAAGAAGAATTTTTGTTTCAACTTGGAATATAAGAGATTTTGTTTTAATTGTTTTCTTAAGATAAAGATAAATCTCTACTCTCCTTCTTTCAGCAATAGCTTTTTTTGACCCCTGCTTTGGAAGGTCTTAGAGGCAAATTATTGCTTCACTTCTGTGTGTCAGGTGAATTAATCCCTTTGAGTCTATTTCAAGAGGGGAAGGTCAGGAAAGGCCTCTCTGTAGAGATGTTATTGAGCTGGAAGCTAAAGGAGCCCACTCCATGATCATCAAGAGTGAGGACTCTCCTGGGAAAAGAAAGAGCAAAGGCAAAAGCTGTGAGCCATGGTAGGGACTTCTCAGATGGTGCTAGTGGTAGAGAGCCTGCCTGTCAATGCAGGAGATGTAAGAGACGCCTGTTCAATTCCTGGATCAGGAAGATTCCCTGGAGTAGGAAATAGCAACCCACTCCAGTATTCTTGCTTGGAAAATCCCATGGACAGAGGAGCCTGGCAGTCTACAGTCCATGGGGTCCAAAAGAATCGGACACAACTGAAGTGACTTAGGATGTACACATGCATGAGCCATTGTGGCTGGAGTGAATGAGCCATCGAAAGAGGGGCTCATGCTAGGTCAGAAAGACAGGCAGAGGCAGACCACACAAGATCTGATCTTGCAGACAGGGCAAGATTTAGGAAGATTTTGCTTTATATGGAAAGGCGATCCATGAAAGGATTTTATAAGCACTGGTATGGCATAATCTAATTTACTTTACTCCAAAAATCTCTTTACTTTCTATGTAGAAGACTAATTAGGAGTAAATAAAAGGAGAGTGCTTAGTGCAATGTATTGTTTATAGTAGTTGAGAAGTGTTAGCTGTTTCCATCCATCTATTACTTTTTTCATTCTCAGAGAGGACTGTATACCCTATAAAGGCATGTCATAATCTTCCATGAGCAGGACCTGGGCCTCAAACCAGTAACTTCTTAACCCCCAAAGCTTCTAGTCAAGTTCTATAGGAAAATGCTCTTCCCGTCCTCTGTCCATAACTGCCCTCTCAGCCTGGGGAGTGTCATCAATGGCCATGCTACATGTTGTCCATCTTAGGTGTGGTGGGGGTGGAAATGATGTTGAAGACTCCCACATTTACAGCCAGTCTCCTTCTACAGAATTATACTGCCATTGGGATCATCTCAAATTCAAGCTTGGTATGCAGATCATTAGAGAACCCATTTCTATACTAAATGGAGAAACGTAATATTTGCAGATAAGGCACTTTTCAAGGAACTCATTATAACCTCAATTTTAAAAGCTGCGCAACTGAAAGCAAGTTAAATTTTCTAACTTATGTACTTGCTGCTGTTAATAACACCAAGACGTGGCCTTGGATGACACTGAATACATGGGAAAGCATCTTGAAAAGCTTTATTCATCTCATTTGACCTTCACAACACTGATGACTTAGGTAAAGTTAGATCTGGGACTTCCAGTTTTGGGGGTAAATCCAGCACTATGGGAATTGTGTGACATGTCCAGACCCACAGACAGCACCTAGCTGGGACTCACCATGGCAAAACAGTCTGGATTTCTTTTTATCATCCCCAGTGACTGCCTCTACCCCTGGCCCTATGTTCACTGAGGTTATGGAGGATGAGAACATTGTAACATGCTGTACAGGACTGAGATTTCTAAAATGTCATGGTGGAAAAGATACCCGTATTAACAGTATTCCAAGAGGAGGAAAATTCTGAATAGGTACCCTTAACAAGTGCAAAATATATGTCTTAATAATGTAGGAAAAGCCTAGATTTTCTTAGAAATGAAATCTACTCAAAATTGATTCTCTCTCTCTCTGGCACATGAAAAAACCTAAGGTTTGGAGGATGAGCTGGTAAGATTTATTTTGTCTTAATACATTTTTGTTATTTGCTCAGTTGTGTCCAACTCTTTGTGACCTCATGAACTGTGGCACACCAGGCTTCCCTGTTCTTCACTATCTCCTGGAGTTTTGTTCAAACTCATGTCCATTGAGTCAATGATGCCATCCAACTATCTCATCCTCTGTCGACCCCTTCTCCTCCTGGCCTCAATCTTTCCCTGCATCAGGGTCTTTTCAAATGAATCAGCTCTTCGCATCAGGTGGCCAATGTATTGGAGCTTCAGCTTCAGCATAAGTCCTTCCAGTGAATATTCAGGGTTCATTTCCTTTAGAATTAACTGGTTTGATGTCCTTGCTATCCAAGGGACACTTACAAGTCTTCTCCAGCACCACAGTTGAAATTATACAGTTCTTATTACTAAAGGTTCTCAAATAAAAATATAGCTATTAAAAAATTATCTTTCAGTTGTAAGAATTCTTTAAATATTCTGGACAGTAGTCATTTATTAGATTTGTAATTGGGTTTCCCAGGTGCCACCAGTGGTAAAGAATCTGCCTGCCAATGCAGGAAACACAAGAGACACCAGTTTGATCCCTGGGTTGGAAAGATCCCCGGGAATAGGGAATGACAACCCACTCCAGTCTTCTTTTAGTTTGTTTATTTTTAATTGGAGGATAATTGCTTGACAGTATTATACAAATATGATGTATATGCCATATATCAGCATGAATCAGCCATAAGTATACATATGTCCCCTCCCTCTTGAAGCTCCCTTCTATCCCTTCCCACCCCTCCCCACCCCTCCAGGCTGTCATAGAGCACTGGATCTGAGCACCCTGTGTCATACAGCAAATTCCCACTGGCTATCTAAGTATACATATGGTGATGTATATGTTTCCGTGCTACTCTCTCAAGTTGCCCCACCCTTTCCTTCCTCCACTGTGTTCACAAGTTTGTTATTTATGTCTGCATCTCCATTGCTGCCCTGCCAATAGGTTCATCAGTACCATCTTTCTAGATTCCATATATTTTCATTAGTGTACGATTTTTTTTTTCTCTTTCTGACTTACTTCATTCTGTATAACAGGCTCTAGGTTCATCCACCTCATTAGGACCGACTCAAATGCATCGTAGCTGAGTGAGATTCCACTGTATGTATGTACCACAGCTGCTTTATCCTTTTGTCTGTTGGTGGACATCTAGGTTCCCTCCCTGTCCTCACTATTGTAAATAGTGCTGCAATGAACATGGGGGTGCATGTGTCTTTTTCAGTTATGGTTTCCTCAGAGTATGTGCCCAGTGGTGGGATTGTTGGGTCATAAGGTAGTTTTATGCCTAGTTTTTTTTTTAAGGAATCTCCATACTGTACTCCGTAGTGGCTTTATCAATTTACATTCCCCCCAACAGTGTAGGAGGGTTCCCTTTTCTCCAAACCCTCTCCGGCATTTCTGGTTTGTAGATTTTTGATGATGGCCATTCTGACTTGTGTTAGGTGATACCTCAATGTAGTTTTGACTTGCACTTCTCTAATAATAAGCAATGTTGAGCATCTTTTTATGTATTTACTAACTGTCTGTATGTCTTCTTAGAGAAATGTCTGTTTAGGTCTTCTGCCTACGTTTTGATTGGGTTGTCTGTTTTTCTGGTATTGAGTTGCTTGTATAGTTTGGAGGTTAATCCGTTATCAGTTGTTTCATTTGCTATTATTTTCTCCCATCCTAAGGGTTTTCTTCACCTTGTTTGTAGTTTCCTTTAGTGTGCAAAAGCTTTTAAGAAAATTCCGTGGACAGAAGAGTCTGCTGTGCTGCTGTTCATGGCGTCACAGAGAGTCAAACATGACTGATCACACATGCACACACACACACAATTGGTAAATAGTCTGTGGTTATTCTTCTACTCTGTCGTTTTTCTTTTCCTTTACTTAATGGTCTATTTTAAAGAGCCAAAGATGTAAATTTGAATAAGATTGACCTTTTTTTTTTTCCTTTTAAGGCTATGCTTTTGGTGTCACATCTAAGAAACCTTTGCCTAATATAACATCACAAGGGATTTCTACTTTCTTTTAGAAGTTATGCATTTGTAGCTCTCACATTTAGGCTTATGATGCATCTCAAGTTAAGTTCTGCATGTAGTGTGAATTAAGGGTTTTTGTTCATTGTCTATGTATGGATATATCCAATTGTTCCAGCACCATTTGTTGAAAAGATTATCCTTTTCCTCTTTGAGTTGCCGTGGTATAACCACAAATACAGGTTTTATTTCTTGACTTATTTCTATTCTTTGGATTTATATGGGTATTCTTTTTTATTAATCTTTATATATAACCTTTATGTGCTCTGTGCCTCAGTTGTGTCTGACCCTTTAGGCCCTGTGGCCTGTAGCCCACCGGGCTCCTCTGTCCATGGAATTTTCCAGGCAAGAATACTGGAGTGGGTTGCTATTTCCTACTCCAATATAACATTCATATGTGTATATTATTTACCATTATATGTAAAAGCTAAAAGCAAAACCCCATATACCTTGGGTTCCTTATTTCTCTTACCCTAATCTCTCTCTTTCCATAGGTACAGGCAAACCCTCTGCTTTTAAGCAGCCAGTGGAGCTAAAAAACTTGTTATAGGTAGAAAAATATTTTGTTTCTCTAAACTATAAACCAAACAACTTGAATTCTCTTTGGGGAAATGTGCTCTTCTGTTAACTCTGGATTTCTTTCTAGTTCTTGGGAATGTGGCTTGGACCAGAGTCACCTACATTCAGCCCCAAAAAGCTATTTTGAAATGTGAAATATAGACTTAACCCCACAATTATGTAGAGCAGGAGATGACCTGCATTCTATGATTTTGAGAGAAATCTGGATTTGGATTCCTTTATTGTTTAGCCTGGAAAACTCCCAGTGGGACAATCTGAGATGTGCAGAATCAAGAGTAATAAAAGCAGAATTAGAGATCCTTAAGGAGCACACTTTACATCTTCCATGATTTGATTTTAGCCAGAGGTCATAAGAGCCGATCTGCTATATACATAGAGGTCTAGTGTTGCTACTCTCAAATCTAGCCACATATAATACTCTAATGTCATTCCAGAATATTATCTTGTAATCAAAGAGAATAGCATTAATTTCTCAGTCATGCTGCCTTCCCTCTCTTCTCGGGACAGTGTTTCCCTATTTGCAGAGCATTCATGATCTTGCTCCAATGCAGATGCTGCGCACTACTCATGAAGTCTTTTATAATTTTCCCAGTCAGGATTAATATGTATATTTCTGCCCTAAGTTTTACTTTGACATAAAGTTTACCCCTTGAAAATATACAATCCAATGGCTTTTATAGTACAGTTGTACATATAACACCATTATCTAATTCTAGAATGTTTTTATCACCCCAAAAGAAACTTCCATACTCAGTGTTCATTCCCCATTCCACCTGCTCCTAGAAGCCACTAATCTACTTTCTGTCCCTGTGGATTTGCTTATTTGACACATTTGTTTAAAATGAAATAATAAAATGAATGGGCTTATAATTCTGGCTTCATTTACTTAGAATTTTCCAAGATTCATCTATGTGGTAGTATGGGGCAACACTTCAATATTTTATGTGGCTGAATAACAGTCCATCATATCAATATACCGTATTCTTTTTACCATTTATTACTGTTTCTATTAACATTTAGGTAATAGATTTTGTATGGGCTTTTGTTTTCATTTGCACTGAGGAACTTGCAAAATGTTCTACAAAGTAGCTTTATCATTTTACTTTCTCACTAGCAATGTATGATGTTCTAATTTCTCCATAGTCTTCCCAATACTTTTCAAATATTGTATCCATCCTAGTGGTTGTGAAGTTATATCTCATTGTCATTTTGCTTTGAATTTCCTTGATGATTATGAGATTTTTTGCAGTTTATTGGTCATTTGTATATCTATTTTTTTCTCAGAGAAACGTCTTTGTTTTTTAATTGAGTCACTTAGAGCTACAAATTTCTTTGTAAGTATTACTTTAGTTGCATCTTTAAGTTTTGTGTGTTGTTAGTTTGTTTACATTCATCTTGAAGTGTTTTCAAATTTCCCTTGTGATTTCTTCCTTGGCTCATTGGTTATTAGTGTGTTGCTTTATTTATTCATATTTATAAATGTACCAAATTTGCTTCTGTTATTGATTCCCAATTTCATTCTATTGTGCTTGGAAAACATACTTTTTATGGTTTCAGTCATTTAAAATTTATTGAAAATTGTTTTGCGGTTTAATATAGGGTCTGTTCTTGAGAAGAATACTTATTCAAAGTGTTGTTGGCTAGAATATTCTATAGGTGTCTGTTATATTTAGTTTATACTGTTTTCAAATTTTCTATTTTCTACTTGATACTCTAGTTTTATCCATTACATAAATTGGGATATTGAAGTCAGCATTCTGCCAGGCAGTTAACGACCCCAACTTACCCTTCTACTTCTGCAGAAACTCAAAGTAAGCCCAAGAAAAGCACGTAGGGTCTTCTCAAGTGTATCCTAAGCATGTATATTAACCATGAGCACAGACTTGTGTGCATGGCTTCCTAGATATGGTGGAATATGTCATCATTTTTCAAAGCCCTCTTTGGACATCTCATTCCTCTGATTTCCTTTAAAGCATTTTAATTAGCCTATTATTTAGCTCACCTGTTTTCTAGGGCCTCAGATGTTGAGCTCCATGTTAGGTCAATAAAGATAGCCTTGCTAGTAGGCTTGTCCAGAAAATCACCAGGCAGATTCTCTGATAATGTGGTTTTGAACGTGCTCCAGTCTCATTCTGCTCGCTCGAGTGGTTGCCAGGCCTTTGATTTTCAAGGCTATTGTAGTGCTGGGGAGAGCAAACAAACGGGACAAGTGTAAATGCCATATGCTCACTGTTCTTACCTATGTTCTTAAGTATTCTTAGGGTTTCTATTAAGTATTCTTAGGGTTTCTATAAGCTTTTAGTTAATTTGCAAAATAATGAAAACATCTATTCTGACAATTTATACCAGTGTTCTTCTTGTTTTTATGGAAGAGAAGATAGATTGTCGAACATGCTTACTCTGCCATCTTTGCTGTCTTTAGTCTTCTACTTCTCATGTTCCTCCTCTTTGGCACTAGTGAAGTTAGGTGTGCTTTCAAAGATAATAAGTAGAATCTCCTTTACTAAGATCAGAGACTTTAGTTCACTGCATGCACCATAGAATGAAGAAGTCAGATTACAAAACAGAACAAACAGGAGAGAGAGAAGATGGTAGCTTGTAAATTAGTTTGAAAATGAGATTATGGAGGACTTGTGGTTATTGCTACTCATGAGGTCTAGGGAAAGTGAAAAATACTGAAAAAGGAAACATTTGGGAATTGAAACTCCAGGGATTTAAAAAATTCCCTATGGTTACTTTTTTAAATTCACTAAAATTGAATTTAGGAGAAAGGTCAAATAGGGAAAGACATTGAACCAAAGTTTTTAAGAAATGAGGGATAGATACACAGATTCATCTGACAACTGCATTAAGGAGGAGGTAATATATATTTGAGCCAAATAATGTGAGACTCTAGTGGGAGTTTTCAAAAAAACAAAAAAACAAAAAAAAACAGTTGGAAGTAGCAGTGAAAAGCAAGGAAGTGACACCCCAGGCCTCTGGTAAAGATGTGGGGGAAGAATCCATAAGGCATCAGAGTAGCACTGACCTCAAGAAAGAGCCAGGTTTCTATGAGAATAAGGTGATGAACATTTTTGTTTGTTTTAGATATTTTAATAAATACTGAAGGCTTTGGGGATTTATATTTACACTGAATTACAGAAAGAGAAAGGGAGTAGAATTGTAGCAAGGTTTTCTTATCCTGCCCCTCTCCAGTTTGATAACAGCTATTTTAATGGTTTCTAGTGACACAAAGAAGGCACTGGCGACCCACTCCAGTACTCTTGCCTGGAGAATCCCAGGGACAGGGGAGCCTGGTGGGCTGCCGTCTATGGGGTCGCATACAGTTGGGCACGACTGACATGACTTAGCAGCAGCAGTGACACAAAGGGGCTTCCGTGGTGGCTCAGTGGTAAAGAATCTGCCTGCCAGGGTTGAAGGTTCTTGAAGGCAAGATTGAAGACAGAAAGTATGGAGAGTTTGTGGAAGGAGCCCACTGGTCACAGTAAGATGGTTGCAGGATAGAGGGGAGGAGAGGAACTGGGGTAACAGTGATCTACATACAGAGACATGTAGGTGTTAGCGCCTGGAGGAAAATGGGTTCCCAAGGAGTCCTGGGTTTCTTGTGGTGACAGTAGTCACAGGATGATGCACATGAGGGGTGGAGAGTGATGGGGTTTTCTAGGAGTATGAAGAGAGCTAGGGTTTAGGCTTTACTCTTCCTGAAGGCAGGAACTAGTTGAAGTACCTCTTAATGAGAGAATAACATCTTTCCCTGATGGAGGCACCTAGCCTCCCTTTGCCCATCAATTCCCATTCCTGTGTCTGGCTTCAGCATAAGGTTTGATGAAGAAATCTTTACTGACCCCTGCCCCTTTATGAGCTGTACTGGCCTTGCAATCAGTACCTCTTTTTGTATAGTCTTTGCATGTAAGACCAGAGGTCTTCAACTAATTATCAGTCTTCTAAAGTACAGAGAGGAATCTTAACTAAACAATTTCTTATAAGTACTAACCCTCACCATCTGGCCTAGACGATATCAACCCTTTTCTGCTACAGCATACACAACACGTGGTGTTCCAATGAGTGACGGTTTCCCATGGGCACAATCGCACCTTGATATGGCCTCAGAAACCTTGTAAGTGCTACAGTAATTGACCTATTAATTACATAGCAGTGATCGTTCCCCACTAAATGTTGCTGTGGCATAGGTAATGTCCATTCAGGGTGATTCTCAACATCCTAGCTCTAACTCCATCTCTTTCTCTCTCTGTTTAGAAATGATATCATAGTAAGAGTGGCATAATTGCAGTGACAAACTTGTATCTGCTCTATTGTTTAAATCATTTTCCAATTTTGGTACTTTGCTAGAGGGAAGACTATTCAGGACCTAACTTACAACTGCTTCTGGATATTAGTGTTATGACCATACATTGAGAACTACTGTGCTTGAAAAATTGGGGAGATACATCTGAGAGCCTACCATTGAAGTTTTTCCATTTGTGACCTGTCCTGCTGTAATCAGTAATAAATTCCCTAGGCAGCAAGTATCCTTTTTTACCTTAGAAACATCAAATGAAACATTTTCTTCTATTATGGCAGCTATGAGAATCTATCTTCAGTAGATTTATTTGTTTCTCTGCCCTCATTTTCCACATCTTTAAGATTAGTACATACATCATAGGTTTCTTGTGAGGATTAAGTGAGTTAAAACATACAAAGTACTTAGAACAGTACCTACTACTGAGTAAGTGCTCAAAAAAGGTTAAGATGTATTTCTTATGGGCTACCATTTGCATTTTGCTTTCTTTGGAAATGGAAGGGTTTCATAGAATCTTCCATAGTGTTTATTTGCTCTCTATTTTCCCTGGCTTTATTGAGACATACTTGGCATATCATGTCACATTGTGTAAATTTAAGGTTTACAATGTGATTATATATACACACATATTTATACATGTTTATATATATAGTGAAATATGTACCACAGTGAGGTTAGTTACCTTGTCCTTTACCTCAAATAATTGCTACTTTGTTGTTCTCATGGTGAGAATATTAAAACTCTCATCTCACCATCAACTTTGAAGGATACAATACAGTCATTAAGTGTAGTCACCATGCTGTGCATTAGATCCCCTGAATTTATTCATCTTGTAATTAAAAGTTTTGTATTCTTTGATCAACATCTTTGATCTCTCTTGATAAACAGAAATGGGACTGTTAGCTTTATCCTTGTTATTACTGTTATTATTAAATGACTTTATAGGGTGCTGGCCTAAGCACTTTATGTGTTTTAACTTAATGGATCCTTACAACAACCCTCTGGGGCAAATGATATTATTACCTTAATTTTACAGATGTGAAAAAAAAAATGAGGCACGATAAATTTTAGGAACTTACTCAAAATGCTAATAAGTACCCAAGGTGGAATCCATACCCAAGAGTTCTGGCTTCAGGACTGCACACATAACACCTATGCTCCACTGCATCCCACAAGTAAATGTAGACATTACACTGATGGAGTTACAGGTAGTGTTCCCGGTACTAATCCAGGCAGCACACCAACCCTTTTGGAAGATGGGCCTGTGGCTGTGATGGATGTCATTTCCACCATTCTCTAGGTTTGCAGTATTAGGACAGATTAGTTCAACAAACAGTCACTTAGCAATGTTTCTGCTGCTGCTAAGTTGCTTTAGTCGTGTCTGACTCTGTGCAACCCCATAGATAGCAGCCCACCAGGTTCCACCGTCCCTGGGATTCTCCAGGCAAGAGTACTGGAGTGGGGTGCCATTGCCTTCTCCGAGCAATGTTTCTAGCACTCCCCTAAGCTCTTGGATACAGCCATGAAGAAAACAGACAAAACCATTACTTTCCAGGAACTGGTATTGAGTTGAGGGGTGCACACAGTAAAAAAAAATGGGTAAGTAAATTATGTAGTATGTGAAAGGACAAAAATAGTATGGGAATTATAATGCAGGGAAGAGGAAAAGATTATGCATGAATATAAGTATGTGTGGGGGTGTTCCATTTTAAATAAATTTGTTAGAGGAGGATTAGGGTGGTATCCATGTAGGTGGTGAGTAGTGCTAAGAGTGGATAGATATTGAAGATGGGGCAAATAGGATTTCTTGAAAGATTAGATGTAGAGTGGGAGAGAAACAGAGGAGTCAAAGAGGACCTCATGATTTTGGCTTGAGCAATTCGAAAGGAGTTTTTATCAGCAGAGGTATGGATAATTAGATGGCTCTTATTTGGCCATGAATCATGTGTTGGGGGAAAGTCCCGAGGTACATTTAAGATATGTTGAGTTTGAGATGGCTATTAGACATTCAAATAACATTAAGTAAGAATATGGGTATTGGAAGGGTGTCATGATGGAAATAAAGTCCTAGAGTCATGGCACAAGAGAGTGAACGTAGAAAAGAGAAGTCCTACAGCTCTATACTACTTCTACTTCACTGTGAAAACTTTATGGAGATGAAACCAAGAAGGGATATGTGAAGGAGTGGAGGGCAAAGACAGAAGGAAATGAGGAGAGTGTATTTTTGGAAGCCAAACATAGAAAATGCTTTAAGAGAGAGTAATCAATATCACATGCTACAATGGACAGGGGACCATTAAAGCAGCCCAGTGTCAGAAGTATGGAGATAAAAGCCTAAGTAGGGCTTCTCAGGTGGCGCTAGTGGTAAAGAACCTGCTTGCCAAAGTAGGAGATGCAGGTTCGATCCCTGGGTTGGAAAGATCACCTGGAGGAGGAGGGCATGGCAAACCACTTCAGTATTTTTGTCTGGAGAAGTCCATGGACAGAGAAGCCTGGAGGGCTATGGTCTACAGGTTGCAAAAAGTCAGAAACAACTGAGGCAACTTAGCAGCAGCAAAAGCCTAAGTAGAATGGGTTCAGGAGAAAATCAGAAATGGAGACTAAATATAAAGTCTTTATGAAGTTTTGTTATCAAGGAAAGCATAGCTATGAGGTGGTAACTGGAAGGAAAAATGAGATCAACAGAAGTTCCTTAGGATGAAATAAACTTGTATATGCTGATGGGAAAAGATGCAAAAGAGAAAGGAAAACACATGTCCCAGGAGGGAGTGGAGGAGAAGTGCAGAAGCTGTGTCCCACAAGGCATGAGGGCATGGGGCCTAGTCCACCAGTGGAGGTGCTGGTCACTGGAGGAAGTAGAGAGAGCTTCTTTCAGGGAAGATGACCCGGGCTCTGGGGCACATTTCCTGGGGTCAAACTCAGCCTCCACAGGTTGTCACTGAATGCCTGTTTGGGGTAAATTATTTAACCTTTGGGGGGCTTGAAAAATACTGAGCACAGGGCTTAATTACCCATCGTTGTGATAAGATAAAGTTAAGCTTAGTTTCACAACAACAACAGCACAATTTTCAGCAGATTTCCTGGAATTTAATACTCCTCTCTCTGCTGTATTTTCCAATGGCACACACAGATTTGTGTATTTTGCACACTCTTTGCCTTGTACATGACACGCACTGCTCAGGAAGGTAATTATCCCAGCAAACTAAGCTGTGTGAAAAAGATAAACTGCTTAGTGAATTAAAATTGCATATTTTATATAACCCAATGGCACAAGCATCCTTGTTCTGCTTGTTCCATAAATCTCTCCAGGGCATCGATGGCTTTGAGCTTTTCCATCATCACTGTCTTTTCTCTGGTGGTAGAATCTCTATGCCCAAGGTAGAAAGGAATCTTTCTCACTACCAGTAACTTTTCTAGACCAGTGTTAATAACAGAACCAAGTATCTTAGTGAATGAAGTCAGAAGCATTTCTACTGAAGCAGCCTTTCTAGCTGAGCTGCAAACCAAATAATGTTGCTGCTTCTAACTGGTCCAGGAAGTTTTGCAATTGAAATGGGAAAATCACTTGGCGGGGCAGGGTGCTGATCAGATTGTCTATCTGATTGTCAGACAAAATAAGTCCATTTTCTCCTCAATGAGGCAAGAGATATTGCAATTAGAAAGGAGGAAAAATGGCTGTAATTAAGTCACAAAAAGTCTAAAGTCTGTCCCCAGAGATTTTGACTAAGACAGGATGCATTCTTCACTTCCAAAATAAGCAGATTTTCAACTTTCTGAATGCTGAGATGGACAAGGAACTTGATAAACAGTTCCTCTCATTTTAAGGTTCTAAAGTCTACACTTTTGATAGTCCTGTTCTTTCCCCTCTACAAAGCCCATGACTTGCCCCCACTCTAGTAGCCTCAGGAACACCTGAAGGATAGTCCTCATGATTTCACATCTTTACCCTTTCTGTTGACTTGTGATTGCTCTATCTCCTTGCCTTCTTGTTTATTGCACTTTGGTATCTACAGTGGCAGACACACAGTAGGTACTCAATAATTACTGCAAAATGCTTCAAGGTGTTGACACAACCAGTCATTTTATTAAGTCCAATACCTATAAAAGCCTAAAACTCCACTATGAGTTCATTTATGAATCCCCTCCTGTCTAGACTGGAAATGTCCATGACTCTAATCTCCCCATGTGCACAGAGCATCCACACTCCTCCTGTACTCTGAGCCTGGCATATCACTGGTACCAAGGAAGTTATGATTGACCAAATGATTTCTTGAAATGTTCTGGAGGGAGGAGAGTATAGAGATGAGAAGGAGGAATCTGGGAGAGTCTTATCAGCTGAGAGCATATATTTAGTGTTTACAGTCCAAACATGTTATCAGCGCTCTCTACTAAACCTTTATTTTTGCATAGGACTTCCTCACCCTTTCACATTAGCTCTAAATCATAGATTTAATGCTTTGGAATATTCAACACTGAGCTCCATAAAACAAATGTTGACAAACTCATATGGCATGGAGAAGAGGCTCCAGATTGGAAAGTTGACTGAAAGAGTGGTGATGTAGGGACCTGGGTTGTTGGCACTGGAAATGGTGCTCCCTGAGCTGCCAGGAAAGCTGCCGTTATGAGGTAGAAAAGAGAATAGATTGTGGTGGTCTGTTCTAGAAGGAAGAGTTAAGTGGTAGAATTTACAAGAATACAAATCTACATACATTGAAGGTTGCTTTATGATATAGTGAATTCTGCCAAGGAATTGTTCAAACAAGGTCTAGGTACCAATAACAGAGAAAAACAATCAGAATTGTGGGAGTGATCGTTTAAGATTTTAAGATTTCTTTCAACGTGATAGGCCAATTGCTGAAGAAGTATACATACCTAGCTATGATAATTTAAAATGTTGTGATAAATTATTTAAAATCACAGTAAGTATAATTAATTTGTTGTTATTCAGGTGCTAAGTCATGTATCACTCTTTGTGACCCTGTGGACTGCAACAAGCCAGGCTTCCCTGTTCTTCACCATTTCCTGAAGTTGTTTTTATGCCCCTTTTAAAGATGTGGAAGATAAGTATCAGAGCTGAGATTCAAACCCAAGCATCTGACTCTAGAGCCTACATTGTTAACCACCCCACTTATTCCCCTGGCCTATGAAAGAAAATAATGAGTAACAAGAGCCTGTTATACAGAGTTAAGTCAAAAAGAGAAAAAAACAAATATCAGTATTAAGGCATATATATGCAATCTAGAAAAATGGTAAAATGATGTGCCTGTTTGCAGGGCAGGAATAAAGATGCGGGCACAGAGAGGAAGGAGATTGTAGCACTGACGTATATTCACTACCGAGTGTAAAATAGCTAGCTAGTGGGAAGCTGCCATATAACAGAGAGCTCAGCCTGTTGCTCTGGAACAACCTAGATGGGTGAGATGGCGGGTGGGTAGCTGGGAGACTCAAGAGGGAGGGGATATATGTATACTTAGGCCAATTCATGTTGTATGGCAGAATTAAAAAAATAAACCAGCAATGAAGCTCTTCCTTTTAAGTTACAATACTCTGAAGACTTCTCTGAGTACAGATATTTTAGCTGAGAACTGGAGAGTAGAAGACAGTTGTGCAAGAGGGGTCAAACCCTTCTAAGACAGGGAACATTGCTTGACACTGAATGAGCGGTAGTCTGCTTCCCAACAGCCAGAAGGAGACACTTGTCCAGGGAGCAAAGTGAGGAAGAAGGAAAGGGATTCACAATAAGGTCAGAGTTTGAGGCTGTGTTCAGGACACACAGGCTGCACTTAAGGGCTTTGGATTATCACCTAGTACAGTGGAAAGGTCTATGACAGGGGAAGGATGGATACCGTAACCTGTTTTATGGATGAAGGTGAAATCCCAGTGAAGCAAATACATTTCCTAGGGTTCTTAACAGGCTGATATGAGAGTCAAAGAAAGACTGAGAATATAACCATCCTTGTTGTTAGCCACTGTGATGTGAGGTGGGGGGATGTTTGTTATTGAGGCATAACCAAGCAAAGGCTTCCCAGGTGGCTCAGTGGAGAAGAATCTGATGGCCAGTGCAGGAGATGTGGGTTCAACCCCTGGGTCAGGAAGATCCCACAGACAGAGGAGCCCGGCCATGGGGTCACAAAGAGTCAGACACAACTGAGCACACACACAGCTAAGCAAAAGCTGAGTAGTACTCTACAAGTTAGAGTACTAGCAGTACCCTCAAGTAACAGAAGAACTGTGAGGAAGAATAGAAAAGTTTGATGTAGGCTAAAAAGGAACTGCATTTTCAAAGACTCTGAGGCGGTAAAAGGTATGGTATATGTATAATATATTGTGGATTGCAAATGGCTAAAGTTTTCTAGTCAAAGGAGAGATTGGCACAAGAGAAAAATGACAAATTAGGGTCGGTCCAGATTCTACAAAGCCTTGAAAGTATTTTAAGAATCTTAATCTTAAAGGCTTTAGGAAGCCAAAATTCAATGAGATAAATATATGTTTACATTACAAATAAAATCAACATTTTCTACCCTAAAATACTGAAAGCTGCACTCATTATAACTCTTTACTCCTAAGTTGTCCAGCATAATTAAAATATCTTCTAAGTAAGCACAATACTGTTAACACATTTAAGCAAATTAAGAATACTTAAGTGTTTGAAAAAATGTAATATTTTGGGGGATTAAATAAAAGGCTCAGTGAGCCTCAGAGAAAAGTAAGCCTGTAATAGAACAAAGATTTTTTTTTAAGCACTATTGGTTTGATAAGAAACCCTTTCATTTAACCCAAGCACAGAGTTCTGACTCTAAGTGTTCACAGAAAGCATGTAATTTTAAAACCCTCATTCTTGGTGAGAAGATGTATTTTATATATATATATATATATTATATCACAAGCTATTGATTTACCATTTACAGAGATGGGCCTAGGAATGATATTAATATTTCTAGCTTAGCTCAACTTCATCATTTCTGCGCCACAGCTTGGGGAGTCTCTCTTTTTCCAAGGGCAACAAGGGAATCAACACAGGCCAAGTTCTACCAAGAATCGCTACCTCTCCAGCTAATCCATTTTTAATGTATCAGTCTTAAGTATAGCCCTCCATCAACATGTTTCATCTCTGTCCACTTTCTGGAGGGCTTCAGATGGCATGGTGTATTCCTAGGCATCCATCTTAACCTCTGTAACAAGTGGCTAAACCCAGACATAATTTAGAGTCATGGACCTAGTCATGAGGCACTGTTTAAAGCCAGTATTTTATCCATGGGTCCAATGGGAATATTGCTTAAGATAGTGTAATACAGCTGTAGGATCACAGCAATTTATTTTCAGATTCCTGCACCAATGCCCTCTCTTTCACGTCCCTAAATGCCACAGCAAGATATCTTTCCTTGAGCCCCAAGAAAAGGCCCATGGTACAGGAGAGAGATGACAACAATCAACCATTGCTATATTACCTACAAATTTCAGTAGCTGTCAGTTTAGCATAATAATACATCATATGCATTTCAAAATATGCATTGGTTTAGAGCTTTTCTGTCTTCTAGTAGCTCAGAAAGTATATTCAAAACAATTTAATCAGGAATTTTAGACCCTCTATTATGTCTCTTTACGTGCTTTCTCTATTCATGCATTTCTTCTGAATAATTCTTACTCCTCATGGGCCAACAGCTTTCACCTGTGCTGGAAGGTTAATTGGACATCTCCTGCACTGAATGAGCATCAAATTCAGTATGCCACTCTGGTTTTGTTCAATAACTGATGGTCCCCTGCCACATCAAGTTCAGGACCAGTGGGGGGAAAAACATAGATACAAGACTAGACCCTGAATATTGGCAGAATCCTGATAAAGTTGGGTAGGAGAAGGAGCCCTAGGTTCTGGCTACAAAGTGCAATTTCTAACCCCTTCATACACCCCATGGACTGTAGCCCACCAGGCTTCTCTGTCCATGGGGATTCTCCAGGCAAGAATACTGGAGTGGGTTGCCATTCCCTTCTGCAGGGGATCTTCCTGACCCAGGGATGGAACCCAGGTCTCCTGCATTGCAGGCAGATTCTTTACTACCCAGTCACATGCCAAGTAGCACCAACACTGCAGGCTGTTTCAACAGCACTAACGTGCTTGAGTTAAAGCCAAAGCCTACACAGGAGGAGTAGCACATGTGCAATGTACATATGTGTACGTATATATGCTAAAGCCAAAGCCTACACAGGAGGAGTAGCACATGTGCAATGTACATATGTGTACGTATATATGCACACATGCAGATCTCAAGACAACAGATCAAGAAAGACAGCCAAGCACTTTCCAAATTTCTTCCCCTATCTCAATAAGAGAGGAGATGACTTGAAACTGAGGCAGGATCAAGGTGGTGGAATAGGGGATCCAGAGCTTACCAACACAACTCCTCCCCATCATGAACACAACGAAACTACAACTACTTGTAGAGCAGCTTTCTCTGAGAACAACCTGATGACTAGCAGAACAGCTCTCCCACAACCAAGATTGTAAAGAAAGAACCATATAGAGTATGGCAGGAGGAGAGAAGTGATCTAGGAAATAAACCCCTGGTGGGGGACCTAGAAGAGGAGAGAGTTACCACAGACTCTCATATCCTCCATAAAAGGCAAGAGGTTCAAGCCCCATATTGGGCATCCCAGCCCTGGGAAGGAGCCTCCCTGGGGCTTACCAAAGGGATGTAGGGAACCAAGACTTTGCTCCTAAGAGAGCACACACACACTTGTTGCTTCCAGTCCTGGAACAAAGGGAGCAGACTGAAAACTGCCTGACTGTCCCGGTGGTCCTTCCAGAAGCCCCCAGCACACCCTGCAGTGTGCACCAGGCTCAGTCCTGCTTCAGCCCCTCCTGCTCTGGCACTGCTCCTGACCAAGGTAGAGGCTGCCACCACAGGCGCTGAAAAGTGAAAGTGTTAGCTGCTTAGTCATGTCCAACTCTTTGCGATCCCGTGGACTGTAATCTGCCAGGCTCCTCTATCCATGGGATTCTCCAGGCAAGAACACTCAAGTGGGTGGCTGTGCCCTCTTCCAGGGGATCTTCCCAACCCAAGGATCTAACCAAGGGCACCACACATACTGAGGAGAAACATAACTTACTGGGAACTGCTCTTCTCATACCTTAGGTCCCAATCCCCCCCCTAATCAAGGCAGAGACATCACTACATAGAGGAGAAACAAGGATGGCTTATCTCCAGCCCCATCCTCAGTCAAGTCTGAGACCCTCCCCTCCACCACCCTATGAAGAAGCCAGACTCCCTCACAGCCCCTATTCCAGCCCCTCGGGCCCTGACCCCAGCCCCCAACAGGCAGTGACCACCATCAAACACCCCTGGTTCACACCAGGCTCCTGTGCTAGCTCCTCTGATCTCAGCCATGCACCACCCCTACCAAGTTGGCAGTCATCAGCACACCCCCAGCAATGAAATACAGCCCATGCTCACTTCAGGTACAGCTTTCCCACTAAAAACCACTAGGCTCACGAGATTGCATAGGCACACTCCCATACGAGGACACGTCTTCAGGATCAGGATAGGTAACAGTTTTACTACAGACAGAAAAAGTCCAACAACATGAGAAGCAGAGGAATAGCTTCCAGAGGAAAACCATCATAAAATGAGAGCTAAAACCTAATGAATTAGAGATAAATAATGTACTTAATTGGTGATGGACAGGGAGGCCTGGTGTGCTGCAGTCCATGGGGTCGCAAAGAGTCGGACACAACTGAGCAACCAAACTGAATTTACCTAATAAAGAGTTCAAGAGGCATAAAAATATACAGTGAACTCAGGAAATGAATAGAACCACACAATGAGAGCTTAAAGAACTAGGAAACTTACCTTGAAACAATAAGCAATCAGAGCAGAAGACTAAAAGAATTAAAATGAAAAGTATACTAGAAGGACTTCACAGCGGATTACATGACGCAGAAGAATGCGTGAACAACCGGAAAAACAAAATAGCAGAAATCACCCAAATAGAAGAGGGAGAAAAAAGATAGTGTAGGGGACTCTGGGGACAACATCAATCATACTAACATCTGTATCATAGGGCTCACAGAAGAAGAAAGGGGCAGGAAATGTATTTGATGAAATTACGGCTGAAAACTTCCCTAGCCTGAAGGAGGAAACAGATATCCTGGTTCAGGAAGCATAGAGAGTCTGAAACAAGGTTAACTAAAGAGACCCACACCAAGACATAGCATAATTGAAAGGGCAAAAGTTAAAGAGAGAATTTTAAAGGTGTCAAGAAAGAGCAAAGAGCCACATACAAGGGAACCAACATAAGACTATTGGCTGATTTTTCAGCAGAAACTTTGTGGGCCAGATGGGAGTGGCATGATATATTTAAAGGGATGAAAGGAAAAAATCTGCAACCGAGATACTCTGCTCAGCATGGTTTTCAATCAGAATTGAAAGATAAAGAGTTTCCCAGACAAGCAAAAAGAGTTCATCACCACTTTTAGGCCTTACAGGAAATGGAAAAGGTCTTCTTGAAGCAAAAAGGAAAAGGCTATAAGAGGCTGTAAGAAAATATATGAAAGACAGTTATCTCACTGGTAAAGGTAAATATATAGTAAAGGCAGTTAAGCTATTGTAAGGGTTAAACACAAAAAATTGTAAAATCAAATATAACTCCAGTAAACACTTAAAGGATAGCTGTAAAGATGTAAAATATAATGCTAAAACATAAAACACGGTAAAGATGTAGTGCTTTTAGAATGTGTTTGACCTTATTTAAAGCAAGCAGATAGTAACCGATTGATATATATATAAACCTTTTTGTCACTACCATTCAAAAACCTACACTAGATGCACACAGACACACACACAACAAACACAGAGAGGAACCCAAATACAAATCTAAAGAAAATCATCAATCCATAGGGAAGAGGCTGAAAGAACAGAGAAGAACCACACACACACACACAAAAAAAAACAGTGGGAAAATAAGTAACAAAATAGCAAAATCACATAACTATGAACAATCACTTTAAATGTCAGTGGAATAAATGCTCCAATCAAAAAGTAGAGGGTGCATGAATGGATAAAAAGTAACACCCAGTTGTATATTGTCTGTAAAGGCTCACTTTACAGCTAAAGACACACAGAATGAAAATGAAGAGATGTAAAAAGATATTCCACGTAAATGGAAATAAAAAGAAACCTGAAGTACGAATACTTATGTCAGACAAAACAGACTTTAAAACAAAGCCTATAACAAAAGACAAAGAAGATTTTATATAATGATAAAGGAGATCTCTTCAAGAAAATTAGAGATACCAAGGGAACATTTCATGCAAATATGGGCTCAATAAAGGATACAAATGGTATGGACCTAACAGAAGCAGAAGATATTAAGAAGAGGTGGCAGGAATACACAGAAGAACTGTACAAAAAAGATCTTCACAACCAAGATAATCACAATGGTATGATCACTCACCTAGAGCCAGACATCCTGGAATGTGAAGTCAAGTGGACCTTAGAAAGCATCACTATGAATAAAGCTAGTGGAGGTGATGGAATTCCAGTTGAGCTATTTCAAATCCTGAAAGATGATGCTGTGAAAGTGCTGCACTCAATATGCCAGCAAATTTGGAAAACTCAGCAGTGGCCACAGGACTGGAAAAGGTCAGTTTTCATTCCAATCCCACAGAAAGGCAATGCCAAAGAATGCTCAAACTACCGCACAATTGCACGCATCTCACACGCTAGTAAAGTAATGCTCAAAATTCTCCAAGCCAGGCTTCAGCAATATGTGAACCATGAACTTCCAGATGTTCAAGCTGGTTTTAGAAAAGGAAGAGGAACCAGAGATCAAATTGCCAACATCTTCTAGATCATGGAAAAAGCAAGAGAGTTCCAGAAAAGCATCTATTTCTGCTTTATTGACTATGCCAAAGCCTTTGACTGTGTGGATCACAAGAAACTGTGGAAAATTCTGAAAGAGATGGGAATACCAGACCACCTGTCCTGCCTCTTGAGAAAACTATATGCAGGTCAGGAAGCAACAGTTAGAACTGGACATGGAACAACAGACTAGTTCCAAATAGGAAAAGGAGTATGTCAAGGCTGTATATTGTCACCCTGCTTATTTAATTTATATGCAGAGTACATCATGAGAAACGCTGGGCTGGAGGAAGCACAAGCTGCAATCAAGATTGCCGGGAGAAATATCAATAACCTCAGATATGAAGATGACACCACCCTTATGGCAGAAAGTGAAGAGGAACTCAAAAGACTCTTGATGAAAGTGAAAGTGGACAGTGAAAAAGTTGGCTTAAAGCTCAATATTCAGAAAACAAAGATCATGGCATCTGGTCCCATCACTTCATGGCAAATAGATGGGGAAACAGTGGAAACAGTGTCAGACTTTATTTTTTTGGGCTCCAAAATCACTGCAGATGGTGACTGCAGCCATGAAATTAAAAGACGCTGACTCCTTGGAAGGAAAGTTATGACCAACCTAGATAGCATATTCAAAAGCAGAGACATTACTTTGCCAACAAACATCCATCCAGTCAAGGCTATGGTTTTTCCAGTAGTCATGTATGGATGTGAGAGTTGGACTGTGAAGAAGGCTGAGTGCTGAAGAATTGATGCTTTTGAACTGTGGTGTTGGAGAAGACTCTTGAGAGTCCCTTGGACTGCAAGGAGATCCAACCAGTCCATTCTGAAGGAGATCAGCCCTGGGTGTTCTTTGGAAGGAATGATGCTAAAGTTGAAACTCTAGTACTTTGGCCACCTCATGCGAAGAGTTGACTCCTTGGAGAAGACTCTGATGCTGGGAGGGCTTGGGGGCAGGAGGAGAAGGGGACAACAGAGGATGAGATGGCTGGATGGCATCCCTGACTCGATGGACGTGAGTCTGAGTGAACTCCTGGCATTGGTGATGGACAGGGAGGCCTGGTGTGCTGCGATTCATGGGGTCGCAAAGAGTCAGACATGACTGAGCGACTGAACTGAAATGAAAGGAGTTGGTCCACGAAGACGGTATTACTTTCGTGAACCTATACGCCTGATATAAGAGCCTAAATGTAAAGCAAATGTGAACTTACATAATGGGAGAAATTGACAGTAACACATTAGTAGTACAGGACTTTTACATCAATGGATAGATCATCCAGACAGAAAATCAATAAGGAAACAGTGGCCTTCAAAAACATATGCAACCCGATAGACTTAATAGATATATATACAATACACCCCAAATCAGTAGAACATACATTCTTTTCAAGTGCACATAGAATTTTCTCCAGGATAGAGCACATGCTAGGCCAGAAATCAAGTCTTAATAAATTTAAGAAGATTGAAATTATATTAAACATCTTTGTTGACCATAATGATATGAAACTAGAAAGCAATTACAGGAAGAAAAATAGGGAAGGAACCCAAAGCATGTGGAGACTAAAACAACATGCCAGTAAAAAAAAAATGGGTCACTGAAAAAATAAAGAGGAAATCAGATACCCTGAGACAAATGAAAATAGAAACAAAATTTCCCCAAATCCATAGAACTCAGCAAAGTAGTTCTAAGACATAAGTTTATAGTGACAAAGGGCTACCTCAAGAAACAAGACAAATCTCAATAACCCACCTTTCCATTTAAAGGAATTAAGAGAAAAAGGAGACCAAACAAAGCCCAAAGTCAACAGAAGGAAGGAAATAATAAAAATTATAGAGGAAATAAAATATAAGATGCCATTTTTCCCCTCCCAAAAGAAAAAAAAAAGGTAAAAGGTCAATAGAAATAACAGCTGGTCTTGGAAAAGATAAACAAAATTGACAGATCTTTAGCTAGACTCATTAAGCGAAAAAGAGAGAAGTCTCAAACAAAAATATAAATTAAACAGTTAAAGTTATATCCAATATAACAAATATATTAGCAATCATAACAGAGAACTATGAGCAGTTACACACCAACACGTTGGACAGCCCAGAAGAAATAGATAAATCCTAGAAACATAGTTTTCTAAGACTGAATCATAAAGAAATAGAAAATGTCAATAGACTAATTAGTAGTATTTAAATTGAATCAGTAATAAAAAAAAATCACAACAAATGAAAGTTCAGGATCAGATGGCTTCACAATGGAATTCTAGCAAACATTTAAAGAGTCAATACCTATCCTTCATGAACCATTCCAAGAAATTGAAGAGGAGGAAATAAGTCCAAACTCATTCTACAAACCCAGCATTATTATCCTAATATCAAAACCAGACCAACACACTACAAAGAAAATAATAGGTCAATATGCCAACAGTTTTGCCAAAAGAACACCCTCTTCCAACAACACTAGAGATGACTCTATACATGGACATTATCAGCTGGTCAATAACACAATCAGATTGATTATATTCTTTGTAGCCAAAGATGAAACTCTATATAGTCAGCAAATAAGACTGAGAGCTGACTGTGGCTCAGATTATAAATTGCTGCTGCTGCTGCTGCTGCTGCTAAGTCACTTCAGTTGTGTCCGACTCTGTGTGACCCCATAGATGGCAGCCCACCAGGCTCCCCTGTCCCTGGGATTCTCCAGGCAAGAACACTGGAGTGGGTTGCCATTGCCTTCTCTGATTATAAACTACTTATTTCAAAATTGACTTGTACGTGAAGAAAGTATTGAAAACCACTAGGCCATTCAGGTATGGCCTAAATTAAATCCCTTGTGATTATACAGTGGAAGTGACAAATAGATTCAAGGGATTAGATATGATAGACAGAGTGCCTGAAGAACTATGGACAGAGGTTCATAAAATTGTACAGGAGGCAGTGATCAAGAACATCCCCAAGAAAAAGAAATGCAAAAAGGCAAAATGGTTCTCTGATGAGGCCTTACAAATAGTTGAGAAAAGAAGACAAGCAAAAGGCAAAGAAGAAAAGGAAAAATATACCCATTTGAATTCAGAGTTCCAAAGAATAGCCAGGAGATACAAGAAAACCTTTTAAAAGAACAATGCAAAAAAATAGAGGAAAACAAAAGAATAGGAAAGCCTAGAGATCTCTTCAAGAAAATTATAGATACCAAGGGAATATTTCATGCAAAGATTGGCACAATAAAGGACAGAATGGTATGGACCTAACAGAAGCAAACGATATTAAGAAGAGGTGGCAAGAATACACAGAAGAACTGTACACAAATGATCATCATGACCAGATAACCATGATGGTGTGATCACTCAGACTTCCTGGAGTGCAAAGTCAAGTGAACCTTAGGAAGCATCACTATGAACAGAACTAGTGGAGGTGATGGAATTCCAGTTGAGCTATTTCAACTCCTAAAAGATGATGCTGTGAAAGTGCCACACTCAATATGCCAGCAAACTTGGAAAACTCAGCAGTGGCCACAGGACTGGAAAAGGTGTTTTCATTCCAATCCCAAAGAAAGGCAATGCCAAAGAATGTTCAAACTGCCACACCATTGCACTCATTTCATACACTAGCAAGGTCATGCTCAAAATCCTTCAAGCTAGGTTTCAATAGTATGTCAACCAAGAACTTTCAGATGTACAAGCTGGATTTAGAAGAGGCAGAGGAACCAGCGATCAAATTTCCAACATCCATGGGATCATAGAACAAGCAAGAGAATTCTAGAAAAACATCTGCTTTACTGACTATGCTAAAGCCTTTGACTGTGTGGATCACAAGAGAATGTGGAAAATTCTGTAAGAAATGGGCATACCAGACCACCTTACTTACCTCCTGAGAAATTTTGTATGCAGGTCAAGAAGCAACAGTTAGAACTGGACATGAAACAACAGACTGGTTCCAAATGGGGAAAGGAGTAAGTCAAGGCTGTATATTGTTACCCTGCTTATTTGACTTATATGCAGAGTGCATCATGTGAAATGCCAGGCTGCATGAAGCACAAGCTGAAGTCAAGATGCTGAGAGAAATATCAATAACCTCAGATATGCAAATGACAGTACCCTAATGGCAGACATTGAAGAGGAACTAGAGTCTCTTGATGAAGGTAAAACAGAAGAGTGAAAGAGCTAGCATGAAACTCAACATTCAAAAAGTCAAGATCATGGTATCCAGTCCCATTACTTCATGAGAAACAGATGGGATAACAATGGAAACAGTGACAGACTTTATGTTCTTCATTTTCACCATCTGAAGATGGTGACTGCAGCCATGAAATTAAAAGACGCTTGCTCTTTGGAAGAAAAGCTATGACCAACCTAGACAGCATATTAAAAACCAAGACATTATTTTGCTGACAAAGGCCTCTATAGTCAAAGCTATGATTTTTCCATTAGTCATGTATGGATGTGAGAGTTGGACCATAAAAAAGGCTGAGCCCCAATTGATGCCTTTGAATGGTAATGCTGGAGAAGACACTTAAGAGTCCTTTGGACAGCAGGGAGATCAAACCAGTCAATCCTAAAAGAAATCAACCCTGAATATTCATTGGAAGACTGATGGTGAAGCTGGAGCTCCATTACTTTGGCCACCTGATGCAAAGATCCAACTCATTGGAAAAGACCCTGATGCTGGGAAAGATTGAAGGCAGGAGGAGAAGGAGACGACAGAGGATGAGATGGTTGCATGGCATCACTGACTCAATGGACATGAGTTTAGCAAATTCTGGGAGTTGGTGAAGGACAGAGAAGCTTGGTGTCCTTCAGGCCATGGAGTCACAAAAGTTGGAGATAACTGAGGGGACTGAACAACAATAATCCTGGATGAACACAGACAAAAAAATCCTCAGCAAAATATTAGCAAACAGAATTCCACAATGCATAAATAGGATCCTATACCACGATCAAGTGGGATTTATTCCAGGTCCACAAGGATGTTTAAACATATGCAAAATCAATCAATGCAGTACACTACATTAACAAAAGGAAAGATAAAAACACATAATTTCCTCAATGTATGAGGAAAAGCATTTGACAAAATTCAACATCCATCCATGCTAAAAATTCTCACCAAAGTGCATATAGAGGGAACATATCTCAATATATTAAATCCTTTTAAAACAAACCCACAGCTAACATCATACTCAATGGTGAAAGGCTTTCCAGCCTTTCCTCTAAATTCAGCAATAAAACAAAGATGACCATTACCATCACTTCTATTTAACATAATATTATAAGTCCTAGTCACAGCAACTAGGGAAGTAAAAGAAATAAAACACAAATTGGAAGGGAAGAAGTAAAATTGTCACTCTTTGCAGATGACATGATGCTATAATATATTTAGAAAACCCTAAGTTCTCCACCAAAAAAATTTTAGAATAAATAAACTCAGCTAAGTTTCAGGATACAATATATATAAATCTGTTACTTTTCTATACAGTAATAATGAAATATCAGAAAGAAAACAATTTCATTTATAATCAAATCAAAAGTATTTGATTATAAGCAAATAAAAAAGAGTATATGTAGGAATACTCAAAAACTGTAAGACACTGCTAAAATAAATTGAAGATGACACAAATAAATGGAAAGATATTCTGTTTTCATGGATTGGAAGAATTAATATTGTTAAAATATCCCGGGACATGAGGGAGAGAGGGGATACACACGCACACACACACACACACGTAATTACAACTAATTCACATAGTTTTACTGCAGAAACCAACACAAAATTGTAAAGCAATTTTCCACTGATTAAAAAATTTAAAAAGCTAAAAAACTATCCTTACTATCTATAGATTTAATGCAGTCCCTATTAAAATACTCATGACATTTTTAACAGAATTAGAACAAATAATATTAACATTTGTGTAGGACCACAAAAGACCCTGAATAGTCAAAGCAATCTTGAGAAAAAAGATCAGAGATAGAGGTATTACACTCCCTGACTTCAGACTATACTACAGAACTACAGTAATCATAACAGTATGAAATGGCACAAAGAGACACACACAGATCAATGGAACAGAACAGAACCCAGAAAGAATCCCACATTTGGCCAATTACTCTACTACAAAGGGAGCATGAATATACAATAGGGAAAAGACAGGGTCTTCAATAAGTGCTATTGGGAAATATGGTCAGCTACATGTAAAAGAGTGAAACTAGAACCTTTTCTCACTCCTCATACAAAAATAAACTCAAAGTGGATTAAAGACCTAAATGTAAGACTGGAAATTATAAAACTCTTAGAATAAAATAGATGCAATACACTCATTGACATTGGTCTTAACACAGCTGGGTGATCTGACCTTAGGAGAGTTCTTTAACCTGAGTTTCAACTTTCTTATTTTTAAATATAGAAAATAATAGTACCACATCATTATAATGAGGGTTAAATGAAATACTGCCAATAAAATTGTTAAAAGAGGACCAGGCACATATGGTAATTTTTTTGTTTTTTTACATTATCACTCTTTATAATTACTATAAAGTAATGACTTTTGAATTTAGAAAAAAAATTCAGGGGCAATGCCTATAGCATTATCCTATTTTTATAAAATTGTATGTGTACACATGCATATGTTTTTCTATGTTTTGATTGTAGATAAAAGTATAACATGATAAATACCAAACTATTAACACAGGTTAGGTGTCTCAGATGGTAAAGAAGTCGCCTACAATGTGGGAGACCAGGGTCCTATCCCTGGGTTGGGAATACCCCCTAGAGAAGGGCATGTCAACCCACTCCAGTATTCTTGCCTGGAGAATGCCAGAAGACAGAGGAGCCTGGTAGGCTACAATCCATGGGGTCACAAAGAGTAGGACATGATTGAGTGATTAGCAACACATCCAAGAAGAACTGCTTGGGGTTAGGGGAGAATGGTGGGTAATATCCCCTTTTCTTTCTTTTTTTTAATATAAATTTATTTATTTTAATTGGAGGCTAATTACAATATTGTATTGGTTTTGCCATACATCAACATGGCTCCACCACGGGTGTACACGTGTTCCTCTTTTCTTAATACATCAACATCTTGTTTGATTATTTACAATGAGCATGTACTTTTTTCCAATTAAAGAAAGTCTCCAAATTCAGTATCCACTTATTTTATATTTTATTTGCATTTTTAGAGTTATCAAATTCTGAAAATTAGAAGTGTTAATTGCCTACTCAAAAAGCTTTACCTACAGAAAGACATCTGAATACAGTAGTACATTTTTACAAAACCCTTTCTAAGCCAGCAATTCAATTTGCTCCTTTAATCTCTCCTATTACCATTGATTACTTTCAAATCATCACTCACACTGTTTTCCGCCTCATAATGCAGGACATTGAGTATTCCATGATGGAATATTCATGCCACATGATGTGCTGTTTCCTCTGCCCTTAAATGCCCTTCCCTAATTCTTGGTCTTGTGACTGTGTGATCCCACTTCTTTTTTATACACTATGAGAAAATGTGATTTTCTACCAGTAGGTTTCATCCTGCTGCTTCTATTCCCAGTTACCTTACCTCTTCTAAACTATGACCATACATGACACTGATTGGTTTGGGAGCTGTTTTACGTTAGATTCCAGGCCCTTCTAAGACTCTAGTGCTACTCACTTTGATTTCTCATTGAGCCTTGTTTCTCTCTGGAGTCTTGCAGATTAAGTCTGTATGACTGTTACTGATGATCAAGTCAGATTAATTACCGGGATAAGTCTGAGCTACTCCATGGCATCAAGGAAAGTGTAATCTAATTATTTTTATAAATGTGAATATTCTTTTGCTTATAAAATATCACCAAACCAGTTAACCTGTCAATGACAAGTATGGTTGTTGTAGAAAAATTTTTTTCTGGGCAATCAATGGGGAATTAGAGAGGGTAGAGGAGTATAAGTGGGGTGTGCTGTGATAGAAAATACACCATTACCATCTGATTTTCAATGTCCTTTTTAAAGAGCAATTTTCATTTTTTTATAAACAGAAAGATAATTTTTAAAAGCCTGTAGCCAAATATTAATTAAGTTCAATGTATTTTTTATTATGATTAGTCCTGTTTGGGTCCTGTTTAAGAATTCTTTGCTACCTGCTCACCTCAAGGTCATGAAGAATCTCCTATATATTATTTTCTCAAAACTTGATTGCTTTTTACTTTTCCAGACCCAGGGCCACAGGCCCACTGACCCTCTTGATGGGCAGAGGAACCACCTGGAGGAAGCTGGCTTGGAGAAAACTGAGGCTCAATGTCCTTTACAGCTGAGAATGAAAAATGTGCTGCCCTGTCAAGAAAGGATGCTGCAGCTGTCTAGCCATCAGCCAGTACTGTGGCCTGGCTGGTGAGCCCTGAGGGACTCCAGTATGGAGACCAATGGGTGGACTATTGCCAAGCCTTCAGCCACTGCAGACACTCCCAGTGGTGCATCCTGAGGGGATTCAGGATGGAAAAGAACAAGATACTGGCATTGGATAGCTAAGGTGCATAGCAAAGGAATGATTTCATTAAGCCCAGATTCTTGTTTTGTTTCTTCCGCTACAAGAAAAAAGCTAAATTCATTCATGTGAGATGCTTAGTTTTCTCTAATAGTAAGCTTTTGATGTTCTGACTACCTGCTTTTGTTGCAAAATTCTTATATATCCATCAGAACAGTACCTCAGAGCTATCTGAGAGGTTGTCTCCTGGGCTTGAGCCCTCAAAAAGTCTGCTGAATAAAACAATTCTCAACTTAAATAAATAAATAATAAGGAAAAAAAACTGTGAAAAACACAAATATGTGGAGGCTAAACAATACACTAGCAAACAACCAATGGATCACTGAAGAAAATCAAAAGGAAAAAAAAAAATACCTAGAGACAAATGAAAACCAAAGCACAATGATCCAAAACCTGTGGGACTCAACAGAAGCAGTTCTAACAGGGAAGTTTATAGTGATACAGTGTTATCTCAGGGAAAAGAAAAATCTCAAACAACCTAATCTTACACCAAAACAACTAGAGAAAAACAAACAAAACCCAAAGTTAGAAATCATAAAGATAAGAGCAGAAATAAGTGAAATATAGAGATGAAAAAAACATTGGAAAAGACCAATGAAACTAAAAACTCGTTCTTGGAAAAAATAAACAAAATTGATAAACTTTAAATCAGACTCATCAAGAAAAAGAGGGAGAAGGCTCAAATCAATAAAATTAGAAATGAAAAAGAAGTTACAACAGACACCACAGAAATGCAAAATATCATAAGAGACTACTACAAGTAACTCTATGCCCCAAAATATAGACAATCTAGAAGAAACAGACAAATTCTTAGAAATGTATAAACTTCTAAGACTGGACCCACAAGAAATAAAAAATATGAATAAGCCAATTATAAGTACTGAAATTGAAATGGTGATTTAAAAACTCCCAAAAGCAAAACTCCAAGACCAGATGGTTTCACAGGCAAATTCTATTAAATATTTAGAGAATACCTATCCTTCTGAAAATTTTCCAAAAAATTTCAAAGAAAGGAACACTCCCCAAAGTTATTCTGTGAGGCCTCCACCATCCTGATTCCAAAACTAGACAGCACAAAAAGAGAAAATTACAAGCCAGTATCACTGATGAATATAGACGCAAAAATTCTCAACAAAATACTAGCAATCCAAATCCAACAATATTTTTAAATGATCATACACCATGATCAAGTGGGATTTATCCCAGGGATACAAGGATTTTTTTTAATATCTGCAAATCAATCAGTGTGATACACCACATCAATAAATTGAAGAATAAAAACCATATGACATCTCAATAGATGCATAAAAATTTTTAACAAAAATCAGCATCCATTAACTCTCCAGAAAGTTGGCATACACGGAAGCTAACTCAACATGCTACTGCTGCTAAGTCGCTTCAGTCGTGTCTGATCCTGTGAGACCCCATACATGGCAGCCCACCAGGCTCCCCCGTCCCTGGGATTCTCCAGGCAAGAACACTGGAGTGGGTTGCCATTTCCTTCTCCAATGCATGAAAGTGAAAAGTGAAAGTGAAGTCATTCAGTCGTGTCCGATTCTTAGCGACCCCATGGACTGCACCCTACCAGGCTCCTCCGTCCATGGGATTTTCCCAGGCAAGAGTACTGGAGTGGGTTGCCATTGCCTTCTCCCTATGTCAACATAATAAGGGCCATATATGACAAACCTACTGCTAACATAATACTTAACAGTGTAAAGCTGAAAGCATTTCCTCTAAGATCAAAAATCCTCTAAGACAAGGATGTCCACTCTCTCCACTTTTATTCAACATAGTTTTTGGAAGGCCTACCCATGGCAATTAGAAAAGAAAAATAAGGAAAAGGAATCCAGATCGGAAAACAAGTAAAATTGTTCCTGTTTGCAAATGACATGATATTATACATAGAACATCCTAAAGATGCTATGAAAAAACACTAGAGCTCATCAATGAGTTTGATAAAGTTGCAGGATACAAAATCAATACACGGAAAATGAACATTTCTATACATTAACAACAAAAGATCAGAAAGATAAATTAAACAATTTCATTTACCATTACATCAAAAAGAATAAAACACCTAGGAATAAACCTACCTAAAGAGCCAAAAGACCTGTATTCCAAAAACTAAAAAATATTGATGAAAGAAATGAAGGTGGAAGAAACAGATGGAAAGATATACCATGTTCTTGGATCAGAAGAATCAATATAGTCAAAATGAATATACTACCCAAGGCAATCTACAGGTTCATTGGAATCCCTATCAGATTACTAATTGCATTTTTCTTTCATAGAACAATTTTTTTCACTAGAACAATTTTTTTTTTTTAATGGAGAAAAGATAGTCTTTAATAAATGGTCCTGGGAAAACTTGATATCTGCATGTAAAAAAATGAAATTAAAATATTATTTAACCGCATACACAAAAGTGAACTCAAAATGGATTAGAGACCTGAATATAAAACTGGATACTGTAAAACTCTGTGGAAAACAAGCTCAACTCTCTTCAACATAATTCACAGCAATATCTTTTTTGCTCTGTGTTTTTGAGTACTGGAAACAAACAAAAAATACAAATGAGACCCAATTAAACTCATAAACTTTTTGCAAAGCAAAGAAACCCAGAAACAAAACAAAAATACAACCCCAGAATGGGAGAAAATATTTGAAAATGATGTGACTGACAACTGATTAATCTCCAAAATTTACACACAGTTCTTCAGGCTGAATATCAAACACACAAAAAAACAAACAAAATTTAAAAAATGAGAAGAGTTAAGTAGACATTTCTCCAAAGAAGACATACAAGTGACCAAGAAAAGATGCTCAACACTGCAATTATTAGAGAAATGCCAATCAAAACTACAATGAGATATCACCTCACAGCAGTCAGAATGGCCATCATCAAAAAGTCTACAGACAGTAAATGCTGGAGAGGGTGTGGAGAAAAGGGTATCCCCTACGATTGGTGGAAATGTAAATTGGTGCAGCCACTATGGAAAACAGTATGGAGATTCCTTTAAAAACTAAAAATAGAACTATAATATGATCCAGGAATCCCACTCCTGGGCATATAATCAGAGAGAGAAACATAGTTCTAAAGAACACATGCATCCCAGTGTTCATTGCAGTGGTATTTATAATAGCTAGCACACGGAAGCGAACTAAGTGTCCATCAACAGATAAATTAATAAAAAAGTCGTATACATACACAATGGAATATTACTCAGCCACAAACAAGAATGAAGTAATGCCATTTGCAGCTACATGAATGGATGTAGAGATTATCACACCCAGTGAAGAAAGACAGAAAAAAGGCAGATATCACATAATATCATTTATATGTGGAATCTAAACAAAATGATACAATTGAACTTATTTACAAAAGAGAAACAGACTCACAGACTTAGAAAATGAATTTACAGTTCCCAGGTTGAAAGTGTTCAGGGGAGAGATAGATTGGGAGTTTGGGACTGACTTACACACACTGGTATATTTAAAATAACCAACAAGACCTAGTGTATTGCACAGAGAACTGTGCTCAATACTGTTTAATAGCCTAAATGGGAAAAGAATAGATACATGTGTATGTGTAACTGAATCCCTTTGTTGTAACACATCTGTGTTAATCAACTACAATATAAAATGATTTAAAAAGTAACTGAATCATTTTTTTGTAACACATCTTTGTTAATCAACTACAATATAAAGTGATTTTTAAAAAAATTACAAAAAGTTGTCAACCATAGTTAAAGAGTGAGTGAGTGAGTGAAGTCACTCAGTTGTGTCCGACTCTTTGCGACCCCGTAGACTGTAGCCCACCAGGCTCCTCCGTCCATGGGATTCTCCAGCTGGAGTGGGTTGCCATTTCCTTCTCCATAGTTAAAAAAGATCTAGGTAAATGGAGAGACATACCAAATTTATGGGTTGGAAAACTAGATATTTCCAAGATGGCTATTCTATACAAATTGGTTTAAAGGCTCAATGTGATTCCTCTGTTAAAGTCGTAAGAGGCTTTCCCCCCCTGTGTCTTGAAATTCATTCAGTAAACTTTTACCATTATAGTAAGGGTACAGCTTTGAAAATTCCTTTTTTCCTACTTTTGAAAGTTTATGATAATTTCTCTTCTAGGATGCCTCACTGTCCATATTTACTCATTCAATTTTTCCAGCTCCTACCCTCATTCTGTCCCTTTTAAAGTACCATATGGAAAAAAATAACATATGTCTGATTTATAATAATAACTCAGTGGTCTGGAGGCTGTCCCCACTGATGGTCTGTGAGGATAACCCTATGCAACTAGAAAGGATGAAACTGTGCGAGTAAAACTGTGTACGATAGTGAATGCTTTCCCAGCATCTGCATCTTCTTTGGCTTCATCTATTAAGGTTCTGATGAGCCTTTTTTCACATCTGTGATCTGTGCTTCTTTCCTCAGCTGCCACCCTGGTAGAGCGAGTAAGAAAAGACAATGGACTCATCCAGCAATTCATGGTATATCAGCTCATTTATAAGGTTTCTAATAATAACTGTTCATACCTTAGCCTGATGGCAATTGCAACGTCCTCCCAGAAGTTACCCCTGATATTGCCTCTTGGAATTCTGTTTTTTAGCTTCTCTGTGTGCTAATGATACTACATCTGAACTTCTCTTACACAGGTATTTAAAACTATAGAAAAGAGTTATATTCTCTTCAATACAGGCTTAGTCTTTTAAATACAGGCATTTATAGCTACAAGAAAGAGCAGAATGTAATTTGTAGGCTTGCTCCTTCGAAGAAAAGCTATGACAAATCTAGACAGCATATTAAAAAGCAGAGACATTACTTTGCCAATAAAGGTCCGTATAATCAAAGCTATGGTTCTTGATGAAAGTGAAAGTGGAAAGTGGAAAAGATGGCTTAAAGCTCAACATTCAGAAAACGAAGATCATGGCATCCAGTCCCATCACTTCATGGGGAATAGATGGGAAAACAGTGGAAACGGTGTCAGACTTTATTTTTGGGGGCTCCAAAATCACTGCAGATGGTGACTGCAGCCATGAAATTAAAAGACGCTTACTCCGTGGAAGGGAAGTTATGACCAACCTAGATAGCATGTTCAAAAGCAGAGACATTACTTTGCCAACAAAGGTCCATCTAGTCAAGGCTATGGTTTTTCCTGTGGTCATGTATGGATGTGAGAGTTGGACTGTGAAGAAGGCTGAGCGCCGAAGAATTGATGCTTTTGAACTGTGGTGTTGGAGAAGACTTTTGAGAGTCCCTTGGACTGCAAGGAGATCCAACCAGTCCATCCTGAAGGAGATCAGCCCTGGGATTTCTTTGGAAGGAATGATGCTAAAGCTGAAACTCCAGTATTTTGGCCACCTCATGCGAAGAGTTGACTCATTGGAAAAGACTCTGATGCTGGGAGGGATTGGGGGCAGGAGGAGAAGGGGACAACAGAGGATGAGATGGCTGGATGGCATCACTGACTCGATGGACGTGAGTCTGACTGAACTCCGGGAGTTGGTGATGGACAGGGAGGCCTGGCGTGCTGCAATTCACGGGGTTGCAAAGAGTCGGACATGACTGAGCGACTGAACTGAACTGATGGTTCTACAGTAGTCATTTACAGATGTGGGAGCTGGACAATGAGAAAAGCTGAGCACCGAAGAATTGATGCCTTCAAACTGTGGTCCTAGAGAAAACTCTTGAGGGTCCCTTGTACAGACAGGAGATCAAAGCAGTCAATCCTAAAGAAATCAATCCTGAATATTCATTGGAAGGACTGATACTGAAGCTGAAGCTCTAATACTTTGGCCACCCTATGTGAAGAGCCAAAGCTTAGAAAAGACCCTGATGCTGGAAAGATTGAAGGCAGGAGAAGGGGACGACAGAGCATGAGATAGTTGGATGGCATCACCAACTCAATAACATGAGTTTGAGCAAACTCTGCGAGATGGTGAAGGACAGGGAAGCCTGGCGTGCTGCATTCCATGGGGTCACAAAGAGTCAGACATGACTGAGCAACTGAACAACAAAATTATGTCTGTAAGTTCCTTGAGGACAAGATTGATGTCTAAATGAGAGCTCTGTCCACATGTTGGTTAGTATGTCACTTTGTACATTCTAGATAATAAGGAAATTTGTTAATGGATGGATATATGAGTCAGAGGAGAGGAAGAAAGGGCATAAATCAGTTCACAGCAACTGATGCTGCCATAAAAGAATAAGGGATGTACTGATACTGGGCAGGGAGTCTAGGGAAAGAAAGGTCTTTATTTTTTTGGCCACACACAATGTAGGATCTTAGTTTTCCCCCAGGGATCGAACCCATGCTCCCTGCATTGGAAGCACAATGTCTTAACCACTGGACCACCAGGGAAGCCCCAAAGATGTTTTTAGTACTACAGCCAAAAGGTAGGCCCAAATCTTGGGTAGAGATTGTGGTGCAGATGACTTTACTGAAGTCACATGTTAACCATGGGCAGGAACAGGACCAGTGCCTAGTCTTCTGACTCCCTAGGCAGTGTTCTTTTCACTCTGCCATGGTGCTGCTATGATTGAGCAGGACACACAGCAGCTACTACTGACAAAGAAGAACTATCAAAGATCACCATCCGCATCAATATCAAAACATTTTCCTTTCTTTTACAGAAAACCTTGTGCACAGCCCCAGTGCATTGAACCAATGAATGCTCAGTGACTGTGATTACCACAGGGGCCAGGGGTTGGTTGGAGTCAAAGGCTTCCCACACTATTTGACTTTCTTCTTTTCTGACCAATCGACAGTGTTTCCTCAATACCTCAGTAGAACTCTCAACCTCTAAATTACATGATTTTAAAAGAGGGATGTATCAGAACAGAATGGGCACAGCTACTTCCAGTGTTATATAGATGGATTTGTTGTCAAATGAGCGGTCTTGCCATTCCAGCCCAGATAAAACAACACCTCTGAAGGAGACTTTTATTCTTAAAACCCAGAAAGTGTAGAAACAGAAAACGTAGGCTTTGAAGGTCGTCTCTCCTGTGCTATAAATTTGAACCTGACAGCAGTCACTGACTTGAAAATATCCAGGGGGCTCAGGCCACGCTTAGGAAATTTATTTCGACACATAGACTAATATGGAGGGAAACCTGCTATCACTCTGGAGCAGTTGATCTGCAAATCAGTCAACCGACAAAGCAATTTACACGTGTCAACCCCTTTCCTTCTTTTTGGAGACGGTAATGGGCTCTCCACTCACTAAGGTGGCAAGAAGCGCCGGGCTTTGGAATGAATTCGATTACCTGCTGAAATGTATATTGCATTTTGAATCCCCTTACTGTGTAGCGAGGATTTAAATTCCATTCTCTTTATCTTACTAATTGGGTAGGTGGCTGACCATTCTTCCAAAATGAGTCCCTTTTCAGAGATTAGTGTCACAGAGCCCAGGAAACTATAAAAGCAGTCAGCAGGCCACCACGAGGCCTCTGCTTCCCTGAGTTTTTTATTGATTGCTCCCTCCTCTGCTTCACGTGACCACCCCCACCTGCTCCTGACTCCAGGCTGACACCATCTCACCACTGGCCCATAAACTGCTCAAGAGAGGTACTCCGAAAAATTGCATTTGGAGCTGCTCAGTCTCACGAGTCAGAAAATCTGATTAGATTTCCATGCCTTCCAAATACAATCCTGCATGCAGCCGGCCAAGCAAATCACGGGGCCCTTTTAATCACTCATTTCACGGAGAAGTTTCTGGGGCCCTGGGCAGTGGCATCCTTCCAGAAAGAAGGCATAGGAAACGTTCATGAGAAGCAGCCAAGGCTGTGTGGGCCCCAGCTTGGTTGGATGTATGGCTGAGAACAAAACAAGTTCAATTTTAGAGTACTTCACACTTTACTTCACACATTCGTGTGTCTTATTTCATCTGAGGTCCTAAAAAAAGTCTATGAGGTAAAACCAAAAGGAGATCTTCTAATACCCACTTTCTAGTTTTTCAAAATTGTGTTCACACAGATAGTTATTCGTCCAATCCCACGCAGTAATGGACAAGGCCGAGATTCAAAGTGGGATTCTGTGACTCCAAACCCTGTGTTCTTTGCATTTCCCTGCACGATGCTCACACCTACTACCTTCACCAAAGGCAGAAGCTAACACTCAGTGAAATACTCTCTCTCAGGTGCTGTGCGCAACCTGTTCCTACATTATCATTACAGACACTCTGTGAGATGGGTACCCACTTGTCCCTTTCAGCACAGTGAGGCTTAGAAAGAGTGTAGCTCCTCTATTTCCCTGTCTTCAGGCTATTGCAATTTTAAAACATGATGCTAACCTGTCCTTCTCTATTCAAATAAAACTGCCTTACCCTCAGGAAAATTAGTTTGATCCACACACGTGGTGTTTTGTTTCTGTCCCTAAATATTACATAACTATGGTAGGGTCTCACCTACACAGTCTCAGCAATCTCTAAAGAGGTAGCTTCTTAAAACATTAGAGATATGGTAAGGGGTAACCATGGAAATATGGTTATAATTCCACTTCAGTTAACTGTCAATAAATGTTAGTAAGAATATAGGATTCTTTCTATATTAAAGAAGAATACCGTTTTTATTATCTTATCCCTTCCTCCACACCCACCGCCCACCCCCATCCCCACAGTTAGTCTATGTAATAATGTTACCAACTTCAAAGGGCAGCTGGAATCTTAGGAGGAAAGAACACAGGATGATTGTGTTTGTGTGTCCCTTTGCTTTGGGTGCTGTGCAGTGGAATCCTATTGTGTCTACTGGTTGAGAGGTCCTTTTGGTCTGGCAAGCTGGAGTGCAAGGTAAGAGAAGGCTAAGTAGGAAGAGAAGAGAAGCAGTTTGGGATGGAGATAAAGGGAAAGATGAATGCTCACAGTTCCTGGAACTGTCTCGGTTGGTATTTTGGGGGGAGGGGGCAGGGTGGGATGCTGGAAGAAGGAACACGTGACAGTTGTGGTGGCAAACTTGAGTCGGCCGTGCAAACTGGCACTATCAGTCCAGTTATATTTCTTTTCATTCTGGAAAGCAGAGCAAGAAGAAAGTTGAGGAAATTACATTATTTATAACTTTTTTTTTGTAATGAGACATTTCTCATTTTTTGTAATGAGATGTCTGGGGAGGAGGCTTCTCTACCTGCGGATGCCCTTTCTTTCCCTTCATCATCACCGTTCCAAGTCTCCAGCCTCCTTCAAGGTCCCCTAAGATCAAGGAAGCCTTCCCTAATTCTTCTATCTGTTCAGAAAAACATCAATAGCAGTTTGTGTCAGAACTCAACAAACAAATATTGGTTATACACACTTCCATTATTCTGTATTTAGTCTTATAGTCTTAAATAAATCTGAAAATCCTTGAGGACAATGATCACATTGTCATACTCTTCCTATTGTATCTTAAGCCATCTGTAACTTACTGGGGCCTGGATGCACAGTAAGTGATAATGAACCTTAATAAATGCTTGTTAGCTGTGATATACATGTAAAACTTCATCCCCTAACTACACATCTCTCATATATCCAAGCATTCAGCCTATGCACATAACTTCAAATTTGGACTAATGGTAACTATTGATGAGGGAAGAGAAGTTGCACAATCACAGTTAACATAATGTTTAACCTTCAATTCCTAGAGCTGTTTTCAGAAATTCTAAACTGAAGACTTCTGAATCTGCTCACCTTTCAGTGATACCAATGGATCACATTTTGTTTTCTGTACTTATCAGAGAGCCTGCCAGAGCAAATATTCTTCCCTTATCCAAATAGCTCCAATTAAAGCATAAAACCTTAGTTAAAAAAAGTAGAAAACAAGCTCAAACTACATATCTTTGGGTGTAAAATCAACCACAAACAATATATTGTGGATTAATTTGCATCTACTGCTGGAGAAGGGTTCTTGCTAGATTTAACCAATATTTTAAATTTCTCAATTTCAGGAACCACTTAGGGAAATAGGACAAGATAAAATATTGGCTTTTAAAAACAGCACAAGAGAACATACCAAGACTCAGTGTGTTCTTGCCATTTGGAACAAAGTCTCAGTGTCATAACATGGATTTTCTGTAAGAAAGAGCTTGGAGATGAGCTAGTCTAACCTCGTGTCACAGGTGAGATGATCTGAAGCAGAGTTAAATGTTAAATGACCCAAGCAGAGTCACACAACGTGGACAGGAGACTTGGTTCCAGCCTCAATTCCCCTCCAATGAGATATAAGAACTTTAGGAACACAAAGATGATAGGAATTAATATCAGGTGGAATAGTCTAAGAACATTTACATAATTCTTATATTCATTTACTGTGTTTCTTCAAGATCAGTGGAAGGACTGGGCTTTTTAATTTTAGAAATTCTACTGCCTGGAATATTAAAACCCTATAGTAAATGGTCTAGTGCTGAAAAACTATAAAAGGCCTCATCCCTGTTCATCAGATGTAAATGTAACGATTTGACTACAGCTATCATTAACTGGCTAATAACTATTTATGACCTCAGGATGCAGTCCCTACCCAGTTAATGGGCTATGTAGTAAAGCTGTGATTTTATCTCTGCCGTTCTGGCTCTTGGTCTCGGTTGCTTGCATTAAGGGGTGAGCAGGTTCTGCTGATTATCTATATAATATGAGATCATGTTGCAAGAGCCTTCAGAAAAACTCTCATCAAACAAAATTGGAGTCGTGCCTGAGAAGGAAGCCTTGCAGAATAATATGTTGATTGTCCCCAAATAGCCCTCATGAATAGCACTTATAAGGAAATTGATCATAGGTTTTCTCAGCTGCATTTTCAAGCAATTTGTGAATCCCTAAGCACTGGGATAATATGTCTGCTGACACTTCTCAAACAAGATTTCTCCAGGATTCTTCCACATAGCCTTAGAGATGACACCCACCTCTTGTAGGAACAGATTTGTGGAACATGCTGAGGCTCATGAGGCTACTTCTCAGTGGTTGGCCAGATGGGCTCAAAGGAAGAAAAGGGTTAGCAATGCCTACATCTGGTACCCTGACTGTGCTTCAAGCCAACCTGCGCTTCCTTCTCACTCTCTGTTTTTACCCTTCAAGAAATTGTGTTCATTTCAAGAGTGTATTTCTTTATCCTGCTATACACAATGTGTTAGGACAAGAGAAGATATCAGGAAAGAAGTCTAAAATATGTTCCCTGTTCCCTCTGGTCTTGCAGTTTAGTTTACAAGAGGGAATATACACAGAAGCAATTTTTTAGAATCTGACTGCTTTTCATTTATCACTCTTGATGAAATGACCATTACCTTTTCTCCATATTATTTCAGTGTCAGTAACCCTAACCAACATCCTTTTGTCTCTTTTTTGTTAAAACATCATTTCCATGCCATCATTTTCTCCCTACGTATTCCCCAGTGACTTCATGCTCACCTTATGCTGAGCCAAAGTCCACCACGGCCTGTAAGGCCATCTATGACAGCCCCATTCTCGGTCTGACGTTATATCCTACCTCCTGGCCTCTCCTTTCATTCTCACCCCACTCCACTGCCCCTTGGCTGTTCCTCAAGTGCGGTAATGATTCAAGCACTTACCCTGTTCTTCCCTGTGTCTGGACTGTTTTCTCCCTAGGCACACACATGGTGTTCCCTTTCACTTCATTTAGGTTTCTTATTAAATGTGGACTTATCAATGAGAATGCCCCTGACCCATCGATCTAGAATACACTCATCTCTTTTTCCCCTGATTTATTTCTTTTCTCAGCATTTAAGAACCACTAAAATGGTTGATTTATCTGCCCCCCTCCACCAAACTATGTAATCTTGATGAGAAAAGGATATCCATAAAACCTAGAATTGTGCCTGACGTATAGGAAATGTTAATACTTTGGCTGAACTGGAAAACCTAAATGGCTTAATTATTTTAGAAGATGAATGAATGAAATGCTAAGATGAGCTCCCCACTGCCTGGCAAATGAAGTCCCGTCTCTCTATCCTGGACTCCAAAGTCACTCTGTTAGGAATACTTTCATATTCAACTAACAACATACATGATCAGCAGTGGTTTAAGTAATAAAGACACTCAATTAGGTTTTACAGTAAGAAGCCTGGGGGTAAGCAGTCTTGACCTAATAGGTGCTAAAAGATGTATCAAAGACATAATCTCTATCTTCATCCTTACTCTTTTTACCATAATGGTTTGGAGCTGCATGGTCATGGGACGGTGGCTGTAGAACTGGGTAGCATGAATATACTCAAGACAGAGAAGATGGCAGTGGTAGTAATAAAAACATCTACCCTATTTCTCTGGATAGTAAGAGCTTTCCAGATATCTTGAGACTTCATTAAAACGTGCCATTTATTCATTTCTTAATGCAGGAGAGTTTTTTTTTCTCCCCAGTCTTTAAGGTGAAAGTGAGCAATAAAGTGGATTGTGAAAGGGTTTTGATGTAGCCAACCTCTACTGTCTATCACAGTAGACAGCGATGCCTTCCATTGTATGATCCCTGCCTGATTTCCCACTGCAGTACTGTTCAGTCCCTCTTCCAACCCAACTAGTTACTATTCCCCCAACAATTCTGCCCTCTAAGTTTCAAAAAACACAGACATTTTTAAGAACCATTTCAGATTTACAGAAAAAGAAAATAAGAAGGTAGCAAGGAGATCCAACCAGTCCATTCTGAAGGAGATCAGCCCTGGGATTTCTTTGGAAGGAATGATGCTAAAGCTGAAACTCCAGTACTTTGGCCACCTCACGCGAAGAGTTGACTCCTTGGAAAAGACTCTGATGCTGGGAGGGATTGGGGGCAGGAGGAGAAGGGGATGACAGAGGATGAGATGGCTGGATGGCATCACTGACTCACTGGACGTGAGTCTCAGTGAACTCCAGGAGTTGGTGATGGACAGGGAGGCCTGGCGTGCTGCAATTCGTGGGGTCGCAAAGAGTCGGACATGACTGAGCAACTGAACTGAACTGACAGGAAGTTATTATATATCCCACACACAATTTCTCCATTGTTAACATCTAACTTTAGTTGGTATATTTGTTATAACTATTAAACTGGTATTGATAAATTATTATCAATTAAATTCCATTCTTTATTCAGACTTCTGAAGAAAGCTTTTATGTAATGTCCCTTTTCTTTTGGGAAACACATGTAGGTGTTATGTTTCTTTAAGTTCTCTTGGCATGACGGTTTCTCAGAGTTTCCTTGCTTGTGATGTCTTTTGACAGTTTTGAAGAGTATTGGTCATGCTTTATAGAATGTTCTCTACTGTAATTTGACTGATATTTTTTCTCTATATTGTTAGATTGGAGTTACGAGGGGTTTTGGTGAACAAGACCAGGGATCAAGTGCCACTTGCATCATATCAAAACTGTACTATCAACATGAGGTGTTGTCAAGTTTCTCTATTATAAAATTACACCTTTTCACCCTTCACATACTGTGTTCTTTAGAAGGAAGTCATTATGCACAGCTGACACTTGAGTAAAGAGTTATTCTGCTCCTTGAAAGTGGATTATCTACATAAATTATTTGGAATTCTTCTGCATGGGTGATGTGTCCCTTTTCCCCAGTATATTTATTCACCTGTGTGTGTGTGTGTGTGTGTGTGTGTGTGTGTGTGTGTGTATCAGCATAGATACATTGATATTTACTTTATACTGTGGATTAAAATCTAATACCTTATTTTTTTTTGTCAAATTAATTCTGCTTTGTCCATTGGAAACTCTCTCAGTTAGCTTCTGTGTCCCTCTGACATACCCACAACAACATGGGTCTGTAGTTTTTAAGCACTTTCTTTTTGGCACTGAAAAGTGCTCCCAGCTTATCTCGTATATTTTCTGCCCTGGTCTATTTTACTGGAAAATGGTATTTGAAATCAAGATCTGGGTGTCGATGTACACTTACTGAGGTGTCATTGTTTCTAGGTCTTCTTAGGTGATAGAACAAGGAACTACATGTGTGTTTACTAACCTGTAAACACACAGACCACTGGTTCTGTATGAAATCGTATATGCCTTTACAACAGTCATTATGAGTTCAGATTTATGTCTCCAACTTTAATCCATCACCAGATGAATCATTCTAGCTTTCTCTCCTTATACATACTCCTACACCTACAGTGAGGGACCTGGCTCCCACCATCCGCCATCCAGTTACTTAGTCATTTGGTTCCAGTTTACACGTATAATATCATAATTGTTAACCTCTATCTCTATGAGATACAATTTTACCAACTAGAGAATAGTCATTGCATGTAGTTCCTTTTGTCTTTAGACTTTCTGACTCATCTGCTAGGTTACTTAGGTCAGCACCTTTTTGCACCACCCTCTTCAGTAAAGTTGTTTTCATAGATCCATAGTACAGTCAGATTCTCTTGTCAAAGTCTACAAACTTCTGGGATCACTCCACCTCCTAAATGATTTATCTATCAATACATTACACTTCATAATTTTTATGCTATAAACTTCATTGGATTTTGACAAATGCATAATATCATGCATCTACATGGTATCTATTATGGTATCATATAGAATATTTTTACTACCCTAAAAGAAAACCATGTGTTTCATCTATTCTGCCCTGTCCCATTCCCCTGACATCCTGGCAACCACTGATCTTTCATTATCTCTATAGTTTCACCTTTTCCAGAAAGTCATATAATTTGAATCATGTAGTATGTACCCTTTTCATATAGTTTCTTTACTTAGCAATATGCATTTAAGGTTCTTCCTTGTCTTTTTGTTAGCTTAATAGCTCATCTCTTTTTATCACTAAATAACACTCCATTGTATGGCTGTATCATGGTTTATCCATTCACCTATTAAAGGGCATCTTGGGTGCTTCCATTTATTACTAATGATTAATAAACTGCTTTAAACAAAATACCTAAGATTTTGACTATATTTATCTTTGGAAGAAACTGACAAAGTGTCTTTCCAAGTAGCTGGACCATTTTGGATTCATACCATCAATCAATGAGAGTTCCTATGGTTCCACATTCTTGTGAGCATTTGTTATTGACAATTTAAAGTCATTTTCATAGATGTGTTGAAGTGTGAAAGTCCCTCAGTCATGTCTGGCTCTTTGTGACCCCATGGGCTATACAGTCCATGGAATTCTCCAGGCCAGAATACTAGAATGAATAGCCTTTCCCTTCTCCAGGGGATCTTTCCAACCCAGGGATTGAACCCAGGTCTCCTGCATTGCAGGCAGATTCTTTACCATCTGAGCCACCAGGGAAGCCCAGATGTGTTAGTGGTATTTCATTGTTGATTTAATCTGTGCAGATTTCTGTACCTTTCCTCAAAATAGGAAAACTCTTTCCATTCAAAGCTGATTTCATTGCCACTTCTTAAAGTTCCTCTCAAAATATCCATCTTCTCTACCAAATGAACTTTCTTTTTTAAATTTCTAATATCCTTTATCACTAAAATAAATCCTTAATATTTGAAAGAGACTTCCCAGGTAGTGTTAGTGGTAAAGAAACTGCTTGCCAATGCAGGAGACATAAGAGAGGAAGGTTCAATCCCTGGGTAGGGAAGGTCTTCTGGAGGAGGGCATGGCAACCCACTCCAGTAATCTTGCCTGGAAAATTCCATGGACAGAGGAGCCTGGCGGGCTACAGTTCATAGGGTCACCAAGAGTCAGACGTGACTGAAGAGACTTAACACTTCAGTCTGTGTTTATATCTTCAAGAAAACCAAATAATATCTTCAAGAATACCACCATATCACTTTCCAGAAAAAGTCAGACATTTAAAAATAAAATCTTTATCAACACTCCAGATGCTTACTAATAGTTGCTGTGCAGATGCCAATGAAGAGAAATCAACCAAGCCACACTACAGAGATACGAGGAAGACAGCTTAGTTCATTTACCAATGATGTGATTTGTTCTTAAATACCAGTCTTGCCCCACACAGATTTCAATCATCTAAAATTCTATCATGCCATGGGTCACTGCAATAACTTTTGAATCATCAAAATCATGAATATTTAACCCGTGAATGCAAAGCACCTGAAGAACCTTTTCCAGGGCCTACTCTTTTTTTTTTTAATTATAGGAATTTCTGCTTATGTCTTTATTTTCCTTCTAGACTAAAAGGACTTGAGGATAGAATATCTCTCTAATTTCATATTCAGTAAATAGTTATCAAATAAACAAATACAAATAGTGCTATAGAGCTTAAAAGGAAAAGATTGTTCTTTCTTACAAAAGCATTATGTGCAGTTTAATTGCTTCCTTGAGATTTCAAAGAAGCCTGAAAGAGAATAACAAAACTCTAAAATAGACCAGAAATTTAGGCACCTTGTAGAGAAGGCAGCCCCTGCATTAATATGAAAGCCCTCAGGAGGGATGTGTGTTCCTTTTGTCCGTGACGGCTGTGTCTATGGAGTGGGTTATGGTGCCTAAGTGATCAACTCGCTTGTTGCCATGGCGATTTAGCCACCCTTGCTGCAGTTGGCAGGTCTCCCAGCACTGCCCCTGCAGACTGGAACCACCCACCTGCTCTTTCTGTTTTCTACCTAGCACACTGCCTTTTATTGAACACAAGGGGGGTTCAGAAATTCTGTCTATGCTAAGGACTAATAGACATGCCAGAATATAGGTAAGCATGAAAGGATGGTGTGGGGGAAAGGGAGGCTGATATTCTTAGAGGATCTGGGAAGGTTATTCCTGCCACATAGATAGGGATCCCGTCATCCCTTCCTTTGAAGGAGCAAGGCATTTACAAGGAGGTGCTTTTCAAGAAAATTCTCTTCCATCCCCAAAATGTGGATCTCTCCTGTGATGTCTATCCAGAAAACAAATCCACAAGTGACAGGATTGTCAGTCCAGGCCTAGGACAGTGCTAAGCAGGAAGTTGGTGCTCAGGAAGGAGGGATCTTAAGTCAATAAAATCAGTGTTCCTGTGGGTCCCTGATGCTTTGCATATCCAGGGCTGGTGAAGGAAGCTAAAGTGAGCAAACCTCAGGAGGCAGTTGGGGGAGTTAGTTGGAAAAGATCCTGATGCTGGGAAAGATTGAGGGCAGGAGGAGAAGGGGACAACAGAGGATGAGATGGTTGGATGGCATCATTGATTCAATGAACATGAGTTTGAGAAAACTCTGGAAGATGGTGAAGGACAGGGAAGCCTGGTATGGTGAAAAATATTGGGTTGCAAAGAGCTGGGCATGACTTAGCAACTGAACAGCAACAAATACTAGCTATCAAAGAGCCAGCACATCCTTTACTAATTTCAACAGCTTTTTTTTTTTTTTTGAGCATTTATTCCGTGTCAAGCTCTGGAGATAGATCCTAAATCAAGACAGATATGGCCTATACCTCATTAATTCATTTAACCTTTAAATTTCAGTTTTTAGGTATTCCTTTGGGTTACATAGTTACATTTAGAAAGCCTCTATTGCAATTCATACATTTCCTAGAAATAATAATAACACTGCCATCAACAAAGCTAGTAACAAAAATCTCTATATGTTTATAGCACTTTAGAATTGTCACAAAATTCACAATCCCCTCAAACAGACCTATGAAGTAAGTCAGCTAGAGTTTCCAGCTCTGTTTTGCACTTGAAGAAACTGAGGTTCAGAAAATACATCTAACTCATCTAAGTCTAAAGACTAGTTTTCAAGGTGTAGTCTGAGGACCACTTGCACTAGGATAATTAGGAGAGGTACTTTTGTAAATGGAACTAAGAACGCCAACCCAAGATATCCTGGTTCACAATCTACAAGGGTGCGTCTTAGAACTTTCATTTTTTGATAGTCCTAACTCTTCATTAACAAACTACTACCAAGTACCTTGGGCTTCCCTGGTGGCTCAGTGGTAAAGAATCTACATGCCAATTCAGGAGACTCGGGTTTGTTCCCTGGGTCAGGAAGATCCCCTGGAGAAAGAAAGGGCAACCCACTCCAGCACTTTTGCCTGGAGAATTCCACGGACAGAGGAGCCTGGTGGGCTACAGTCCATGGGGTCTCTAAAAGAGTTGGATGTGACTTAGTCACTAAACAACAACGTGCCCAGGTGCTTTGGTTCATTCAGGATTGTTAACTCGAGTATGTTGAGCCTATTACACTTTCTACACATCGTGTTGACAATGTGACCTGGGATCATTGCTGCCTCTTAGTCACATGAGGCAGGTTTGAGATTTTATGGATCAGTCAGTCCTTTCCTAGCTAAATGCTTCTGTGGAAATGGAAAGAAGCCCGTGGGAATGATAATTCAATTTCCTCATCAACTACCCTTCATCCCCAAAGACTGACCTCTTAGAGCATAGAGCTGCAGTGGAATGTTTGATTCACCAGGAGACTTTTTTCTGGCAGCAGCATATTGTCCCTGGTGTTTTCTATTTTGACAACTCATCAGCAGAGTCACTGGAAGGTGACAGGAACTTCACTGTTCAATTAAGGCTTGAGTGTCACCAGAGTACATGGAGGAGGAGAAGAAAGAGGCCCGAGTGGAAGCAGCTAAAATCAATGAGCTTTAACAAGCAGATTAGCCACCTTTCAGAAGTCAGGGCCTTCCCAAGATTTCAAGCCTGGTGCTTATACAGTGGGATACCCCGCCTCTTCTCACAGCACCTGTTTCCTGGTTTACATGTATTGTTCTTCATAAATTACTGTGGTTTACAAAAGTAAGGGATTATCATCAATTCAACAAACATTTATGAAGCATCCACTCTGCTATGGATTGTGGCTAAACAACACAGGTTTCTGCCGTAGCAGTGCACACACATTAGCAAGGACCACAGACCTGAAATGAATAATGAAGGACTTTCATGGAGCCTATAACAAAGGTACTCTAACATCATTTAGTAAAAGAAGTTAACATCACTCAGGGCTTCTCTAAGTGTGGTCTGAGAGCTATCTGGTCAGAAATCCCCAGGATATTTGTTAGTAAAAATGTGAAATGCTTGGATTAACACCTGAGGTACTCTGGATATGGGCCCTGGGAAGCTACATTTTTAACAAACTACTTAGGTCTTTCTTTTGCACACTGACGTTGGGAATCATTGATATGTGTGCATGTGTGGTGATGGTTAGGGAAGAATTCAAAGGTCTTTTGTGCAAGATGAGGCTTAAAGTCAGGGGGCTTGGGTGAGAGTTTCCCAGGTAGGAGTAAGAGCCATGAAGATCCCAAGTGAGTGGAAGGAGACAATCTTTGTAGAGAAAAAGAAGAGCAATGGAGAAAGGTAAGATTTCAGATGCAGGGGCATGTCAGTATTGTTTAGGATTTCAGGTTTGCTCATAAGCCACTGAAGAAATTTAGCCTATGGAGGAGCATAGTTAAATATTTATTTTTAAAAAATTTAAAACAGATTGAAGGGATTGGGATCTCTAGAGAGGATATTGGGCAGTGAGGAGGTGACTGTGGCAATAATTTGGTAATAAGAAATGCTGTGTATGTGTGTGCTCAGCTGTGTCCTATACTTGTGCAACCCCATGACTACAGCCCTCCAGGGCCCTCTGTCCATGGGCTTGTCCAGGCAAGAATACTGTGGTGGTTTGTCAGTGCATCCTCCAGGGAATCTTCCCGAACCAGGGATCAAACACATGTCTCCTACATGAGGTTCTTTACCACTGCTCCACCTAGGAATGCTACCTTGAATTAGATCAGAGGCAATGAGAAAGGAGAGAAATTGATGGATTCCAGAGGCATTAAGGAGGTCCAATCAACAGGGCTTAGTAATCCTACAGACACTAAATGCCATCACTACCCTGTTAACTCTTGCTCTGGTTTTGAAGATAGGAACTGAACTGAGGCTTTGCTGCCTTGATGAGAACACATTCTTTGAGGAGACCTCCTGTTGCCAGGCTCCTCTGTGGACAGGGATGTGCTTTTGTTTGGATAAGACAAAAGGGACTGGGGTAAAAGTCTCCAGTTCAAAGGGTCAGAAGACATTCGGTTGGCTCCAGACTCTGAAAGTAAATCCCTTGGACCTATTCAGGGCCTCAGGTTTCTCACACGTATGTCATGCCATTTTGATACACTCACGTTGCTTTCTATACTTTTCCTCCTTAGCACTAATGACTTAAAATTAAGTGAGAAATACCTCCAGTTACTTGTGAAATAACTGTCTCATCCATTTAATCATAAGTTCTACTGGCTGGCTCATTATCTCCAGCTCTAAGAGTATACATGAAACAACTATAAAACTGTAACTGAGGAGATACTCCACATCCAAGGGAAAAGGAGAAGCCCCAGCAAGATGGTAGGAGGGGCAAAATCGCATTTAGAATCAAACACCATACCTGCCAGAGATGCTCAAAGAGGGCTCAAACAAACCTTGTGTGCACCAGGACTCAAAGACCCCAAAGAGACTGAGAGAGAACTGTGTTTGAGTGTCTCCTGCAGACGTACAGGTCAGCAGTGGACTGATGCAGGGGCAGGGGCTCTGGGTGCAGTAGACCTGGGTATGGCATGAGCCCTCTTGGAGGAAGTCGCCATTAATCCCATCATAGAGCCACCAGAACTTACACAGGTCTGGGGAAACAGACTCTTGGAGGGTACAAACAATACTTTATGTGCAGCAGGACCCAGGAGAAAGGAGCAGTGACCCCACAAGAGACTGACCCACACTAGCCCATGAGTGTCCAGGAGTCTTCAGTGGAGGCGTGAGTGGCCTACTGCAGGGTTGGGGGCACTACACACGTACCAGTGCAAACACTGAATATTTTGAAGGATGTTGCAGTTATCTTCATTACCTCCACAATAGTGTGGCCTCAGGTCAAAAAACAGGGAGGGAATACAGGACTGCCCATAAAGAGAATTGGATTAAAGATTTACTGAGTATGGCCCTGCCCATCAGAACAAGACTCACTTTCCCCCTCAGTCAGTCTCTCCCAACGGGAAGCTTCCATAAGCCTCTTATCCTTCTCCATCAGAGGGTAGACAGACTGAAAACCACAATCACAGAAAACTAGCCAATCTGATCACATAGACCACAGCCTTGTCTAACTCAATGAAACTATGAGCCATGCCATGTAGGGCTATGTACAGATTGGTCATAGTGGAGAATTCTGAAAAAACAAGGATCACTGGAGAAGGGAATGGCAAACCACTTCAATATTCTTTCCACGAGAACCCCACGAACAGCATGAAAAGACAAAAAGATAGGACACAAAAAGATGAACTCTTCAGGTCAGTAGATGCCCAAAATGCTACTGGAGATCAGTGGAGAAATAACTCCAGAAAGAATCAAGAGATAGAGCCAAAGCAAAAACAACACCCAGTTGTGGATGGAACTGGTGTTGAAAGTAAAGTCCAATGCTGTAAAGAGCAATATTGCATAGGAACCTGGAATGTTAGGTTCATGAATCAAGGCAAACTGGAAGTGATCAAACAGGAGATGGCAAGAGTGAAGATCAACATTTTAGGAATCAGCAAACTAAAATGTATTGGAATGGGTGAATTTAACTCAGATGACCATTATATCTACTACTGTGGGCAGGAATCCCTTAGAAGAAATGGAGTAGCCATCATAGTCAACAAAAGAGTCTGAAAAGGAGTACTTGGATGCAATCTCAAAAATGACAGGATGATCTCTGCTCATTTCCAAGGCAAACCATTCAATATCACAGTAATCCAAATCTATGCCCTGACCAATAATGCTGAAGAAGCTGAAGTTGAATGGTTCTATGAAGATCTACAAGACCTTTTAGAACTAACACCCAAAAAAGATGACCTTTTCATTATAGGGGACTGGAATGCAAAAGTAGGAAGTCAGGAAACACCTGGAGTAACAGGCAAATTTGGCCTTGGAGTACAGAATGAAGCAAGGCAAAGATAATAGACTTTTGCCAAGAGAACACACTGGTCATAGCAAACATCCTCTTCCAAAACACAAGAGAAGACTCAACTCATGGACATCATCAGATGGTCAATACCAAAATCAGATTGATTATATTCTTTGCAGCCAAAGATGGAGAAGCTCTATACAGTCAGCAAAAACAAGACCAGGAGCTGACTGTGGCTCAGATTATGAACTCCTTATTGCCAAATTCAGACTTAAATTGAAGAAAGTAGAGAAAACCACTAGACCATTCAGGTATGACCTAAATCAAATCCCTTACGATTATACTGTGAAAGTGACAAGTAGATTCAGGGATTAGATCTGAAAGACAGAGTGCCTGTGGACAGAGGTTCCTGACATTGTACAGTAGGCAGTGGTCAAGATCATCCCGAAGTAAAGGAAATGCAAAAAGGCAAAATGGTTGTCTGAGTGAGTGAGTGAAGTCTCTCAGTCGTGTCCGACTCTTTGCGACCCCGTGGACTGTAGCTGCTCAGGCTCCTCCATCCATGGGATTCTCCAGGCAAGAATACTGGAGTGGGTTGCCATTTCCTTCTCCAGGTTGTCTGAGAAGGCCTTACAAATAGCTGTGAATGAAAGGAAGCAAAAAGCAAAGGAGAAAAGGAAAGATACACCCATTTGAATGCTTAGTTCCAAAGAATAGAAAGGAGAGATAAGAAAGCCTTCCTCAGTGAGCAATCCAGAGAAACAGAAGAAACAATAGAATGGGAAAGACTAGAACTCTCTTCAATAAAATTAGATACCAAGAGAACATTTCATGCAAAGATGGACACAATAAAGGACAGAAATAGTATGGACCTACCAGAAGCAGAAGATATTAAGAAGAGGTAGCAACAATACACAGAAGAACTGTACAAAAAAGATCTTCATGGTCCAGATAATCGCAATGGTATGATCACTCACCTAGAGCCAGACATCCTGGAACGTGAAGTTAAGGGAGCCTTAGGAAGCATCACTATGAACAAAGCTAGTGGAGGTGATGGAATTCCAGTTGGGTTATTTCAAATCCTAAAGATGATGCTATGAAAGTGCTGCACTCAATATGCAAGCAAATTTGGAAAAGTCAGCCGGGGCCACAGGACTGGAAAAGGACAGTTTTCATTCCAATCCCAAAGAAAGGCAATGCCAAAGAATGCTCAAACCACCACACAATTGCACTCATCTCACATGCTATCAAAGTAATGCTTAAAATTCTCCAAGCCAGGCTTCAGCAATACGTGAACCATGAACTTCCAGATGTTTAAGTTGGTTTTAGAAAAGGCAGAGGAACCAGAGGTCAAATTGCCAACGTCCATTGCATCATCCAAAAAGCAAGAGAATTCCAGAAAAACATCTATTTCTGCTTTATTGACTATGCCAAAGCCCTTGACTATGTAGATAACAATAAATTGTGGATAATTCTGAAAGATATGGGAATGCCAGACCACCTGACCTGTCTCTTGAGAAATTTGTATGCAGGTCAGGAAGCAACAGTTAGAACTGGACATGGAACAACAGACTGGTTCCAAATAGGAAAAGGAGTACATCAAGGCTGTATATTGTCACCCTTGTTTATTTAACTTATATGCAGAGTACATGATGAGAAACGCTCGGCTGGATGAAGCACAAGCTGGAATTAAGATTGCTGGAGAAATATCAATAATCTCAGATATGCAGATGACACCACCCTTATGACAGAAAGTGAAGAAGAACTAAAGAGCCTCTTGAAAGTGAAAGAGGAAAGTGAAAGTTGTCTTAAAGCTCAACATTCAGAAAACGAAGATCATGGCATCCGGTCCCATCACTTCATGGCAAATAGATGGGGAAACAGTGGCTGACTTTATTTTTCTGGGCTCCAAAATCACTGCAGATGCTGACTGCAGCCATGAAATTAAAAGACACTTACTCCTTGGAAGGAAAGTTATGTCCAACCTAGATAGCATATTCAAAAGAAGACACATTACTTTGCCAACAAAGGTCCATCTAATCAAGACTATGGTTTTTCCAGTAGTCATGTATAGATGTGAGAGTTGGACTATAAAGAAAGCTGAGCACTGAAGAATTGATGGTTTGAACTGTGGTGTTGGAGAAGACTTTTGAGAGTTCCTTGGACTACAAGGAGATCCAACCAGTCCATCCTAAAGGAGATCAATCCTGAATATTCATTGGAAGCACTGAAGCTGAAACTCCAATACTTTGGCCACCTGATGTAAAGAACTGACTCATTGGAAAAGACCCTGATGCTGGGAAAGATTGAATGCAGGAGGAGAAGGAAATGACAGAGGATGAGATGCATGGATGGCATCACTGCCTCAATGGACATGAGTTTGAGTAGTCTCCTGGAGTTGGTGATGGACAGGGAAGCCTGGCGTGCTGTCATCCATGGGTCACAAAGAGTTGGACACGACTGAGTGACTGAACTGACCTTTAATTCCTGCCCTTGTAGGACTCACTCCTTGGAGTATGGATAGATGAATATGATATTAGGAGGGAAAAGTGGCAGAATCCAGTGACTGTTCACAAGTGGGGAGTGATGGTGAGAAAGAAGGAAAAGTCTAGGACGGTCCCCATATTTCTGGCTTGGGTACCTGGGTAGGTGGAGTTACCAGTGATTGAAGCAGAGAAATCTATAGAAGAAACACAGAGTTTAAAAGTAAAACAAGACCAATTTAAGGCACCCAAACCATAACGCAAGATATAAAAACAGAAATGTCAGTGGGCAGTAGGCTATAGAATTTTGAGGCTTTGATAAGAGTTTCAAGTCAGAAATTTTGCATATACTTTGGAAAAGTAGCATAGGCTCTTTTATTTAATAAATAAAATGGCACAGAATTTAATAAAATCCAATTAATGACAGCTGTTATAACTAAGTGGCAGCCTCAGTTTTAAATGCTTTGACTTATTCCATCCTCATGTCAATTCTATGGGGTAGATATCCTTGTAATTTCCATTTCAAAGATGAGGATACTGAGGGATAGAAAGTTTGAGCACCTTGCCCAAGGTTACACAGGCCATAAGGGGTGAAGACAGCCTTTCAATCCCAACTGTCAGCAGTTACTTTCTTTGCTCTCAGGGTGATGTTCTTCAACCTGTCATGGACCTGATCTCTTAGCAGCCAGACTATCCTCTATCACTCAGATCACACATCATAATAAGTGTTTACTGTCTTACTCACTTCAGAGCTTGTGAAAGTTGGCTAGAGATATTGCCTTATTGGTCTTTATTATTTTACATGTGCAAAGACTGAGGCAAAGAGAGATAAAATAACCTCCATATGGTCCTACGGTTAGGGGAGTGGGGTGGGATATTTGAACTCAGCTCTATTTCCAGGATTAATAAGTTTAACTGTTCCATAGCCATAAAACAGTATTTTTGAATACAAACTTTTCCATTACTAGAAGGTGACAAAGGAAGAGCGAGCATTGGTCCAGGAAGAGGTTAAGTAAAATATAGTCTAGGAACCACCATTCAATTTGTGACGTCAAAGAAATATCACGTGTCTCTTTTGATCTTTAAGGGGAAGCATTTAAATTAGTTAGTCCACCAAGCTCTAAGATAACTAGTGAGAACCTACTGTATAACTTAGGGAACTCTACTCAGTGCTCTATGGTGACCTAAATGGGAAGGAAATTCAGAAAAGAGGGAATATATGTATACATATAGCTGATTCACTTTGCTGTACAGCAGAAACTAACAAGACATTGTAAAGTAATTACATTCCAATAATTTTTTAAAAAAAAATAAAATTCTGAAATTATTATATAGCGAGTAAAAAAAGGTTGAACATCTTTAGATATTACCAAAACCAACTTTAAAATACCAAATAATTCTTGTTGTTCAACAGAGACTGCTTTAAATGCAATATTCTACTTGACCCTCACAATCAGTACGAAGCGGCATTGTCATTTATTATGCGTTGGTAGGAAACAAGGCAACACGCCCGACAGGGAATCATTTATGCCAAACCCCACATCACCAAACTGAGACTTAGAGTTTCATCTCCTTCAAAAATGCAATCTTAAACCAGTCCATTGGGAATCACCTGATCGGCATTAGTTAGTAATCTTCCTGGTAGACCCCTGCAAACACAGAAAGGAGAGTGACCTTGGAACAACCAATCTGCATTTTTTGCTTAGTATATAACTTCCTTATTCCTGCTCCCTTCTCCCTATAAAAGTCTGCTATTTGGAACAGCTCCTCAGAGCTCCATTTTATTATCTGCTAGATTGGATGCTGCCCAATTAATGAATTGCTGAATACAGCCAGTAAGGTGTTTAAAATTTATTCAGTTAATTTTTTTTTTTTTAACACCATCCTGCTTCCATTCTTTTACAGAGGTGTAAAGGACATTGCAATTTCAAATCTAGGTATGTCTCTTGCTCAAGCCGAAGAACTTAAATATTCTATATTATTTCTCTTTGACTTATTATAGAAATGACTCTGCTAAACCTGAGATTTAGTTAAGAGACAATTGGAGCAGGTAAATTTACCCTAGAATACTGTTTGTGAAAGATCAGTGACTTAGGTATGCACCACAATAAGAGTACTTTTTTCGTTGTCTAAGAGAGAAAAGAGGTATTCACAACTCTTCAACTGTCCCATCCAGGTTTTTCAGCCTGTTTGTAATGATGCTGAAAAATAGTAAGTTCTACTGTATTGACTGCGTACTATGGAGAAGTACAGCATTGACCATTTCTAGTGTCATTTGGACATTGGGATGAAAACAGGTGCTAAGAAATGGGTAACCCCAACTAATAGTGATACATAAGTTTACTCAAATACATCTCTTTCTATGGACTCACAGAAGGGTCTTTTCCCCTACTCCTTCACTGGGCTTGTTTTCAATTTTGGTGTTTTGGAATCTTGTATTTTAAAATGATCTTATATCTCTCCTGGATTTCAGCATATGGCTAATAGAATCTTTAGCTGAACAATAAACAGAAGGAAATGAAAAAGAAAGGGTGGTAAAGATTGAGGAAAACTGGAAAGGCACTATAGGTGAAATAAGGGATGGCAAAAATCCTAGTTGCCTGACATCTTTTACTTCCTCTTTGAAAATGCAAATGCCTCTGAAGGGTCACAAGATGGTCATTCATAGCTTAGTAGGAATTAGGTTATTCAGTTTCCTTCCTGCCTTCTGGGCAAATTCCTGAATTAGAAGAGTCTGAAAGATCACCTAATTCAATCTCTCACAATCAGACTAAGTCATTGAGGGTGGGAGACGGGGATGGTTTGATCAGGAATCCACAGCTAGTTTTATACAGCTTTGGAGCTCAAAAAAGGAGGAACCTCAATACAGTGCTCTTCCTTTCAATACCATGCTGTTCCAGGTATTAAAATGTAGAAATGCCATTATAGGCACAGCATAACGTATAGTTGAGCAGCATGTAGAGACAAATAGACTTGGCTTCTCTACTCACTAGCTTTGGGAACCTAGGAATATTTCTTGTCTTCTCAAAGCCTCAATTTGTTCATTTGCAAAATGGAGATAAATATTATCTCATTATATTGAAAAAAATTAAATAAAATTATACATATACTATTCTTAGAAGAGTGCCTGGTGGCAGTAGCTAACTAGTACATGCTAATTCTTAAAAAATGTACCACTTTAGAATTATTTAAACCTTGGCAATGGTTTATTTGAATACAGGTGGATTAAGATCTTGGATAAAGATTTTGGTTAAAACGACTTTTCTTCAGGATCTAAATCAATTTTGTGTTAGGGGGCACTTGTCAAATGCTACCATAAAATGCCAAGGATGTATGCAGTAAACAATATACATCTTTAGAAATTTCCCTTCCCAACATCTTCCTAACTATTGGAAACAGAACAGGCCAAGCAGAACACATTGTGTACAATCGATATTTCTTGAGATAGATGTTTATCATGGAAGGGCTTATCAATGTACTTACTTCCTGTGAATTTCTAGTTTTCATGAAGCAGCTTTGGTTCGGATAGGGACAGAGTAAAGAGGCAAAATAAGTGATTAAATAGTTAATCCCACTAGGGGAGTGTAAGTAAAGAAAAAAGTATAGGCAATCCTGTATGTTAATAATTACTCAAGAAAGCAGGTTTGCTTAACCACAAAACCAAGCAGATGTGCTTAGCAGCAAAATCATGCAACAGAAGCATGAGACATGCCCCTAAACAATAAAAAAATATGGTGACATGAGACCCACACCCTGCCCAGTGAGCTCAGTAAGTTAATGACCCCTAGGACATGCTTTCTGCACACAGTTAAAAAAAAAATTATGGAAATGTAACATTTCAAACTGAAAGACACTCACTGTACTGACACCTGAAATAATTTTTCCATAGTGCCATGACAGTCCTAGCTTGATCATGTAGGGACAAGAAAACTACCCACCCCCTTAACCTGGAGGATAGAAGCTTGATGTCTATTCAAGAATGAGAAAGAAAACTGATCTTTCCCCCTCCCCACTTTTCTTTTGACTATAAAATTGTAGCCCACTAAGTCTTGGGGCATGGCACCCTCTTGCCCACCAACTTGTAAGCCTCACAAGCATCCAATTCTAATGAATCACTTCTTATCTATCACTTTGCCTCTCACTGAATTTTTTCTCTGCTGAGATACAAAGGACCAGAGCTCAATGCCACCTAGCAATTTAGTGATTAGCCACCACTAATTAAATTTCAGAATTCTCATATTTTTAAGGTCTTGAGGAAACTAGAGATCAGTAAGGATTTTTGAGATGGGAATTAAACCAGAATATATTAAAATGTTGGAGGGACATTATGATCAGAGGAGGGAATAGCAGCTGATGAGACAATTTCTCTAGGAGATTGAGAACTCTGTTATTTGTCAAAATTTGAACATGTGATAAGCAACAGATACAATTTTAGCAAAGGTCTTTTTTAATACAATATTCAGTGAAGATTAAAATGAGATCAATTGCTTTTAGAGACCTCAAAATCAGACACAGGTAAAGTAAGAAAATCTTCTAGTAGTTTTAAATCAGATATAATCAATCATAATTAATGGATTAATAATATTTTAGACTAGGATTATATTACTGAGGAAAAACTCTAAACATATGCTTAAGAAGTTAAAGTGGATTTCTGGGTTCTACTCAAGATGTCAAAAGCTAGAAGGTGTTGCTTTCACTTGAACATTAAGGAAAAAAAATGGCATAATTTCTGAAAGAATAAATTTCCCTGAATCCTTCAGAAACTGAGGTCTCAGGGCAACCAGCTATTTTGAAATACAGGGAGAGACAGGCACCTACAAGGAGATGTAGGCACTGGCTTTCCTAAGAGCATAGAAGAAGACAGACCCACCATTCAAGTGGGTGAGTATAGTTTAGCCAATATTTCTGGCTAATTGCCAAGGCTGAGTGGACTATTATTAGAATTTAGAAGCCCCTAATGGTTTTTCCTGTGGTCATGTATGGATGTGAGAGTTGGACTGTGAAGAAGGCTGAGCACTGAAGAATTGATGCTTTTGAACTGTGGTGTTGGAGAAGACTCTTGAGAGTCCCTTGGACTGCAAGGAGATCCAACCAGTCCATTCTGAAGGAGATCAGCCCTGGGATTTCTTTGGAAGGACTGATGCTAAAGCTGAAACTCCAGTACTTTGGCCACCTCATGCAAAGAGTTGACTCATTGGAAAAGACTCTGATGCTGGGAGGGATTGGGGGCAAGAGGAGAAGGGGACAACAGAGGATGAGATGGCTGGATGGCATTACTGACTCGATGGATGTGAGTCTGGGTGAACTCCGGGAGTTGGTGATGGACAGGGAGGCCTGGTGTGCTGCGATTCATGGGGTCGCAAAGAATCAGACGCGACTGAACTGAACTGACTGAACTGAAAATGCAGACACAAGGAAATTGGCAGAGACTCACATATTGTTCTTTATGGACAAAAAATAAATCTTCTTGTTCTAAGCACAAGATGAGGAAGAGATTGAACAAAGCCTCCCATGGGCTACAGGCCTCAAGGTGAGGCCACCTCCTCTCTGATAAAACCCTGTTTGGACCATTCATGCAAAAGAGTGTTATTTGTTTAAAGTGTTGCCTGAGAGGCAGACATCTAACCTAACATACATCTGGGTACTGGCTGAAGTATGCTCTGGGAATGAAGGCTAGTGGGTACCATCTTTGTGCTCTCCTTCTACTTCATTCCAGCTTCCCAGGATCTCCTAGAAAGAGGCTTGTACCCTTTTCTGTCACCCTGAGTTTTGTGGCTGCCTGCCACCCATAGGACACTTGTATATTGCCTGGCTCTGGTAGCCAGTGAGGGTTATGCCTGTGGATTCCACAGGACCATAACCAATAGAGAGAATTCTTGAGCAGCTACTACTCCCAGGGCAAAGCAAGAGGCAACAGTCCCAGTGGTACAATCTTTCCTCAAAAGAGTCCTATTAACTTATCTTCATAGCTTCTAAGAGCTCACTGTAATCCTTTTCAGAAACTCCGAGTGTGGATGCTCTTTGCACACTCCACCTGCTGTACTCCTGGACCTCCAAGGTGGCGCTAGTGGTAAAGAACCTGGGGATGCAGGAAACATGGGTTTGATCCCTGGGTCAGGAAGATTCCCTGGAGACAGAAATGGCAGTCCACTCCAGTGTTCTTGCCTGGAAAATACTATGGACAAAAGAGCCTGGTGGGCTATGTCCATGGGGTCGCAAGAGTCAGACATGGCTGAGCGACTTAATAATCGCTCTATATATATCTGCTGTATTCCAGAGAGCCAGTATCTTCTGGAGGGGAGCTTTTACACATTTGGTGCTGCAATTATCATATCTAGTGCCCCAGTTTTTGTGATTGTCACCCAGGGGACACTTCATAATGTACTGGCTCTGGTGGCTAATGGGCTTTCATTCCTGGGTCCCTGGGGATGGTAATAATAAGAGAGACAATTCTTCACCAGTTAGAGATCCCAAGACACTGCACAGAGAACAGACTGAAATATAGCTCCAGGTTTCTTGTGAAGGGTGTCTGCTGGCTTGTCCTGGAGCTCTAACCTGAGGCGAAGGCTTCTGGTCTGGCACATTCAGGAGCCTACTGAGATAAACTCTGGGCAGGGAGGATGGTTGCTTGCATGTTTACATTCTCCTTCTCCCTCACTCCAATTGCTGGTATTTCCTGGAAACAATCTTGCACAGTCATCTGGCCCCCTGATTTTTACAACTGATGCCCAGGGGATACTTCTAGATTACCTGGCTTTGATGGTTAGCAGGATTTACACTTACAGTCACACAAGACTGTTTATATTTGCTATTAACAAGCCATCATCTAAGAGTATGACTTCCTAAACAAGGACATTCTCAGATAAACAACCTAACTTCACACTTCAAATAACTAGAAAAACAAGAGCAAATGAAACCCAAAGTTAGTAGAAGAAAGGAAATAACATAAATCAGAGTGAATAAAAAATAAATTATAATAAATAAATGAAATAGAGAAGAAAAAGACAACAGAAAATCAATGAATCTAAAAATTAGATCTTTAAAGAGGTAAACAAAATTAACAAAACTTTACCTAGTGTCAACAAAAAAAAAAAAAAAAAAAAGGAAAGAACTTAAATATAATCAGAAATGAAAGAGGAGACATTTCAACTAATTCCACACAAATACAAACAATAATAAGAGACTATTAAGAACAATTAAATGCCAACAAATTGGACAAACTAGCAGAAATAGATAAATTCCTAGAAACATGATATCTACCAATACTGAATCATGAAGAAACAGAAAAGCTGAACAGACTGATTGCTCGTAAGGATACTGAATCAGCAATCAAAAACCTCCCAACAAACAAAAATCCAGGCCAAACAGCTTCACTAATGAATTATATCAAAACATTTAAAAAGAATTAATGCCAGTCCTTTTCAACTCTTCAGAAAATAGAACAGGGAGGAACACTTTTAAACTCATTTATGAGGCCAGCATTACTCTGATCACAAAACCAGACAAGGATCCTACAAAGAGAAGAAAATTACAGGCCAATATCCCTGATGAACACAGACACAAAAATTATCAACAACTTATTAGCAAAACATATTAAATAATACATTAAAAGGATCATATACCTTGATCAAGTAGAATTTATTCCAGGAAGCAAAGATGGTTTAACATCTAAAAGTAAATCTGATGATTCACCTTGACAAAAATATTATCATCTCAATAAATACAGAAATATCATTTTTACCAAATTCAATATTCATTGAGAATAAAGCCTCTCAACAAAATAGGTATAGAGGAAGTGTACCTTAACATTATAAAGGTCATATATGACAAGCCCAGAGCTAGTGTCATTCTCAACGGTGAAAATCTAAAAACTTTAAAGATCAGGAAGAAGACAAGGATGTTCATTCTTGCTACTTTTATTCATCAAAGTATTGGAAGTCCTAGCCACAGCAGTTAATCAAGAAAAGTAAGTAAAATGCGTTCAAGTTGGAAAGGAAGAAGTAAAACTATCACCTGTGGATGTGATGCTTTTATATATAGAAAATCCTAAAGACTACATAAAAATCTGTTAGAATAAATGAATTCAGTAAATTTTCAGGGTATAAATTAAATATAGAAAATCATTTCCATTTTTATACACTAACAACAAAATATCAGAGAGATTAAGAAAACAATCCCACTTACATTTGAAAGACACCAAGAAATGAATTAAACCAAGGAGGTAAAAGAACTATATACTAAAAATTGTAAGATACTAATGAAAAGAAATCAAAAAGATGAAAGTAAATACAAAGATATCTAATGCTCATGGATTCCAAGAAGGAATACAGTTAAAATGTCCATTATACCAAAAACAATCTACAGATTCTGTGCAATCCATATCAAAGTTCCAATGGCATTTTTCAAAGAACTAGAAGAGTCCTAAAATCTATATGGAAACACAAAAAATCCTGAATAGTCAGAGCAATCTAGAAAAAGAAGAAGTAAAACTATGAAAAACAAAAACAAAGTTGAAGGCATCATGCACCCTGATTCCGACTACTACAAAGCTATAGTAATTAAAACAGCATTGTTTTGGCATTAAAAAGAGACACATAGATTAGTGGAACTGAACCAAGAATCCAGAAACAAACCCATGCATTTATGGTCAATTAATCTGCAACAGAAGAGGCAAGCGTATACAAGGGTACATAACAATCTCTTCAATAAATGATGTTGGAAAATCTTGACAGTCATGCATAGAATAATGAAACTGGAAATCTATTTTACATCATACACAAAAATTAACTGAAAATGGATTAAAAATTTGAATGTAAGAGCAGAAACTATACAACTCTTACATAAAAAACTGGTGGAAACCTCCTTGACATTAGTCTTATCAGTTCAGTTGAGTTGCTAAGTTGTGTCTGACTCTGCGACCCAATGGACTGCAGCATGCCAGGCTTTCCTGTCTATCACCAAATCCCAGAGTTTACTCAAATTCATGTCCATTGATCGGTGATGCCATCCAACCATCTCATCCTCTGTCATCCCTTCTCCTTCCGCCTTAAATCTTTGCTGGCATCAGGGTCTTCTCCAATGTGTCAGTTCTTCACATCAGGTGGCCAAAATATTACAGTTTCAGCTTCAGCATGAACACCCAGGACTGATCTCCTTTAGGATGGACTGGTTGGATCTTCTTGCAGTCCCAGGGACTCTCAAGAGTCTTATCCAACACCACGGTTCAAAAGCATCAATTCTTTGGCGCTTAGCTTTCTTTACCGTCCAACCTCACATCCATACATGACTGCTGGAAAAACCATAGCCTTGACAAGACAGACCTTTGTTGACAAAGTAATGTCTCTGCTTTTGAATATGCTGTCTAGGTTGGTCATAACTTTTCTTCCAAGGAGTAAGCATCTTTTAATTTCATGGCTGCAGTCACCATCTGCAGTGATTTTGGAGCCGCAAAAAATAATGTCTGACACTGTTCCACTGGTTCCATCTATTTGCCATGAAGTGATGGGACCAGAGGCCATGATCTTAGTTTTCTGAATGTTCAGTTTTAAGCCATCTTTTTCACTCTCCTCTTCCACTTTCATCAAGAGGCTCTTTAGTTCTTCTTCACTTTCTGCCATAAGTGTGGTGTCATCTGCATATCTGAGGTTATTGATATTTCTCCTGGCAATTTTGATTCCAGCTTCTGCTTTTTCCAGCCCAACGTTTCTCATGATGTACTCCGCATATAAGTTAAATAAGCAGGGTGACAATATACAGCCTTGACATACTCCCTTTCCTATTTGGAACCAGTCTGTTTTTCCATGGCCAGTTCTAACTGTTGCTTCCTGACCTGCATATAGGTTTCTCAAGAGGCAGGTCAGGTGGTCTGGTATTCCCATCTCTTGAAGAATTTTCCACAGTGTACTGTGATCCACACAGTCAAAGGCTTTGGCATAGTCAATAAAGCAGAAATAGATGTTTTTCTGGAACTCTCTTGTTTCTGTGATGACGCAATGGATGTTGGCAATTTGATCTCTGGTTCCTCTGCCTTTTCTAAAACCAGCCTGAACATCTGGAAGTTCATGGTTTACATATTTTTGAAGCCTGGCTTGGAGAATTTTGAACATTGCTTTACTAGCGTGTGAGATGAGTGCAATTGTGCGGTAGTTTGAGCATTATTTGGCATTGCCTTTCTTTGGAATTGGAATGAAAACTGACCTTTTCCAGTTCCACGGCCACTGCTGAGTTTTCCAAATTTGCTGGCATATGGAGTGCAGCACTTTCACAGCATTATCTTTTAGGAGTTGAAATAGTTCAACTGGAATTTCATCACCTCCTTAGCTTTGTTTGTAGTGATGCTTCCTAAGGCCCATTTGACTTCCTAAGGCCCATTTGACTTCATATTCCAGGATGTCTGGCTCTAGGTGAGTGATCACACCATCATGATTATCTGGGTTGTGAAAATCTTTTTTGTACAGTTCTTCTGTGTATTCTTGTATTCATCTGTGTATTCTTAGTCTTATAGAGTCTTTTTTTTTTTTTTCTGACCAGAATCCAAAGGCAATGGCAACAAAAGCCAAAATAAACAAATGGGATTATATAAAACTAAAGAGCTTCTGCACAGTTTGCAGGATAATATAAATAATCAGAAGTTTGATTATATCAATCTAAAAACCATCAACAAAATAAAAAGCCAGCCTACTGAATGGGAGAAGATATTTGCAAACCATATATCAGATAAGAGGTTTATACCCTTAATAAAGAAAGAACTCTTACAATTAAATAAAAACTAAACAATCCAATTAAAATCATGGGAAGAGGGGCTTCCCTTGCAGCTTCATGGTAAGGAACCTGCCTGCCAGGGCAGGAGAAAGGGGTTCAATCCGTAGTCTGGGAAGATCGCACATGCCATGAAACAACTAAGCCCATGTGCCACAAGTATTCAGCCTGCGCTCTAGAGCCCGGGCACAGAAACTACTGCGTCCTCATGCCACAACTCCAGAGTCCTCACGCTGCAGCTTCTGAAGCCCTCGCACCCTGGAGGCCATACTCTGTAGCCAGAGAAGCCACCACAATGAGAAGCCTGTGTTTCTCAGCTGGAGAGGAGCCCCACTCACTGCAACTAGAGAAAAGCCCGCACAGCAATGAAGACCCAACACAGCCAAAAAATAAAATACATAAATAAAATTTTTTAAATGAGAAGAGGATCTAAATATTGATTTTTCTGAAGAAGACATACAGGTGGCCAACAGACATAGGAAGAGATACTTAGCATTGCTGATCATCAGTCAGTTCAGTTCAGTCACTCAGTCGTGTCCGACTCTTTGTGACCCCATAAATTGCAGCACGTCAGGTAAATGTAAATCAAAACCACAATAAGATTTCACCTCATACCTGTTAGAATAGCTGTTACCAAAAGACAAGTGATAGTAAGTGTTGGTGAGAATGTAGATAAAAGGGAATTCTTGTGTACTGTTGATAATAATATAAATTCATGCAGCTACCCTCGAAAACAGTATGGGGGCTTGTAATAAGTTAAATGAGAACTAATATGTGATCCAGCAATTCCACTTCTGGGAATTTACTGAAGAAAGGAAAAACACTGCCTCAAAATTGTATATGCACCTCCATGATCCCTGCAGTATTATTTACACAAAATAAGATATGGAAAGAATCTAAGTGTCCATTGATGGATAATTAGATTAAGAAAATGTAGCCTATATATACAACAGAATATTCAGTTTTTATATTTTTATGTTTCTTTAAGAATTTCCAAGTTTCTACAGCTTGCTCCACGGGACTAGTCCATAGTGAAGCTGATCTTTCAGTTCAGTTGCTTTGTCCTGTCTGACTCTTTGCGACCCCTAGACTGCAGCACGCCAGGCCTCCCTGTCCATCACCAGTTTCCAGAGTTTATTCAAACTCATGTCCATTGAGCCAGTGACGCCACTCAACCATCTCATACTCTGTTGTCCCCTTCTCTTCCCGCCTTCAATCTTTCCCAGCATCAGGGTCTTTTCAAGTGAGTCAGTTCTTTGTATCAGGTGGCCAAAGTATTGGAGTTTCAGCTTCAATATCAGTCCTTCCAATGAATATTCAGGACAGACTTCCCTTAGGATGGACTGGTTGGATCTCCTTTTAAAGTAAAAGAATAAAAGTAACCCTCTTCCCCCAAAGAAAACACATATACCTTAATTTTTACAGCATGATTCCTTTCCAAGGGGTTTCCCTGGTGGCTCAGATAGTAAAGGATCTGCCTGCAAGGCAAGAGACCTGGGTCAGGAAGATAGCTTGGAGAAGGGAATGACAACCCACTTCTCTATTCTTACCTGGAGAATCCCATGGAGAGAGTAGCCTGGACGGCCACAGTCCATGAGGTCACAAAGAGTCGGACACAGCTGAGTGACTAAGACTTATCCTTTCCAAGAATTAGCCTAGGAAGATTTACTGATCCCAACTAGCTGTAGCTTACAATTTGGTTTCCTCTGTGAATGAGGAATTGCATCTCAGCAGGCAACTGGCTTGTGTTTTGCAAAAAAAGGAAACATAAAATAATTAAAGAGATAGGAAGCTGCATGTATTCATTATTTCTGTAATTAGCTACATTCTGTGCTCTGAATTATGAATTTTTGAGAAGGCCACATCACATTCCTTATGCTGCAATAATAAAGGCAAATTGCGGAGCCTTCCAGAAAAGAGAGAGAAAAAAAAAAAAAACACTGAGGTAAATGACTCAGGGCTTGTTGACCACGTATCAGTTTCTTCTGCCTGTGAGAACTATGAAGCAGAATCCAGCCAGCACTTTCAACTTGGAGGTCGCTTAGAGGTCACTTCAACCTATAGAAAATTATAGCCATCTGTGAATTCAGTTTTGGTAACTTCACAGAAGTTTATAGTCATATTACAAAAATATATTCTTTTTGTTTTAAAGCCTAAAGCAGAGACGGACACAGAGAACTACATCTCACTTTATCTTCTCTACTTACAATCATGTCTATCGTTAGTACTGGAAATAGATCTCGTAACATAGGACGTTTTTTTAAATTTTTATATCAATGGATAAAATCAGAAAACCTTGCTCCAATTTTTTCCACCTATTATAGAATAGGCACTTTTTTTCTCTTCTACACTCATTAAAAGTTGAGCTCTTTTTATCCCCAATGTAAACAACTCTGGCTTCTTATTTCCTGTACATTTGTTTCTTACCAATATAGTAAAACATTCAGCAAGTGTTTATAGAGTGACCAAGACTCTCTCCTTGACCAAAGTCTAGGCAAGCTCCTCTAAGCCCTCTGCTCAACTAGTCTTCAGTCTACACCTGTAAGAACTGCAACCCACAGCAAAAATGATTTCTCCCACCCTCACATTAAAAGGCAACAGGTACTACCAACACCTCTATCAGCTCAAGGCCACATTCTTATGATGATTACCTCAGCTTTCTCCAACGTCTACCTGAGAAGGTTCAAAAACAATTTGCTGTTCGTTCCAACTGAAACCCCGACTACAGGCCCCTTTCCCTGGAGCATTTACTTTGGAAATTGTAAATTCTTTTCTCTGTCTCTGAGATGTGTTGCATCTTCTTTAACCCAGGAATGTCTTTCTCAAGAACCTGAGAGCCATCCCCTTGAAATGTAATCATCAGTACAGACAGGAATCCTGTCTTCCCACCTCTGAAGGAGAACAGCAGCCTAACCTCAGTAAGCACTGGTTAGCTGACACAGAATCATCCTAAGCTGAACGATCCTACACCTGCTTTTTGCAATTTTTCTAATTTCCTTTCTCTTCTTAAGCCTTGCTCATTCTTCCTCCATGTAACTTCACTTGTCCCTCTACAAAGCTGTCACCTGAAGGCTCTCTGTCCTCCCGCAGTGTGTTGTGTTTAAGTCCCTCAGTCGTGTCTGACTGCAACCCCATTGACTGTAGCCCACCAGGTTCCTCTGCCCATGGGATTTCTCAGGCAAGAATACTGGAGTGGGGTTGCCATTTCCTTTTCCAAGGGATCTTCCTGGCCCAGGGGTCAAACACAAGTCCCCTGCATTGCAGGCAGATACTTTATCACTAAGCCACCAGGGAAGCCCCTCTTACTGCAGCAGTACTGAATAAAATCTGTCTTGAAATTAAAAAAAAAAAAAAAAATGACCCATGCAATTATTTTTCTTTAACAAGAGTACTATATACTGAGACAAATACTGGGGTACTATGTTAAACAAAATAGATGTGGCCTATATCCTTAGGTGCCCAAGACTCTTTGAGGGCTGACCGGAAAAAAAAAAAAAAAAAAATATATATATATATATCATGTAAATGAGTGTAAAATCACAAGTGTGATGATTGCTAGAAAGAAGTGGTAGCTGGTACCTCAACAGCCTACAGCATGGAGATCTGATGAAATCAGAGAAATCAGAGGTATCCTTGAGGAAGTGAAAAACTGTGCTGGAGTCTTAAGGTAGGAGTTAAGGAGATACAAAGGCCTAAGGAAAAATATCCCAAACACAGGAAATAGCACAAACAAGACTTGCTTAGGAGAGGTGCTTAGAAAGGATATAAAAGTTAAGAGTGGATAAGGTGGCTCAAGCATGAATGCAAGGGTCCAAAGTGAAGTAGGCTGCAAGATAGTAAGGCCAATTCAGTCAGGGTTTCCATTTCTATCTTTTTAAGTATTACAGGAAATTAATACATATGAAAAAAGAGAAAATACCATAGTGAAAAGAGAAAATACCAAGTTCACCATAGTGAACTTCTAATGTATCTATCACCTAGCTTCAACAACTCAACCAGAGGCGTTTTATCAAGTCCTCAGCTACACGTTTGGAAAATTTATCAGCAAGTGTGCATTTGTATCTCCCTCTTCCCTTGGATAAGTGGTAATGATCATGGTATGGTAGTATACAGAGATATGTCATCCTTTTTACAGTATCCTCAAGGTGAATGAATCACTGTTTATTTAATAAGTCCTGTACAGATGGACACATGGGTGGTTTCCAGTCTTGCAATTGTATAGTACTACAATTCACAGCCTGATGTATATATTTTTTCATCTTTTTGGCTTGAATAACTTAAGGATAGAATGCGAAGTCACTCAGTCGTGTCCGACTCTTCGCAACCCCATGGACTGCAGCCTACCAGGCTCCTCCATCCATGGGATTTTCCAGGCAAGAGTACTGGAGTGGGGTGCCATCGCCTTCTCCAAGGATAGAATAATAGAGGCTAAAAACATGTATAAGAGGTGTTCCTAGATATTGCCACTAAGTTCTCCATAGGTAATGTAACAGTTTGCATTCTAACAATATATAACATAAATTGGTTTTATTTTCTTTTTCTTTTTTTTTTTTGAAGAAAAAAAATGTCTGATTTTTGGATCTTTGCCAATCTAAAAGGGAAGTAATCTATCAACTATTTCAACAGATTGGAGAGTGGTAAGAAAGCAAACTCTGGACCAATAGAAAGATATAGTCAAAGTGATAACTGGAACAAAACTGGAGTCACAGTATATTCAGGATGGAAAATGACAGGATTGAGTGTAAGTTCAAATTCAGAAGTAGAAGAAAGGGAATAACAGAATGACTTTTAAAAGAACTGTAACAAAGTAAGGGTATTTTTCTTGTATTTTCCTCTCCCATCCTGCCCTGTAAAGAACAATTTTTGTATGCTTCCCTCTCTCTACATAGAACAGTCTTAATCATGAAACTCTTTTGAATGAAAGTTTTAAAAATATATTTGCAAGAGACATGGATGGACCTAGAAACTGTCATACAGTGACTTAAATCAGAAAGAAAAAAACAAATATTATATATTAATGCATATATGTGGAATCTAGAAAAATGGTACAGAGAAAGCTATTTGCAAAGCAAAAACAGAGACATAGAAATCGAGAACAAATGTCTGTACCTCAAGGGCGGAATGGGGTGTGGGATGAATCAGGAGACTGGGATACACACTACTATTATAAAATAGATAATTAATGAGACTCTACTGTATAGCACAGGGAACTCAGTGTTTTGGGGTGACCTAAATGAGAAGGAGATTCAAAAAAGAGGGAATATGTGTATACATATGTCTGATTCACTTTGCTGTACAGAAGAATTTAAAAAATTAAAGCAACTATATTCCAATAGTGTTTTTAAAATATATGAAAATATATTTACTAAGGCAAACTGCACTAAAGAGATTTGAGTGGGTCAAGATAAACATCTATCATTTGAAATATGCTTAAGAGTTTGCTCTATGAGGCAAATTTCCATCTGGGGAGACTTCCTTCTCCTTTATTCCTAATTGAGCTAAACAGGAAACAAAAACCTGTAAAGACCTTAAAGTCCAACAGACTGCTGAGTATTTCATTAATTCTGATTCTCTGGGTAGAAATACTGCAGTGCAGGTTGAATTATTTGTAATTGTTTCTAACTTCACCTCTCTCTTCCCATCTCAACACTGTCAGTCCATTCTAAGTTCAGTTTGCTCGTCACCAGCTGCTAATCACCTGTTTGGTGGTACCGTTTCCCTGTCAACATGGCTCTTCTCTCTGCTCAACACCAATCCAGACCCTAACTGTACTCCAGAGCTTATATTCTTAAGATTCCCTGTATTGTTATCAACTTCTCTATATAGTCTTAGCACCCACATGAGCCTTCCTTATTCTGAGTACAAGATGTGCCCAAAAGAGTAGAGAGGAGCTGGTTGAAGTTGAGTGGGAGAGGGAGGAGACTGGAGTCCAGGAGACAAAAAGAATAGATTTAATTAGAAAAAGAAGACCTGGGCTTTCTGGTTTTTGTTTTTTCCTTGAATCTGAAGCTAATTTAACTTGAGACAATCAGGTAACTTTAGTGAGCCTCACTTCCCACATATGTAAAACATAAAGAATAAGACTTGCCCTGGTCCTTCATGGAACAATTTTTAAAGAAAAATTATGGATATATAGTAAAATAGTATACATAGTAAATAACTGAGAACAATCAACCACATTTGTATGTGCCTTCTAGAACTTGTTTTTTTTTTAGATATATGGTTATGTTCATAAGTTCATAAAGATCATTTTATAGTCTATACTTTAAAACATAGAATATATATTTCAATACTACAATTTTAGAAGGTACGTTCTGATAAAAACATATCTAATCTGAACTGTATTAGGAATACTATACACACACAGTATATATACATGTTTACATAATAATATATGTATTAAAGGCATGTGTGTGCATGTGTGACTGTGTATATATGTATAGTATAGTAACTTATCTATACAGTAAAATTGTAGAAAACACTGTTACACAAGTAGGCACTAGAAGTTGAAAGAAAATACAATGAAATGTAATCAGAATATTTTTTTTAAATACTGATTACTGATACTTGAAGAAAAATGAATTTGATTAGAGGAAGTGCAGGAAAGAGATACCTTTTATAGAGATTCTGAAGGGGATATCTAAACACTTAAACGCATTTTAGAACCTTACAGCATACATTCCTAATTATGCATAACACTAGTTTTTTTCATGTCTGGATGAATGTGGAGTAGCAAAATGAGAGAGGGTTTCCCCTCCCCCCAATATATTAGCAAAAAGTAGGAGGAAAAAAAGGTCAAAAAAAGTAATTTAATAGCCACCACCTATCAAGGGATTAATAAGAGACAGGTAAGTGTTTTCCTTATACTAAGGACTAGTATTTCTGTTGGTTTGTTTGCTCTTGTTTATGGTCAAATTTTCTATCAAAGGATAATATACGTATCATTAAATGCACAAATTGTAAGTGTTCACCTTGACACATTTTTATACTTTGAACACACCTGGTGTGGAACAAGCGTCTAGAGAAACAAGCAGACATTTACTCCAAGAAGCCTTCCTCAGTCACCCTTCCAGTCACAGCCCTGTGCCCTGGGTAAGCACTGTCCTGACTTCTAAAACCATGGGGGTAATTAGACTTGCTTCTGAACACGATATAAATGCAAGCACACAGTACGCACTCTCTGGTGCCTGGCTGCTTTTCCATCTTGTGTGTGACAGTCATCTGTGACTTTGTATGCAGTTGCCATATGTTCATTTTATTGCTGGACAAATGTGGCCTCTCTGATGAAGTGTCTGCCCAAGTCTCTGATTTTTGTATTGAGTTGTCTGTCTGTTACATGATGATTTATAGAGCCCAGGGAATTTTTTTTTTTTTTACATCATAGCTTGCATTTCATTTTGCTCTTGGTATCTATTATCATTAAGAAAGTAGAATTCCTATTACATGTTTATTTTATGTAATGCTTCATTACGTTAGAAGTAGAACCATTGGCTACTATCTATGCTTTGTGTAGTTCTTCCCTGTTTAAGAAATTTTGTATACACCAACGTTATGAAGATGTTTTGCTGTATTTCCTTTGGAAGCGTTCTTCCTTCCTTTTCTATTTCTTTATCTCCATTCATCTACCTTTTCTCATTTAGGTAGGCAAATTTCTGGAACTTTTCCATACTAGAACTTGTGTTACTTTTATATTGCTACTTTAATACATTGCCACAAGCTTGATGGCTTAGAACAATGCAGCTTATTATCTTGTAATTACCTAGGTCGGAAGACTGACATGAGTCTCACCCAGCTAAAATCAAGTGATTGCAGGGTGGTATTTCCTTCTGGACACTCTAGGGGAAAATCCATTTTCTTGCCTTTTTCATCTCTAGAGGTCATTCACATTCCTTGGTTCACCCACTTCTTCCCTTTTCAAAGCCAGCAATAATGAAACAAATTCTTTTGTAGCTGAATCATACTCTGACTCTGACCTCCTCTTCCTCCTCCTCCTACTTTTAAGAACTGTTTCAATTACTCTGGGGGCTTCCCCCCGTAGTTCAGTCAGTAAAGAATCTGCCTGCAATGCAGAAGACCCGGTTTTGATTTCTGAGTCTGGAAGATCCCCTGGAAAAGGAAATGGCAACCCACTCCAGTATTCTTGTCTGGGAAATCCCATGGACAGAGGAGCCTAGCTGGCTACAGTCCATGGGATCGCAAGAGTTGGACACAACTCAGTGACTAAATGACCACCACAATTACTTTGAGTCCGTCCGTAAAATTTGGGATAATCTCCCTATTTTAAGATCAGCTGACTAGCAAGCTGATCTCATCCAAAACATTAATTCCTCTTTGCCATGCATAATAACCTAGTCACAAATTCTGGATATTAGGATATGAACATATTTGGGGAGGCATTTTCCTGTCTATTAAAGTATTCAGTTTAGTCTTTCTCCCACTGCAGTAAACTGCTTTCTTTGTTATAAGTTCACCAATGTTTTTAATTTTTCTGTTCTGATAGTCTCTTTGTACATTTTTGTTAATACATTGGGGTCAATTGCTGTGTTTTATAAAAAGTGTATCAGCAATTAGGGCCTCCAATTTAATTTTTCTTAAAGACTGTCTCAGCTCTTTGTCTTTTCATATACATTTTCAAATCAGCTTATTGATCTTGACAAACTGATACTGCTTCAGATTGCAGTGAAATGATAATTCATTAAGGAAAAGCTGACGTTGTTACATCAATTTTTCCACTGCATGTGCACGATACCTCCCATATTTGGGGAAGGAAGCCGTTTTCTCACCTCGGTAATGTTTTGTATTCTCTGTGCAAAGGCTATTCAGAACTTTTGTTAAATTTGTTCTTAGGTACTTGGTTTCCTGGGTTGGGAAGATCCTCTGGAGGAGGGCATGGCAACCCACTCCAGTATTCTTGCCTGGAGAATGCCATGGACAGAGGATTACGGCTGGCTATAGTCCATAGGTCGCAAAGGGTTGAATGCGACTGAGCACAGCACTTGATTTTTTAATGCAATTATAAATTGCAGCCCTTTAAAAAAACTTGAAAGCTTTATTTACCTTGTATCTTGAATGTTGCTAACTGAACTTATTCTTATAATTTATCTGTAGGTTCATTTTGATTTTGTATGTATGCTATTATGTTGTCTGAACAAATAGTTTTATTTCTTCTAGTTTGATACTTTTGCCTTTCAGTTTTTTTGTGTGTGTTGATTGGCCATTTATATATCTTCTCTAAAGAATTGACTTTGATCATTTCTGGGCTACTGTCTTTTTATTATTGACTTGTAAGAGTTCTTTATATATTTTAATGCAAGTTCCAGATTCATTATTTCCATAAGAATATAACTACTTTTTGTCTATTGATCTGTATCTGAATCTTTTCTGAATCATTTATTAGCACGAATAGTTTTTTGTGGATTCTTCTGGGGTTCTCTATGAATGAAATGATGTTATTTGCAAATAGTGATTTTTACTTCTTCTTTTTCAGTCTGAATCACCTTTTATCCCCTTGCTAACTGATGTGGTTAGAACCTCCAGTTCCCAGCTGAATAGAAGCAGTGAGAATAAACATCTGTGTCCTGTTTCTGATTCCAGAAGGAAAGCTTTCAGATATTCACACTTAAGTCTGATGATAGCATGGATTTTTCATAGAAGTCAATTTTTGAGTCAAAGAAATTCCATTTTCCCCCACAATCGTTGAGTTTTTTTTTTTTAAATCATGAAAGGGAATTGAATTTTAGCAAATATTTTGTATAAATCTTTTGAAATGATCACGTAAAATATCTTTTCCTTTATTAATGTGATATATCGCTTTGATTGATTTTCATATGTTGAACTAATCTTGCATTCCAGGTATAAATCCCATTGGATTATTGTGTGAGATCTTTTTTCATATGCTGAGGTGTTCTTTTCTAATTTATGCATTTAAGACTCTAATTTTCTGTTAAGGGCTTTTAAAACCACATCCCAAAAGATTTGATGTGTACTGTTATCACAAAGTATTTAAAAATAATTCCTAATTTCTATTTTTATTTCTTTTTGGAAGTTTCAGTTATTCAGATGTGTTCTGATTAATTTCTAAATATTTAAGGATTTTAAAGTTAATTTAAAATTTTTGGTTTTGCTAATTTTTGTATAATTCTGCCTAGCTTAAAAAAGAAAACTATTCTGCATGATTTAAAACTTGATATTTGTTTGATATTGATTAAATGACATCAGTTGGTAAATACTGATAAATATTCCATGTAGACTTAAAACATGTTTCAGTGCTGTTTATGTGCGTGTGATCGATTTTGTGAGATGTGTTGTAAAACTTTGCTATTATTACTGCTTTTCTTCTACTATTGAGATATATTAAAAATCTTTAATAATGATAATTGATCTGACTAGTTCCTCTTTCCTTTTGCCTGGTTCTTTTGCTCATTCTGTACTTTGGAGTTATGTTAATTTTGTGGACGTATGTATGTAGATTGTCATTTTCCACTTAAGCTCTGGTAATTCTTTTTTTAAATTTTACATTGTTTGATATTAGTTCTCATTTATTTAGGATTTACACAGTATACTTTCTAATGTATTGCATTTTTATCTGTGTTCCTGTTATTTAAACTGTGTCTCTTGTAAGTAGCATTGCATGATTTAACTCTGACCTGACAAACTTAATATTTTAAATGGAATATTCAGTCCATTGAGATGCATATGACCACTTAAATATTTGGGCTTAAATAAATCATTCTACTCACTATTTTCTATTTAAGTCAACTATCTCATGTTACTTTTCTTGCCATTTGAAAATTACTCTATTATTGTTTTACTCACTGATTTTTCCATTTTCATTTTGTCACTTGTTACACATTATAAAGTATTTTAAATTACTCTAAATATGCTACTATGCATTATTAACTTATTAGCATTTATCATAAATTCATGTTTTTCCACTTTCCAGACAAAATACCTTAAAAACTCATATACCATTTAGCCCTTCATACCTTTTGTGGTATGCCTATCATATTTAAAATTTACATATTTAAAACTCCAAAACACATTATTATTGTTGTTTTAAGTTTCCAGTATTCATTTAGTGTTTTTCTATATTTGCCCTTTCTTGTGTTCTTCGTCTCCTCCTGTATTTTCACACTTCTGAGTTTATTTTTGTTTCCCCTGAAGATATTCCTTTGTTTCATTGTGAACCTGGCAACGTTTTATTGAATGCCAGACATTTCATATTGAAAATGAGAGAGATGCAGGATGGGGGAATCTATTTCCAGACATGAATTAGTTTTGTTCTCAACAGGAAGTTAGACTAGAGGTGCAAGCACCTGAATTCAACCAGGAATGGCAATTTTTCATGGCTGAGCTTTACTCTTGTAAAGCCCTGCTCTATTTTGATGTAACCTATGGCTTAGTTCTTCAGAGTCTTCAACTGAAAGCCGGAGTCTCTACACAGTCCCTCTTCTTGGGAAATCTGAATTCCACTTATTGGGCTGACATCTCAACTTGCCTTCCCAGTTTCTCCTTTTCCCTTGATTTTCATACTGTTGTTTTGTGCGATTTAGGAAGAGGCAAACTCATTGAGGGGAAGTCACACACAGTACTGAACACATTTCTTTGCAGAGCTATACTTTCTCTGAAAACTGGGCCTCTCAGTCCTGGGTGCCTTGTGTTGCTCTTCAGTGTCTTCATATGCTGTTTCTTCTTATTTCCCTTAATTTATGTAATTGTTCTTAGCAGGAAGGTTAAGCTTTTAAGCTGTTCCATCATATCCCAAAGTAGAATTCTTTCTTTCATTACCTCATATATTATTCTATAACATGTTTGTTATTACTCTAATTTTAGAAAATTGGTTCTAAAAAAGTTATCTAACATTTAAGGTCACACCAGTGAATGGTGAGGCTATGCTTATTTTTCTGATTCCTGAAATTGTGCTATTTAGAAAGCAATATTATAAGGTGAAATACAGAGAGATTCTGGAGCAAAATGAGAATATGATACATGCTAAGAAGAAAGAAATGGTAGAGAAACACAAGGTCCCTGAAGCAGTCAGTAATTGAAACCTAGGTCTACCACAACTCAGGGGTCACATCAGCAGGAACAGATGGTATTGAAGTATTGAATACTAAGATGCTCCCCAATAAGATAGTCACAATTTAGGCAATGGTAATATGACTTCTTCACTCAGATACATTATAAATTTCTTAAAAATATAAATTACCTACTCTATTTGTATCACCACTAATTAAATCAAATGCAACATTGTGTGAGCCACTGATAACTACTGAATAATAATAAGTTTAACTAAACTACAGTGGTAGGCTTGCCCCTTTTGTCTACACTTTAAAAAATAAATATATAATCTGGTTATTGTTTTAATCATGCATTTTATGTCTAAATACAATGTACAGAATGTCTATCAGGTACAGAAGAACTCTGAATAGGTTTTCTTATGAAAATTCCAAAAAATTTCCTGGATTTTAAGCTTCATGATAGTCGTATCTCAGTGTTGTCTTACTTTAGGTGTCCACAGTGAATTTCAAGTTATATCAGATGGTTAACTGTTAATGGACACACAACTTCATGTATACATAACTCTTACCTAGAGGAAGAAAAGGTAACGGCCTGAGCATAGGTGGTGACTGTGTATGTGGAAAGACATTAGAAGCTCTTGAAATACTTGATCCTTGTTCCTCCAAATAACTCCTACCTGCCAAGTTTTACTACATAAATCATCATCAAAGGATACAGACTTACTCCTCCTCTAAATGATGCCAAAGCACCTCTGAAAGTTAATATCTTATTGATTAAATGCATTTTGCCAAGAGTGGGCTTGTTAGCTCATTTATGAACTTAATATATCTTTATTTAGTACTGGCTCCTTGAAGGTGAGTATAGTTTATAAATTGAGCACGTACAATATGGTTCCTGCCTTCATGGAGCTCACAACCCACAATTAGGTCAATAAAAACTGCTGCAGCATAGCATAACAAACAAGAATTTCAGTTTCAGTTTGGCAATAAAACTCCTTTGAATAAATTCTAGTTTCACTTCTTACTAGTAGTTTGAGTTGAAATAATTCAGTTAATTTTTCTAAACTTCTATTATATCCTCTGCTAACTAAGGGTTATTATGTCACTTGGGGTTGCTTTGAGATAAAATATTTAAAGTACTTAACATTCTACTTGATGACAGACACCATTTATAATGCATGTAAAAGGGCTTCCCTGGTGGCTCAGAGGTTAAAGTGTCTGCCTCCAATGTGGGAGACCCGAGTTCGATCCCTGGGTTGGGAAGTTCCCCTGGAGAAGGAAATGGTAACCCACTCCAGTATTCTTGCCTGGAGAATCCCATGGATGGAGTAGCCTGGTAGGCTACAGTCCACAGGGTCGCAAAGAGTCAGACACGACTGAGCGACTTCACCTTCACCTTCACAAATTATTTTAATCAAATCTTAGAAATTAAAAAAGTTCAATAAAATAGGTAATATCAGACATCCAGTGATTTAAATTTTCACCACTAAGAGAGTACATAAAGTCAAAATTTTAGATACAATAAAAAAGACATATTTCAGGACTTTCTGTCGTATTCCAATAATTTATATTTCTATTTTTGTGTCAATATAATACTGTTTTGATTATTATAGCCTTGTAGTATACAGTCTGAAGTCAAGGAGTCTGGTTCCTCCAGCACCTATAGTCAACTTATCTAAGATAAAGGAGGCAAGAAAATATATTGGAGAAAGGACACACTCTTCAATAATTGGTCCTGGGACAATTTGACAGCTATATGTAAAAGAATGAAATTAGAAGATTCCTTAACACTATACATAAAAGTAAACTCAAAATGGATTAAAGACCTAACTATAAGACTGGATAGTATAAAACTCAGAGGAAAAAGTAGGCAGAACACTCTCTGACATAAATTGCAGCATGTCTTTTTTGATCTTCCTCCTAGAGTAATGAAAATAAAACGAAAACAAATGGGACCTAAGTAAACTTATAAACTTTTGCACAGCAAAGGAAACCATGAACAAAATGAAAAGACAACCCAAAGAATGGGAGAAAATATTCACAAATGAAGTGAACAACAAGGGATTAATCTCAAAATATACAAACAGCTCATGCAGTTCAACATCAAAAAACAAAAACAAACAACAACAAAAAACATAACCCAATCAAAGAAAGGGCAGAAGATCTAAATAGACATTTCTCCACAGAAGACATACAGATGGCCAAAAAGCACACGGAAAGATCCTCAACATCACTAATTATTAGAGAAATGCAAATCAAAAGTACAATGAGATATTTCCTCACACTGGTCAGAATGGCCATCATTAAAAAATCCACAAACAATAAATACTGGAGAGGGTGTGGAGAAAAGGGACCACTGTTACACTGTTGGTGGGAATGTAGACAACAGTATGGAAGTTCCTTAAAACTAAATGTCCATATGATCTAGCAATGCCACTCCTGGGCATATATCTGGAAAAAAAAATTGAAATGATACATACACCCCAATGTTCAATGCAGGACTATTTACTGTAGACAAGACATGGAAGCAACCTAAAGGTCTATCAACTGGAGAAGGAAATGGAAACCTACCCCAGTATTCTTGCCTGGAGAATTCCACGGACAGGGGAGCCTGGTGGGCTATGGTCCATGGGATCACAAAGAGTTGGACACGACTGAGCACACAGCACAAAGGTCTATCAACAGACAAATGGATACAGAAGATGTTTTTTATATATATATATATATATATATATATATACACACACACACAATGGAATATTACTCAGCTGTAAAAAAAAAAAATGATGAAATAATGCCATTTGGAGCAACAAGGATTGACCTAGAGACTACAGCTAAGTGATGTAAGACAGACAGAGAAAGATAAACATCATATGGTATCATTTATATGTGGAATCTAATAAAAATGATACAAATGGACTTATTAACAAATCAGAAACAGACTCACAGATCTCAAAATGAAACTTAAGGTTACAAAAGGGGAAACATGAGGGGAAGTGATAAATTAGGAGATTTGGATTAACATATCCACAGTACTATATATAAAATTGATAATTAATAAGGACCTACTGTATAGCACAGGAAATTTTACTCAATATTCTGCAATAACCTATATGGTTCCAAATAGGAAAAGGAGTACATCAAGGCTGTATATTGTCACATGGAAGGAGTAGCCATTCCCTTCTTCCAGGGGGTCTTCTTGACCCAGGGATCAAACACAGGTCTCTGCACTGCAGGACTTTCTGAATCACCAGGGAAGTGCACCACGTATGGTGACGGGTGTTAACTAGTATTATTGAGAGGGGCTGGATGGGGGAGTGCTATGGTAGCTTAGGTGCTTTGCTTATCCACACAAATTTCTAAATTATGTTAACTTCTACAGAAGTCCTGCTGGGATTATGTTTGAAATTACATTGACTTAGAGATAGTGTTTTTCAGCTGGGGTGATTTCCTTCCCCCGGGGACATTTGACAATGCCTAAGGACAGTTTTTATTGTCATAACTGGGGGAAGTATCAGTAAGTAGAGGTCATGTATATTGCTAAATATCCAACAACTCACAGAACATCAAAGCCACTCCCCTGGCAATAAAAAATTATTTAGTTCAAAATGTCAAGAGTGCTGAGATTAAGAAAGCTTGCCGTAGGTCATTCTAGGGAGACTTAACACTTTAAAAAACACTGAAACTTTTAATTCATGAACATCAAATAACTCTCCATTTATTTAGATATTCTTTTATTTCACTCAACAGCATTTTATAGTTTACACTGCAGTAGTCTTATATGTGTCTTGCTAAATATGTTCCTTGTTTTTTCTGTGTGTGTGTATGACAAAATTATAAATTCAGATGCTATCTTTAAACTTTATTGAGATACAAATTGTGTATACATGGTGACTTTGAGAATGTAATGTATACATTTTTATCATGATAAGGAAACTAATATCTTCTTCTGATAAGCTTCAACTATCAGAACTTGATATTAAATTTTGTAAAAATATGTTTTTAGCATCTATGGTGATGATCATATAATTTTTACTTTTATTTCTCTTACAATGATGGATTAAAGGTCAGGGTTTCCTAACATCACATTATTCCTGCATTCCTTAAAATAAACCTCACCAGGTCATGATATATGATTTCTAATTAAATTTTGCTTGATATTCTTATTTATGATTTTGCATCAATATTTTAAGCAAGGGGTTTATAGTATCTTGTGAACTTGAAAAAAATCAGGCTTTATTATCAATGATAAACTTTGCTCATTAAAAGCACTTATATTTATTATGGTCAGAAATAGTTCAGGTTTTAGTGTTATCCAAATGGTTATTAAAATTATGTAAAATCATTTGTGCTAATGTTTTACTTTATTTTGTTTTCTATGGGAATTTCACTGTTATTTCTCACTATCATCCCCAGTGGAAAAGTATCTGCTTAACACCATCTATCTTCACAAGACCTGTTTGGGCAAGTTATATTTCCTAGAAAATTAGACATTTTTTTGCAGACTTCCAAAAATGTTGTGTTCACAATTTTATACAAATCTTCCTTAACTTATGATATCATTATATCCCAATAAATTCATCACAAACTGAAAATATAAATAAAAAATGCAGTTAATACATTTAACCACACCTATCTTAAGTATTCTTGGACATCTGGAAGTTCACGGTTCATGTATTGCTGAAGCCTGGCTTTGAGAATTTTGTATGGATGAGAGTTGGACTGTGAAGAAAGCTGAGCACCAAAGAATTGATGCTTTTGAACTGTGGTGTTGGAGAAGACTCTTGAGAGACCCTTGGACTGCAAGGAGATCCAACCAGTCCATTCTAAAGGAGATCAGTCCTGGGTGTTCATTGGAAGGACTGATGTTGAAGATGAAACTCCAATACTTTGGCCACCTCATGTGAAGAGTTGACTCATTGGAAAAGACTCTGATGCTGGGAGGGATTGGGGGCAGGAGGAGAAGGGGACAACAGAGGATGAGATGGCTGGATGGCATCACTGACTCAATGGACGTGAGTCTGAGTGAACTCCGGGGGTTGGTGATGGACAGGGAGGCCTGGCATGCTGCGATTCATGGGGTCACAGAGTCAGACACGACTGAGCAATTGAACTGAACTGAACTGAACCTTAAGTATTCTTAGAATACTTACATTAGCCTACTCTTGGGTAAAATCATATAAGAAGAAGCCTATTTTATTATACAGTTCTTGAATATCTCATGCAATTTATTGAATTCTGTACTAAAAGTGAAAAAAAATAACTGTCTGAGTACAGAATGGGTCTAAGTATTCAGGTTGTAACTGCATGGCTGGCTGAGAGCTGTGGCTCACTGTTACTGCCTAGCACCATGAGAGAGAATAGTACCTCATACTGAGAGCCCAGGAAGAGATCAAATTCAAAACTCAAAATGTGATTTCTACTGAAATTGCATCTCTTTTGCACCATCGTAAACTCAAAAAATCCTAAGTGAAACCAGCAAAAGTCAGGGACTGTCTGTAATGGTAATATTCACTCTGAGACTGACAGGTGACATTTTGTTTTGAAATATAGATTTATAAAAGAAAAGAAATATGCATGCATCTTGTCTTTCCTATATGGATTCTATTATTTGCAACCAAACAGGGGATGAGGGGAAATATTCTGTCATAAAATTTTTCTCCAAGTAGATCACAAAACAGTATTAAGATATTATATTTTACAACCTCCAATGAAATAATGTATGCTGGTTTTAAGCAGAAATAGGTGTTAACATCACAAAGAACAAAAACTAGATGTTAGGTATCTCCAGATGAAAGAACTTAGTACCACAAAAAAAATCATTCATCATTCATAAGAGGTCAAACCTGAGTCTAACCAAGTCTTTGCATTCACCTCCCAGTTTTCAAAATACGTAAAGGACAGTGGAGCATTAGCAGTTTAAAATAGACCATTACATTGATATGATATGTCAGAAAGCCTCAAAGTAACTACAAAACAAAAACCAGTAGTTGATACATACGAAATAAAAAGAAGAGAAAGTATACTATTATAGAAAATCATCTATTCACAAAGGTGGGCAGGAAGAAGGGAAGAAAGAAAAAAAAAAAAAAAGCATGACAAAAGAGCCAAAAAGACCTAAATAAGATGGCAATAAAGTGAAAGTGAAGTCTCTCAGTCGTGTCCAACTCTTTGCGACCCCATGGACCGTAGCCCACCAGGCTCATCCGCCCATGGGATTCTCCAGGCAAGAATGCTAGAGTGGGTTGCCATTTCCTTCTCCAGGGGATCTTCCCTACCCAGGGATTAAACCCAGGTCTCCCGCATTGCATGCAGACACTTTAACCTCTGAGCCACCAAGGAAGCCCAAGACAGCAATAGTAAGTCTTTATCAGTCAATAGTTACTTTAAATATAAATGTATCCAATCCTCTAATTGAAAGACACAAGAGTGGACGACTGAATTCAAAGAAACAAAAGACCCAACTATATGCAGTCTATAAGATACTATGCAGTTTCAGGAACACACAAACTCAAAAGTGAAGGCAGAGAAAAAGATATTCCATACAAATGGAAACTGAAAGAAAGAAGAAATAGCTATGTTTATATCAGACAAAATAAACTTTAAGTCAAAAACCATAATAAGGGACAAGATGGTTGCTATATATTGATAAAAGGATCAAATCATCAGGAGGATATAACAATTTTAAACTTACATATGTGGTGCTGGAGCAGCTATGAGGAGATACACCACAATCAAGGTCAGAGAAAGCCCAGCAAGATCGTAGGCACTGGAGCGGCTGTGAGGAGATACCCCATGCCCAAGAGCAAAGGAGAAGCCCCAGCAAGGGGGGGGGGGTGCGAATTCATGTTTAGAATCAAACCCCAATCCTGCTGGAGACACTCAGAGGGCTCAAACAAACCTTGTGTGCACCAGGAACCAGGGACCCTACAGAGACTGAGACAGAACTGTGTTTGAGCATCTTCTGTGGAGGTATGGGTCAGCAGTGGCCTGCCACAGGGGCAGGAGCTCTGGGTAAAGCAGACTTGGGTATGGCATAAACCCTCTTGGAGGAAGTCATCATTAACCCCACCATAGCACTGCCAGAACTTACACAGGACTGGGGAAACAGTCTCTTGCAGGGCAAAAACAGAACCTTATGTGCACCAGAACCCAAGAGAAAGGAGCAGTGACTGCACGAAAGACTGACCCAGACTTGCCTGGGAGTGTCCAGGAGTCTCCAGCAGAGGCATGGGTGGGTGGTGGCCTGCTGCAGGGTTGGGGGCAGTGGTAGAAGTACATGCATGGGATCTTTTGAAGGAGGTTGCCATTATCTTCATTAGCACTATAGTATGGCTACAGGTAAATAGCAGGGAGGGAACACAGCTCCACCCATCAACAGAATATTGGATTAAAAATTTACTGGGCATGGCCCCGCCCATTAAAACAAGACCCAGTTCCCCCCCACCCCCCACCCCCAGTCAGTCTCTCCCATCAGGAAGCTTCCATAAGCCTCTTATCCTTCTCCATCAGAGGGTAGACAGACTGAAAATCACAATCACAGAAAACTAGCCAATCTGATCACATGGACCACAGCCTTGTCTAACTCAATGAAACTATGAGCCATGCCATGTAGAGCCACCCAAGAAGGATGAGTCATGGTGGAGAGTTCTGACAAATATGTGGTCCACTGGAGAAGGGAATGGCAAACCACTTCACTATTCCTTTCTTGAGAACTCCATGAACAGTATGAAAATGCAAAAAGTAGGACACTGAAAGATGAACTCCCCAGGTCAGTAGGTGCCCAACATGCTACTGGAGATCAGTGGAGAAATAACTCCAGAAAGGATGAAGAGATGGAGCCAAAGCAAAAACAATACCCGGTTGTGGATGTGACTGGTGATGGAAGTAAAGTCTGATGCTGTAAAGAGCAATATTGCATAGGAACCTGGAATGCTAGGACCACGAATCAAGGCAAATTGAAAGTGGTCAACAGGAGATGGCAAGAGTGAACATAGACATTTTAGGAATCAGCAAACTAAAATGGACTGGAATGGGTGAATTTAACTCAGATGACCATTATATCTACTAGTGTAGAAAAGAGTCCCTTAGAAAAATGGAGTAGCCATCATAGTCAACAAGAGTCTGAAATGCAGTACTTGCATGCAATCTCAAAAATGACAGAATAATCTCTGTTCGTTTCCAAGGCAAAACATTCAATATCATGGTCATCGAAGCCTATGCCCCAACCAATAATGCTGAAGAAGCTGAAGTTGAATGGTTTTATGAAGATCTACAAGATCTTCTAGAACTAAAAGATGTCCTTTCCATTATAGGGGACTGGAATGCAAAAGTAGGAAGTGAAGAAACACCTGGAGTAATGGGCAAATTTGGCTTTGGAGTACAGAATGAAGCAGGGCAAAGATAATAGACATTTGCCAAGAGAATGCACTGGTCATAGCAAATACTCTCTTCCAACAATACAAGAGAGGACTCTACTCATGGACATCACCAGATGGTCAATACTGAAATTAGATTGATTATATTCTTTGAAGCCAAAGATGGAGAAGGTCTATACAGTCAGCAAAAACAAAGCTGGGAGCTGACTGTGGCTCAGATTATGAACTCCTTTTTGCCAAATTCAGACTCAAATTGAAGAAAGTAGGGAAAACCACCAGACCATTCAGGTATGACCTCAATCAAATCCCTTACAACTATACAGTGAAAGTGACAAATAGATTCAAGGGATTAGATCTGATAGACAGAGTGCCTGATGAACTATGGATAGAGGTTCATGACATTGTACAGGAGACAAGGATCAAGACCATCCCCAAGAAAAAGAAATGCAAAAAATAAAAATGCTGTCTGGGGAGGCCTTACAAATAGCTGTGAAAAGAAGAGAAGCAAAAAGCAAAGAAGAAAAGGAAAGATATACCCATTTGAATGCAGAGTTCCAAAGAATAGCAAGGAGAGATAAGAAAGCCTTCCTCAGCGATCAGTGCAAAGAAATAAAGAAAAATAATAGAATGGGAAAGACTAGAGATCTCTTCAAGAAAATTAGACATACAAAGGGAACATTTCAAGCAATGATGGGCTCAATAAATGACAGATATGGTATGGATCTAACAGAAGCAGAAGATATTAAGAAGAGATGGCAAGAATACACAGAAGAACTATACAAAAAAGATCTTCATGACCCAGATAATCACAATGGTGTGATCACTCACCTAGAGCCAGACATCCTGGAATGAGAAGTCAAGAGGTACTTAGGAACCATCACTATGAACAAAGCTAGTGGAGGTGATGTAATTCCAGTTGAGTTCTTTCAAATCCTAAAAGATGATGCTGTGAAAGTGCTACACTCAATATGCCAGCAAATTTGGAAAACTCAGCAGTGGCCACAGGACTGGAAATGGTCAGTTCATTCCAATCCCAAAGAAAGGCAATTCCAAAGAATGTTCAAACTACCATACAGTTGCACTCATCTCACACCTTAGTAAAGTAATGCTCAAAAATTCTCCAGCCAGTCTTCAGCAATAGTGAACTGTGAACTTCCAGATGTTCAAGCTGGATTTAGGAAAGGCAGAGGAACCAGAGATCAAATTGCCAACATGCATTGGATTATTGATAAAGCAAGAGAGTTCCAGAAAAACATCTATTTCTGCTTTATTGACTATGCCAAAGCCTTTGACTGTGTGGATCACCACAAACTGTGGAAAATTCTGAAACAGATGGGAATACCAGACCACATACCTCTTGAGAAAACTGTATGCAGGTCAAGAAGCAGCAGTTAGAACTGACATGGAACAACAGACTGGTTCCAAATAGGGAAAGGAGTACATCAGGGCTGTATATTGTTACCCTGTTTATTTAACTTATATGCAGAGTACATCATTAGAAACACTGGGCTGGAAGAAGCAGAAGCTGGAATTAAGATTGCTGGGAGAAATATTAATAACCTCAGATACTCAGATGACACCACACTTATGACAGAAAGCAAAGAAGAACTAAAGATCCTATTGATTAAAGTGAAAGTGGAGAGTGAAAAAGTTGGCTTAAAACTCAACATTCAGAAAACTAAGATCATGACATCTGATCCCATCACTTCATGACACAGAAGAAATAGAATGGGAAACAGTGGAAACAGTTACAGACTTTATTGTCTTGGGCACCAAAATCACTGCAGATGACAATTCTAGCCATGAAATTAAAAGACACTTACTCCTTGGAAGAAAAGTTATGACCAACTAGATGGCATATTAAAAAGCAGAGACATTACTTTGCCCACAAATGTCTGTCTAGTCAAAGCTATGGTTTTTCCAGTAGTCATGTATGGATGTGAGAGTTGGACTATAAAGAAAGCTGAGTGCAGAAGAATTGATACTTCTGAACTGTGGTGTTGGAGAAGACTTTTGAGAGTCCCTTGGACTTCAAGGAGATCCAACCAGTCCATCCTAAGGGAAAGCAGTCCTGAATATTCATTGGAAGGACTGATGTTGAAGCTGTAACTACAATACTTTGGTCACCTGATGCAAAGAACTGACTCATTTGAAAAGACCCTGATGCTGGGAAAATTTAACAGCAGGAGGAGAAGGGGACGAAAGAGGATGAGAGGGTTGGATGGCATCACCGACTCAATGGACATGTGTTTGAGTAAACTCTGAGATTTGGTGATGGAGAGGGAGGCCTGGCATGCTGCAGTCCATGGGGTTGCAAAGAGTCTGACACGAGTGAGTGACTGAACTGAACAGAACACACATTGGAATACCTAAATATTGTAAGCAAATACTAACAGATCTGAAGGGAGTATAAGTCAACACTCACTATGAGTTAAAGACTTCAATACCCCATTTATATCATCCATACCGAAAATGGATAAGAAAACATTTCTTTTGAACTATACTTTAATCCCAATGGACATAACAGAAATACACAGAACATTCTGTCCAACAACAGTAGAATGCAGTCTTCTCAAGTGCACAGAGAACATTCTTCAGAACTATAATAATTTTTAAAAAATATTGAAATCAATATTTTACAAAATATTTCTGACCACAATGGTATAAAACTTAAATCAGTCATAGAAGAAAAACTGGAATATTCACAAACTGTGGAAATTAAACTACACACTTCTAAACCTCTAACTGGTCCATGAAAAACTAAAAAGGGAAATAAAATATTTTGAAACAAATAAAAATGGAAACACAACATACCAAAACACATTGAATAGAGCAAAATTATTGCTGAGGGAAATTTATACTAATAATGCCTACGTTAAAAAAGAAAATCTCAAACAGCCTAACTTTACACATTAAAGTACTATAAAAAGAACAACAAAGTGAATCCTAAAGTTAGCAGAAGGAAGGAAATAAAGAGCATAGCAGAAATAAATGAAATAGAAAACAGGAAAACAATAGAACAAACAAAAATAAGATACAATTTTTAGAATGTTAAAACTATAAATTATTATTAATTATGATAATAGCCAGGACATGGAAGCAACCTAGATGTCCATCAGCAGATGAATGGATAAGAAAGCTGTGGTACATATACACAATGGAGTATTACTCAGCCATTGAAGAGAATACATTTGAATCAGTTCTAATGAGGTGGATGAAATTGGAGCCTATTATACAGTGTGAAGTAAGCCACAAAGAAAAACACCAATACACTATACTAACACATATAAATGGAATTTAGAAAGATGGTAATGATAACCCTGTATGCGAGACAGCAAAAGAGACACAAGTGTATAGAACAGTCTTTTGGACTCTGTGGTACAGGGAGAGGGTGGGATGATTTGAGAGAATGGCATTGAAACATGTATAATATCATATGTGAAATTAATCACCAGTCTAGGTTTGATGCATGATACAGGATGCTCAGGCCTGGTGCACTGGGATGACCCAGAGAGATGGTACGGGGAGGGAGGTGGGAGGAGGATTCAGGATGGGGAACATGTGTATACCCGTGGTGGATTAATGTTGATGTATGGCAAAATCAATACAATATTGTAAAGTAATTAGCCTCCAATTAAAATAAATAAATTTATATTTTAAAAAACTATAAATTATTATGAAATTTTAAATGAAAAAGAAGACACTATCAGATCAGATCAGATCAGTCGCTCAGTCGTGTCCAACTCTTTGTGACCCCATGAATCGCAGCACGCCAGGCCTCCCTGTCCATCACCAACTCCCAGAGTTCACTCAGACTCACGTCCATCGAGTCAGTGATGCCATCCAGCCATCTCATCCTCTGTCCTCCCCTTTTACTCTTGCCCCCAATCCCTCCCAGCATCAGGGTCTTTTCCAATGAGTCAACCCTTCACATGAGGTGGCCAAAGTACTGGAGTTTCAGCTTTAGCATCATTCCTTCCAAAGAAATCCCAGGGCTGATCTCCTTTAGAATGGACTGGTTGGATCTCCTTGCAGTCCAAGGGTCTCTCAAGAGTTTTCTCCAACACCATAGTTCAAAAGCATCAATTCTTCGGCACTCAGCCTTCTTCACAGTCCAACTCTCACATCCATACATGACCACAGGAAAAACCATAGCCTTGACTAGACGAACCTTTGTTGGCAAAGTAATGGCTCTGCTTTTGAATATGCTATCTAGGTTGGTCATAACTTTCCTTCCAAGGAGTAAGCGTCTTTTAATTTCATGGCTGCAATCACCATCTGTAGTGATTTTGGAGCCCAGAAAAATAAAGTCTGACACTGTTTCCACTGTTTCCCCATCTATTTCCCATGAAGTGATGGGACCAGATGCCATGATCTTCGTTTTCTGAATGTTGAGCTTTAAGCCTACTTTTTCACTCTCCACTTTCACCTTCATCAAGAGGCTTTTGAGTTCCTCTTCACTTTCTGCCATAAGGGTGGTGTCATCTGCATATCTGAGGTGATTGATATTTCTCCTGGCAATCTTGATTCCAGCTTGTGTTTCTTCCAGTCCAGCGTTTCTCATGATGTACTCTGCATATAAGTTAAATAAACAGGGTGACACTATACAGCCTTGACGAACTCCTTTTCCTATTTGGAATCAGTCTGTTGTTCCATGTCCAGTTCTAACTGTTGCTTCCTGACCTGCATACAAATTTCTCAAGAGGCAGATCAGGTGGTCTGGTATTCCCATCTCTTTCAGAATTTCCCACAGTTTATTGTGATCCACACAGTCAAAGGCTTTGGCATAGTCAATAAAGCAGAAATAGATGTTTTTCTGGAACTCTCTTGCTTTTTCTATGATCCAGTGGATGTTGGCAATTTGATCTCTGGTTCCTCTGCCTTTTCTAAAACCAGCTTGAACATCAGGAAGTTCACGGTTCACATATTGCTGAAGCCTGGCTCATACCTCAATATAATCAAGGTCATATATGGCAAATCCACAGTTAATATTATACTCAAGAATTAAAGTTTAATATCTTTGGCTTCAAGGCCAGGAACAAAACAAGGATGTCTACCCCCACCAATTCTATTTAATATAATTCAGAAAGTCCTAGCTATGTAATTAGGCAAGGAAAAGAAATAAAAGTTATCCAAATTGGAAAGGAAGAAGTAAAACTGCTGTTTGCTGATGACATCTTTTATATAGAAAATATTAGCAAAAAATTGTTAGAACAAATAAACTCAGTAAAGTTTCAGGATACAATATCAATATATAAAAATCAGTTGTACTTCTATATTCTGATAATAAGATGTATGAAAGCGATCCTATTTATAATAGCATCAAAATAATAAAATACATAAGAATAAATTAAACCAAGGAAGTGAAAGATCTATACAATGATGAATAAAAATAAAGAAGACACAAATAAATAAAAAAAAATCTCATGTTCATGGTTCAGAAAAGTTAATATTGTTAAAATGTCTATACTATCCAAAGTCACCTATAGATTTAATTCAATTCCTGTCATAATTCCAATGACATATTTCACAAAAAAAAAAAAAAAACCCTTAACATTTATATGGACCCATACTGCTAAGTCACTTCAGTCATGTCCAACTCTGTGCGACCCCATAGATGACAGCCCACCAGGCTCCCCAATCCCTGGGATTATCCAGGCAAGAACACTGGAGTGGGTTGCCATGTCCTTCTCCAATGCATGAAAGTGAAAAGTGAAAGTGAAGTCGCTCAGTCATGTCTGACTCTTAGCGACCCCATGGACTGCAGCCTACCAGGCTCCTCCATCCATGGGATTTTCCAGGCAAGAATACTGGAGTAGGGTGCCATTGCCTTCTCCGTATGGACCCATAGAAGATTCCAAATAGCTAAAGCAATTCTGAGGAAGAAGAACAAGGCTAGAGGGATCACACTTCCTGATTTCAATCTATATTTCAAAGCTACAGTAATTAAAGCTGTGTGAGGCTAGCATTAAAAGACATGTATACCAATGAGAGAGAATCAAGATCCCTGAAATAAACTCTCACATATATGATCAACTAATATTTGAAAATGGAGCCAAGAATACTCAATGTTGCAAGCAAAGTCTCTTTAAAAAATGACGTTGAGAAACCTAGATAAATTCATGCAGAAAAATTAAATTGGATCCCTATCTTATATCACTTACATAAATTAACTTAAAGTGAATCAAAGACATATATATAAGACTTGAAACCATAAACCTCTTAGAAGAAAACATAGGGATAAAAGCTTCTTGACGTAGGTTTTGGCAACAATTTTTTGGATATGACATGAAAAGCATTTAGCCATTAAAAAAAAAAGTGGAATTACATCAAACTAAATACACAGGAAAAGAAATAATCAATAGAGAATGGAAGAAAATATTTGCATATCATGTATCTGAAAAGGGATCTATATCCAAAATATATAAGCAACTCATACAACTCAAAAGTGTTAAATAAATAAATTAATGAAGGAGCAGTGTGAAAAACTGGGCAAAGGACTTGGTCACAGTTTTCTGAAGTTGACACCCAAATAGCTAATAAGTACATTAAAAGATATTCAACAGCACTAATCATCAGGGAAATGCAAATCAAAACCACAGTGAGATACCACCACATTCCTATTAGAATATGGCTGTTTTCAAAAAGACAAGAGATTAAAAATGTTTGTGAGGACATGGAGAAAAGGGAACTCTGGTGCACTGTTGGTGGGAATGTGAATTGATACAGCCTCTAAATAAAATAGTATAGAGAGGTTCCTCAAAAGATTAACAATAGCTCCCATATAATCCAGAAATCCTACTTTTAAGTGCTCTCTGATCACTTCTCTGAGTACTCTCACACCTATTTAGCTGCTTCAGTAGCCCCTGCCCCAAAGCTGTCCCTCACACAGTCCATGTGACTTGCTCACATGCCCTTATGTTTTGTAGCAGTATCACCTCCTCAATTACCACTCAGTTTAAAATGACAATTGTAAACATGACTTCCCTGCTTTGTTTTATAATATAGTGTATATCATCTGTCCAACATTTTACATATATTACTTGTTTCTATATCTATATAGGCAGGGATTTTTTAAACTATGTTGTGTGTACGTTTATATTGCCAGTACCTTGAAAAATGCCTCCTAAAGGAAATCAACCCTGAATATTCATTGGAATAAATTGGCCATCTGATGGAAGGAGTTGACTCACTGGGAAAGACTATGATGCTTGGAAAGACTGAAGGCAAAAGAAAACAGAGGATGAGATGGTTAGATATCATTACCAACTCAATGGACATGAATCTGAGCAAATTCTGGGAGACAGTGGAGGACAGAGGATCCTGGTGTGATGCAGTTTATGAGGTTGCAAAGAGTCAGACAAGACCGAGTGACTGAACAACAAAGGACAATACCCAGAACATACTGGTGACTCAACAACTGTTTGTTGACAACATGATCAATAGACAGCTTAAGCCTTTGTGGTTTTTTTTAGTGATGTTCCCTGTATTTTTTAGTTCACATGAAGCAGAAATGAATCATTTCAGCATTGACTCTCTTGTGAGCAGAGCACAGACCATTTTTTATCTTGTCTGCAGTAACAGAAAAGGAGGCAAATATATTTGAGACTTACGTCCACAGCTCCCATCCTTGAAAAGCTCTTCAAGTAATGGGAAAGTTTTTAAGAGCTCTCAACCTAAGGTTTTCTCTATTCTTCACTGAAGTCAAAGGGGTTCATAACAGTCCTCCCACCTGAGCTGAAGCAGATCATGTTATTATGTGTTGTTCACAGGGTCTAAAAACACGCTGTAGTGTGCATTTATGGATCTGTGACAGAGCACGTAGGAGTAACAAGGTTGAGAGAAATACATCACAACAGTTTATTTTAATCCATGTGGCCATATGCTAAATATTTTAAAAAAACAAATGCTATTTTAAATTCAAAAATAAATAATAAAAAGTAAATCAAACATATTGGGGAAAACTCCTTTGTTTAAACTCAATCTCCCATTTCCTTAGAATAATGAAATACATTGAAATGATAATTCTGATCTAGGTAACAGTAATTTCATGCTTTGATTTGCTCATTCCACTCTAAATACATCACAGATCAGATCAGTCGCTCAGCCATGTCCGACTCTTTGGGATCCCATGAACCGCAGCATGCCAGGCCTTCCTGTCCATCACCAACTCCCGGAGTTCACTGAGACTCACGTCCATCGAGTCAGTGATGCCATTCAGCCATCTCATCCTCTGTCGTCCCCTTCTCCTCCTGCCCCCAATCCCTCCCAGCATCAGAGTCTTTTCCAATGAGTCAACCCTTCACATGAGGTGGCCAAAGTACTGGATCATTAGCATCATTCCTTCCAAAGAAATCCCAGGGCTGATCTCCTTCAGAATGGACTGGTTGGATCTCCTTGCAGTCCAAGGGACTCTCAAGAGTCTTCTCCAACACCACAGTTCAAAAGCATCAATTCTTCGGCACTCAGCCTTCTTCACAGTCCAACTCTCACATCCATACATGACCACAGGAAAAACCATAGCCTTGACTAGATGAACCTTTGTTGGCAAAGTAATGTTTCTGCTTTTGAATATGCTATCTAGGTTGGTCATAACTTTCCTTCCAAGGAGTAAGCGTCTTTTAATTTCATGGCTGCAGTCACCATCTGCGGTGATTTTGGAGCCCAGAAAAATAAAGTCTGACACTGTTTCCCCATCTATTTCCCATGAAGTGGTGGGACCGGATGCCATGATCTTCATTTTCTGAATGTTGAGCTTTAAGCCAACTTTTTCACTCTCCACTTTCACCTTCATCAAGAGGCTTTGTAGTTCCTCTTTACTTTCTGCCATAAGGGTGGTATTATCTGCATATCTGAGGTTATTGATATTTCTCCCGGCAATCTTGATTCCAGTTTGTGTTTCTTCCAGTCCAGCATTTCTCATGATGTACTCTGCATATAAGTTAAATAAACAGGGTGATAATATACAGCCTTGACGAACTCCTTTTCCTCTTTGGAACCAGTCTGTTGTTCCATGTCCAGTTCTAACTGTTGCTTCCTGACCTGCATACAAATTTCTCAAGAGGCAGATCAGGTGGTCTGGTATTCCCATCTCTTTCAGAATTTTCCACAGTTTCTTGTGATCCACACAGTCAAAGGCTTTGGCATAGTCAATAAAGCAGAAATGGATGTTTTTCTGGAACTCTCTTGCTTTTTCTATGATCCAGCGGATGTTGGCAATTTGATCTCTGGTTCCTCTGCCTTTTCTAAAACCAGCTTGAACATCAGGAAGTTCACGGTTCACATTTATCACAATGATATGCAAAACACAAATGAACAAATACACAACAAGGTCCCCAAACAAGATAAAGAGAAATGGATTTCAACAAAGCAAGAGAAGAACCAAAGCCATGAACTGCTCTGGGCCCATCACAGATGATGGTGGATGTAGTTCATCTCTTGAGTGAAAGTAACAGTAGCTAAAATGTCTCTGCAAGAAGGAACACATAGAATTAATCTTAGGGGATGATTTGTAATAGACTTCAAAATGTATACTAGTGTATATTTATGATGTTCAAAATGTAGGTAAGTCACTTTTATTAACATACTAAAATGAATCACAACCATAGAATGAAAGAAATGAAATGAGAGGTAGGTATAAAAGAAGCAATTGGATATCTGTGTAGTGGTGAGTTTATGATTATAATCCTCTTTTGGCTCAGTGGACCAGATTCAGAATACACATGGCCAAGGCAGAAGGGAAAGGTCCCCTGGGTCAGGGAGTAAAGCAGGCAGTGGGAACACTTTAAAGTTAGTGACCTAGAGGAAGGTTCACAGCTTCTAGCCAGAGTCTGGGATAAAAAATGTCTAATTCTGGAAGATCATTTTCCCACAATATTCCAATAAAGGTTGTCAATCTTTAACTGGGAAAGCTTTGTCAGATCTAAGGGCCCAGGAGGCAAGGAACACAGATGTGGACTCAGTCTTGGGAACAAGGCCAAGCGGTGCACTAGCTTTGGATCTGACACCATCCTGACATCATGGAAGAGGCACTAATTCTAAACTTCTAATTGGAAGCCTAATAGGTCACTGTGACCTCTTGCAAGGTAGAAGCTAAGAGGGTTTCCAAGTCTGCTTAATGTGGACTTTGCATGAAAAGAAACTTTTTAAAGTGTGTTTTGTCATGCCACTGAGATTTCAGGATTTGTTTTCGTTATTGCTAGGTTGTGTTAATAATCACATTAATATGACAACTATTTTTATTTGTTTAGTAAAACAAAAGTAACAACGTAAAATGGTTAGTTAAAATATGCCATGGGTTCTTTCTTGGCTTGGAAAAGGATAGAAATCCTGAATAGCTATAGAGTTTTTATATATTTAAAGATTAAATTTTTTGTCAATGTAACAAGAGGCAGAGGAGAGGATAAGAAACACAGAAAAAAGATGGTAACCATGTAGTAGAAATAAGTCCAAATACATCAATAATTGTAGTGAATATAATGAAATTGAACTCACTGATTAGAAGACAAATATTACCGTATTACAGAAAGATAGCAATATAAAGCAACGACCTATTTATAAGAAACACATCTGCAACACTCCTGAAATGAAGTTGAAATAAAAATGAGCTGGATAGCAATATTAAAAATGGGAATAACTTATAATACAGGGCAGATGTCATTAACAGGAATAAAGAGGAACACTACATGGTAATAAAAAGAATAATTCACTGAGCAGATATAAAACCTGTGAACTCTGAATGTTCACATCATCCTGGCTTTAAGTATGTGAAGTAAAATCCAACAGCATAAAAGGGAATTGACAAATCCCACAATTGTACTGGGATATTTTAAAATACCTTTATGAGAAATTGACAGATGAAGGAGAAGAAAAAATTAGCAAGACTAAGAATCTTAAATGAATAAAAATAGGCATCAGATCAGATCAGATCAGTCGCTCAGTCATGTCCAACTCTTTGCCACCCCATGAACTGTGGCACGCCAGGCCTCCCTGTCCATCACCAACTCCCAGAGTTCACTCAGACTCACGTCCATTGAGTCAGTGATGCCATCCAGCCATCTCATCCTCTGTCATCCCCTTCTCCTTTTGCCCCCAATCCCTCCCAGCATCAGAGTCTTTTCCAATGAGTCAACTCTTTGCATGTGGTGGCCAAAGTACTGGAGTTTCAGCTTTAGCATCATTCCTTCCAAAGAAATCCCAGGTCTGATCTCCTTCACAATGGACTGGTTGGATCTCCTTGCAGTCCAAGGGACTCTCAAGAGTCTTCTCCAACACCATAGTTCAAAAGCATCAATTCTTTGGCACTCAGCTTTCTTCACAGTCCAACTCTCACATCCATACATGACCACAGGAAAAACCATAGCCTTGACTAGACGAACCTTTGTTGGCAAAGTAATGGCTCTGCTTTTGAATATGCTATCTAGGTTGGTCATAACTTTCCTTCCAAGGAGTAAGCGTCTTTTAATTTCATGGCTGCAATCACCATCTGTAGTGATTTTGGAGCCCAGAAAAACAAAGCCTGACACTGTTTCCACTGTTTCCCCATGTATTTCCCATGAAGTGATGGGACCGGATGCCATTGTCTTCGTTTTCTTAATGTTGAGCTTTAAGCCAACTTTTTCACTCTCCACTTTCACCTTCATCAAGAGGCTTTTGAGTTCCTCTTCACTTTCTGCCATAAGGTGGTGTCATCTGCATATCTGAGGTTATTGATATTTCTCCCGGCAAACTTGATTCCAGCTTGTGTTTCTTCCAGTCCAGTGTTTCTCATGATGTACTCTGCATATAAGTTAAACAGGGTCAATAAACAGTTAAATAAACGTCCGAGATCAGCGGGGGCGGCCTAGAGGAGATACCCCACGCCCTTAAGCCTGAGGCCAGGGGCGGTGGGAAGGAGGAGCAACCCCATGCTGCGCAGGCACAGGAGGGCCTAGAGAAGCTATACCACGTTGAAGGTCAGGAAGGGCGGTGGTGAGGAGGTAGATACCCCTCGTCCAAGGTAAGGAGCATTGGCTGCGCCTTGCTGGAGCAGCCGTGAAGAGATACCCCACGCCCAAGGTAAGAGAAACCCAAGTAAGATGGTAGGTGTTGCAAGAGGGCATCAGAGGGCAGACACACTGAAACCATACTCACAGAAAAATAGGCATATTATGTCTATAAATCTATACATTTATCTCTACATCTGCTAAAGTAATACTCTAAGATATTCTCTTAAGAGTACAAGAATTACAACGATTTAAAGGAATTGAATGCAACTCCCTATTGCTTCTTACTGAGTTGAATTTGAATTTTGAGTATCTTTTGAGCAACAAGAAATGAGAGCTATCAATCATCTTTGCATTTGCATTCCTGGTTTTTTAGTTGGTGGCAATGATAATGTAATGCATCATTTGCACCGCTTTCATTGTCTTTAGTAAATTTTTTTTGAAGTTCAGTTATATAAACAATGAGTAGCAATATGTAGGCTTTGTTAGCAAAGTTCTAAGTGATCAGTGTTTAAAAACTAAAAGACTGCTACATGGAATACTGTGGAAGAGAGACATTACGGAGTAATTTATTTGATGACACTGTTCTACAGTTTTTGATAATTATATTTAACTTTTTAAGGAGTTGTGTTTGTTGAGATATGTATTAATACAGTGGTTGTGTTGGGGAGGCGTGCCTCAGGGATGTTTTAAAACGCTTTCTACCAAAACAAATAGTAAACACATATCTGTATTACAAACACTGGAGTTAAATATTTCATAAGGTAGAAATGATTTTAAAGACAATACACTCATTCAGGCATGCGTAAACTGAAGCAAAGTCACACATTTGGTTTCAGATTTCAAAGTGCTATCATCTAATCTTCTTTGCCCTACAGGTAGTTAGGAATTATTCATGAAAGGGAAGCCGTCCTTATCAAAAAGCAAAGGAATACATTTTAGACACCTGAAGTAAGACATTTTATAGATTGCTGTATCTGTAGGATTAACATATGAGAATACTAAATGAAAATTTGTGTCATGCAGCTAAAAAGTATTTATAAATCTATATGTTTAAGTTCATTTGTTACTAAAGAAATAGAAAATAAGTACTTTTAAATTTCTAGTTTAAAATTTTTTTTTTAAGTAAAGACCAACCCTAAGAACAGGAAGGTGACATTAAAGACTGTGAAAATTTATAAGACAGAAAACAAAGGAACAAAAGAGGGACTTTACAAAACTGGAAATGCATTCTTTTAAGATAGTCTAATAAAATACAAAATTCTCTAACAAGACTAATTTACAAATTGGTGTGGCTGGGGGAGGGAGCAGAGAAAGAGCACAAATAAATAAAACCAGAAAGGAGAAAAGAAAAAAGTATAAGTTACTGGTATGCAGAAGGTAGAAGACACTAGAGAGCTGATAATGGGCCAGGTCCTTGTTCACTGATGCCATGCTGATGGCTTGAAATCTACTGTGGCAAAGGATTTACACCATGGAAACTGACAAATGCTACAGACTAAAGTTACTTTGGGGGATACAATTTACCAGCATACTGCAATTCAGAGAAGAGTCTTTAATCATTATTAATGAATAATTTTATGTCAATAATTTTGAAAAGAAAACAGGATTGTTTTCCAGAAAACTATGAATAACCCAAACCAGTATGAACCAATGGACATTGAAAAACTGAATGCAAGTAAAAGTGTCCCTTCACAGGAGACCCCAAATCCATACAGTTATTATGTCAAATTTTAAAAACATGTCAGAACATAGAAAAGGAGGGGAACTACTCAACTCATTGTATGAGGTGCATACAACCTTAATTCTAAATAAGAAAGGGACAATCACAAACCACTCTCTTCTAAGCACACAGATCAAAAAGACTAAAGAAAATAAATGCTGGCTGAATGTAGCAGCATATTATAATAAATACAATAAATATATAGATAGAGATATGTAGAATAAGTAGGCTTTGTCAAGATTGTAAGATTATTTAAAATAATAAAGTCTATAAAATATACCACTTTAATAGATACAAAAATCAAAACGTGATCATCTTACCAGAGACAGATCAAGCATTCACGAGTCAAACATTTTTTATGAAGAAAATCATTCTCATTTAAAAACAGAAGACGATTTTCTTAGCCTGACAAAGGATATCCATGAGAAAACTAGAGCAAATATATTTAGTGACTATATTTTAGATGCAATCCTGAAAATTAATAAAAAAAGATAAGAGTAGTCTCTATTTCTTCTCCTTAACATGTACCAGAGGATCCAGCCACATGAAACAAAAGAGAGAGAGAAAGAGAGAGAGAGAGAGAGAAGCAATACAGGCATTGAACAGGATATTTGAACTAGATTAATAAGAAAACTTCATGCAGAACTCTACACAGCACTGTGTGACCCAACCTATGTACCCAAGTTCCTTTCATTACACTCCTTCCTGCTCTGTCCTCTGGCTACATTTGCTTATTATGAGATTTTTATTTAGGGTCTTTAACTCTTTTTCCCCTTTTTCTAGAATGTTTTTCCCCACATTCTATTTATGACCAGCTCCCTGGAATTTAGTCCCAGTTTTTCATTATAGGGGACTGGAATGCAAAAGTAGGAAGTCAAGAAATACCTGGAGTAACAGGCGAATTTGGCCTTGGAGTACAAAACAAAGCAGGTCAAAGGCTAACAGAGTTTTGCCAAGAGAATGCACTGGACATAGCAAACACCCTCTTCCTGTTGAAAGAGAAGAATTTACACATGAACACCACCAGATGGTCAATGCCTAAATCAGACTGATCGTATTCTTTGAAGCCAAACATGAAGAAGCTCTATATAGTCAGTGAAAACAAGACTGGGAGCTGACTATGGCTCAGATCATGAACTCCTAATTGCCAAATTCAGACTTAAATTGAAGAAAGTAGGGAAAACCACTGGACCATTCATGTATGACCTAAATCAAATCCCTTATAATTATACAGTGGAAGTGAGAAATAGATTCAAGGGATTAGATTGGATAAACAGAGTACCTGGAGAACTATGGATGGAGGTTCATGACATCTTACAGGAGGCAGTGATCAAGACCATCCCCAAGATAAAGAAATGTAAAAAGATAAAATGGTTGCCTGAGGAGGCCTTACAAATGACTGAGAAAAGAATAGAAGTATAAGGCAAAGGAGAAAAGGAAAAATATATCCATTTGAATGTAGAATTCCAAAGAATAGCAAAGAGAGATAAGAAAGCCTTCCTCAGGGATCAAGGCCAAGAAATAGAAGAAAACAATAGAATGGGAAAGACTAGAGATTTCTTCAAGAAAATTAGATAACAAGGCAACATTTCATGCAAAGATGGGCTCAATAAATGATAGAAATGGTATGGACCTAACAGAAGCAGAAGATATTAAGAAGAGGTGGCAAGAATACACAGAAGGACTATACATAAAGATTTTCATGACTCAGATAACCATGACGATGTGTTCAGTCACCTAGAGCCAGACATCCTGGAATGTGAAGTCAAATGGGCATTAGGAAGCATCACTATGAACAAAGCTAGTGGAGGTGATGGAATTCCAGTTGAGCTATTTCAATTCCTAAAAGATGATGGTGGTAAAGTGCTGCACTCAATATGCCAACCAATTTGGAAAACTCAGCAGTGGCCACAGGACTGGAAAAGATCAGTTTTCATTTCAATCCCTAAGAAAGGCAATGCCAAAGAATGTTCAAACTGCCACACAATTGCACTCATCTCACATGCTAGCAAAGTAATGCTCAACATTATCAAAGCCAGGTTTCAACAATACATGAATCGTGAACTTCCAGATGTTCAAGCTGGATTTAAAAAAGGCAGAGGGACCAGAGATCAAATTGTCAAATTCTGCTGGATCATTGAAAAAGCAAGAGAGTTCCAGAAAAACATCGACTTTTCCTTTTCTGCTTTATTGACTATGCCAAAGCATTTGATGGTGTGGATCACAACAAACTGTGGAAAATTCTTCAAGAGATGGGAATACCAGAGCACCTGATCTGCCTCCTGAGAAATCTGTATGCAGGTCAAGAAGCAACAGTTAGAACTGGACATGGAAGAACACACTGGTTCCAAACTGAGAGAGGAGTACATCAAGGCTGTATATTGTCACCTTGCCTATTTAACTTACATGCAGAGTACATTATGCAAAATGCTGTACTGGATGAAGCATAAGCTAGAATCAAGATTTCTGGGAGAAATATCAATAACCTCAGATATGCAGATGACACCACCCTTATGGCACAAAGTGAAGAACTAAAGAGCCTCTTGATGAAAGTGAAAGAGGAGAGTGAAAAAATCGGCTTCAAACTCAACATTCAGAAAACTAAGATCATGGCATCCAGTCCCATCACTTCACGGCAATAAATGTAGAAACAATGGGAACAGTTAGAGACTAATTTTTGGGCTCCAAAATCACTGCAGATCGTGACTGCAGCCATGAAATTAAAAGACCCTTGCTCCTGGAAGAAAAGCTATGACCAACCTAGACAGCACATTAAAAAGCAGGGACATTACTTTGTCAACAAAGGTCCAAATAGTCAAAGCTATGGTTTTTCCAGTAGTCATGTATAGATGTAAGAGTTGGACCATAAAGAAAGCTGAGCACCGAAGAATTGATGCTTTTGAACTGTGGTGTTGGAGAAGACTCTGGAGAGTCCCTTGGACTGCAAGGAGATCCAACCAGTCCATCTTAAAGATATCAGTCCTGAATATTCATTGGAAGGTCTGATGCTGAATCTGAAACTCCAATACTTTGGCCATCTGATGCAAAAACTGACTCATTGGGAAAGACCCTGATGCTGGAAAAGATTGAAGGCAGGAGGAGAAGGGATGGCAGAGGATGAGATGGTTGGATGGCATCACTGACTCAATGGACATGAGTTTGAATAAACTCTGGGAGTTGGTGATGGACAGGGAAGTCTGGCGTGCTGCAATCCATGGGGTCGCAAAGAGCTGGACATTACTGAGAGACTGGACTGAACTGAACTTGATGCACCTGGCATACCTCTGTTCATTTCTTTCTTTGTACTTTTCATAGTCTGTAATCCATGACTTAATTTATATTCATTATTTATTACCTTCTCTTTTGTCTGTTTGGGAAAGGTATAAAAAAATTTTTTTTGTTTGTTTACAGTCATATCTTTAAAGCTCAACACAGTGTATGGCACAAAATATACTACTCTGTCATTTGCCAAAGGAATGATGAATAAATCTATAAATACTGTGACACAGATACTAGAAACTTCTGGGTGGGGTACAGAATCGTCTTTCCTGGATATGTTTCAGAGATGTCATCAAACTTTACTCCTCTTCTCTCCACTTTTATAGAAATGCAGATTAATCTTGCTGGGGATAGCTCATTTATTTTTCAGACAGCATGGTGTCATTATTTGGATATAGTATTCTCTTCATTACAAATCACAAATACCATTATATCTTGCTGAAAGGCTGACATTAAACCTAGGCCACCTAGGCTTGATCTGGAGGTACTCAGAATATTTCCTGTCAACTCAGAAGTATCTTTAGTGGGTGGCTTTCTGTTAGCACCATAGCTTCCCAGACAGCACAGTGGTAAATAAACTGCCTGCTATGCAGGAGACCCAGGTTTGATCCCTGGGTTCCAAAGATCCCCTGGAGAAGGAAATGGCAACCCATTCCAGTATTCTTGACTGAAAAATTCCATGGATAAAGGTCCAGGGCATCCAAAGAGGTGGACATGACTGAGCATGCACATACACACTGTTATCCTACTGATAACAGTGGAAAGGAAACATAAATATCATATATGTGAACAGGTGTGCACACATGTGCATGTGTACTAAGTCGCTTCAGTTATGTCCACCTCTGTGACCCCATGGACTGTTGCCTACCAGGCTTCCCCGTCCCTGGGATTCTCCAGGCAAGAATACTCACACAACTCACATAAAATGATCTAAATCTACTTCTTGTTTATTTTTAAATTTAAACTAGGATAACATCTTTCCACTTACCTACAGAGCTCTAGATAATATGTAATACAGTATCTAGAAAATGATATATACTATGCAAAATAATAAATATGTATATCATCTACATTACCTTTACTGTACACTGAATATATCAATCCCATTTCAAACAATAGAGTTTTCCTTGGAAAGCTATTATTAAAATGATGGTACCCTACAATCAAGAAAATAAGGCAACCAACTGGAGTTAAATGCTCATTAAAAAAAACTGGCTACTGAGCTCTGGAGAACTTAGACATTCTCCATGCAATGCCCCTCTCCAGTGACCTTGTGATAAAAGTGTCAAATCATTAATACTTGTAAATCAATCGTGTCACTTAGCACTAATGAATTAAGAATCACTTCATAAAGACTGTCCAATTCCTGGCTAATGAAGTGACAGCTGAGTTGACCAGGCCTGCTGAGGAGGTTGGCATCTTCAAAGAGAAACTGACTCTTCAGGTTTTTCTCCTGTCATCTCTAATAAGACTCAGCATCAATGAATTTGGGGCAAACATAAGGGGAATCTACATGATGACATGCTTTGTTCCATTATGTTTATTTTGTCTACCACTTTCTGTGGAATTATAATTAGAAAAAGATCAAGGACTTCTTTCTATGTTCTCTGCTTTAAAGAAACACAGCTATTGGGGGCCACGCGGAATAGATGATTGGAAAGCTAAGAAGTCAGATATAACATCTGACGTGTCTGGACATTCACAAGACAGCTTGGCTACCCATTTGGCTACAAGGGTCATAAGAAAAAGTGCTTAGCAATGGACTTGCCCTATATCTTTCACACACTTAAGAGCAGATGTGGAAAATACCGGGACACTACTACTGGTTCGAGAAATCTCGTCAGAGGGACAGATATGAGAACAGGGGACAGAGGTGAGCTCTGGTTTCAAGTTGGACCCTAATCATTCATGCCACATTCCATACATTTTGCTGTTATCACAGAGAAGCCTACAAATTTGCTTCTTTTAAGAAAGCCATAGGAAGGCTGATGACGAAAACACCTTAAGTTATCTGCTGTGGTTAGTTCATCGTTTAACAAAATTACACTGAGTACAAAATTACATCTTGATGCAGGATGACCCTTAACACAGTAGGATATGCTGATGTGAACGTTTGGGTTCTGGATTCAGAAGAGAGCCACTTGGGGTTAACATCTCTGCTGCTGAGTCAGTTCTTACAAGATGTTTAGTCTGAAACTTAATTCTTATTTTTCCTTTTTTATAATGCAAATACCAGACCTAGTTCATAGGATCGTTGTAAAAATCAGATAATACAAAATATATAATCAGTATACTGCTTCACACTTAGCAAGGACTTTAAGGTTATTATATTATACTAACTTAAGTATTATAGAATCTATTCACTTTCAGTTATTTACCTCTTGCATCTTTAGTTTTACTCAGGTTCTTGGGCTTAGTAACCCAGTAATTCTCACATCAGCTAACAAAACAAACTCTCATTCACTTCCCTTCCATGGAACACTGAGCCTTCACATCTACCTTTGGGAATGTAACAAACAGGAAAACAATTCTTAATCCTATACATTACATGTGTAAAAAACCAGAGCAGGGGGTGGGCAAAAAACTCTGTCAGATCATTTTTTATACTGAACATGCTGGGTTCCTGGATTTGGGTTTTTAATTCAGTCCATAATTGACATTCCTGAAGCATATCTAAACAAATCTAAGGTATGACAGTATTTGCATTTTCCCTGTGTTATACTCAGTCATTCACTCAATCACTATTTGATTATATAGTAGAATCAAAGAATTGTGATGCTAGAAAGGAGCTTAGAAATGATTACAATGACTCTTTTTCAAGAAAGAGGTCCAAGGAGGTTAAGTGCCTTGTCTGTAATTCCACAGTGTTCCACAGAAAACAAAGAAGAGCAAAGCATCCTGCAAAGCAGTGTCGGGAAGAAAATGATGATTCGGAGCTTCCACTTCATCTCCAGGATCTTCATAAGTTTAACGGGAAAATTATATGGATGCACAAATAACTGGAATGCAAGATAGAAAGCTGTAAAGTGTTATGGGGATTTTAATAGAATAAGATGCTACTTCCATCTAGAAGAAATAGTTGAAGTAAAATATCATGTCTGTGCCATCCCAGCATCCATTCCCCTTTATTCTGTTAGTAGAATTCATATTTTGCTCCCAGGATTCATCCTCCATTACTCTTAGTCCCTATTGTATAGATGGACATAACCTCACCCTCAGACCAGGTTCAGCATATGACTTTGTCAATGAGAGTACCACATTCCCCAGCCATGGCAGTCACCTTAGAGATGGACACATGATCCAATGGCAGCCACAAGGACCCTACCCAGAACATTTTTTGGACACGATAACAATAAATAAATTTTACAGATTTTCTCACTTTAGTAGAGCTGGTAAAGTAGTAGAACTTGGAGTTATTGGAAGCCTTTTTTTTTTTTTTTTACTCCAAAAGGAGATCTTGATGAAAAATCTGTTCAGTACAAAAGAAATCAGAGCTAAGAGGTAGGAACATACCGATTTACTGACAATATCCTTTTAGCAGCTAGAAGTTACACCTTAAGTGAATGCAATGTCTGATCTTTTCACTTTTATGGTATAAATTAAACCAGTTTAATGTGGGATTTTAATTTATAACTGAGAGCAGTGATATTTTAACTTGGTCTTGATAGACTGGCAGATATTAGATGTGTGTGCATGAGAAAGAGAAGGTGGAGCTCTAGAAAGAGGGTAGAGATATGAAAAATACAGATTAGTCTGAGAAATACAAAGCATGATGTTGGTTCCAACTATAATGAGTGAAGGGACGTAGTGAGAGAATGAGTTTGGAAATGCAGGATAGGCTTATATTTGGGAAAGTCTTCAATCTTATACCAAAGAGCTGAGCTTAGAGCAGAAATAGGAAACACCACAGACTTTAAAGAAACTTTTGGCACAAGCAGAGCTGTGCTTTAGAAAGAGTAAGAAGGACATTGTCTCTAGGGTGGATTTATAGGGAAAGGATTTTTTCTCTTGGGTAAAGAAGGCCATGTGATAGACATGTTATTAATGTTCTTAAAAGTCTCTCTTTTTTTCCAGCTGCAACACCGCACCTCTATTTCATTCTTGACATAAATTTGTGCTCTGTGAGTTGATTTGTTCCACTGATGTTTTCAATTGCTTAAATGTCACTCTTGGTTCCTGGGAAATTCTGGGGGTGTAATTTCACGTTCATGAACATATGTTCATTTTCAGTGATTATGTATAAATTTAATCTCGTTTCCTTGAAATTGTCTTTAACTCAACATTCCTCAAACCCATCACCATTATCTTAACATAATATAGGAAAAAAATAATTATAGCCATCACAAGCATGTCTGCATTTTGGAATAAGTTTTCAATAATGATACCTTAAATTCTTATGTATTCTTTTACATTTTTTTCATGGTGCCATAACAATCATTCCCTTCTTTGATTTTCCACATATCTTGTTAAATACCTAGGAAATCTTTGATCCTGTTTTAGCCAATTAGATGACTACAGCCCAAAGATGCTAAGCTAGTCACTTACCAAGAAAAGACATGATTATTACAGGGCTAGGCTTTAACTCCAAATTTCAGATTATGCCCCAGAAATCTTTCCATAATTCCAAATAATTCTTCTAAGAAATTAGAGAGTTGAAAGAGGACTGTTCCATCGAAGTGAAGAATAAATTCACTTAGGGACATTTATATGCTTTGGGATAAAATGTGATGATAAAATTTGTGACAGCAAATTTTATCCTATAAACTTACCAGTGGTGCTTGAGGGTTAAGACTGACATACCCAAGTATTTATACTCAATATAGAAAGGCAGCTCATACCAGAGTCACCGGTTTGACATTGACCTAGGAAAGAAGGTCTTGTCACCCTTCCCACAACAGGACAATCTTGCCACAGAGATATCTCAGAGCAACCAGAACAGTGTTGCTCAAGCTTCCAGAGACGTCAGAATCAATCATACAGAGTACTTATTGATAGGGCCCATGTGGGGTCTCATTGATAAGACAGTTTGTTATGTTGACCTTGTAAATGAAAAATAAAATCACAGTGATCTGTGAGACTGACCAAATTGCCCAAATGGCATCCTGTTATCTCACTGGCGCTTATCTTTTCAGACCTGCAAGACCACCAGATTCCAGACCTCTGGCTACGTGACCATTCCTGCAGAGAATTTTTTCATTGGTGAGGTATAAGAATGACTCTGTCAGAAGGGAGAACACTGGTTCTCCTTAAGAGCCAGTCACCCTCTCTTCTCCCTCTAATAAATTTCCTTTTCTTGCCTGACTGCCAGGCTCACTCTCTTTTTCTCTGCACTTGCCTTGCACTTATAAAAATGCAAATTCCTCAGGCCTACCTTCAGAAATACTTTCACAGTGGGTGTGGATGGAGCCCTGTAATCTGTTTTTAGTGCCTAGGTCATACTTGAGAACAAAAAGCTCCCTGAACCATACTATTCAGGCAGGTTCTGAAGTGATGTCCGCATAGCAAGATTTGTATAGGAGCAGTGTGAAAAGCTGTTCCAACCCAGATATGCACACTACTGCCTGCTCAGAGTTCAGCAACAGAAACTGATGAGATTAGAGGTATGTAAAGTCACCTTAAACAATACAGACAACCAGATATGATACTACAATTTAAATAAGAAATAACTAACCTGAGCAGTCAGGTATAAAAGCATAAGAAAACAGTCTGCCGGTAGCAAAAAGTAGCAACAACCATCCAAGGAAATTAGGTCTCTGACTCACTCGTGGGAGCTCCCAGTTCCCATGGCAGGTTTATTCCTAAAAAGGAAATTAGCTGTGAAGGGTCTGCTAAATTCTGCTATCACACATTTGAAATCAAATATGTAAATTCCTTATCTGGTTCATGCTGTTGAATTGAAGTCCTGATTGCGCGTGTGTGTATGTGTGTGAGTATTTGGTTTCTCACATCAGATCAGATCAGATCAGTCACTCAGTCGTGTCCAACTCTTTGCGACCCTATGAATCGCAGCACGCTAGGCCTCCCTGTTCATCACCAACTCCCGGAGTTCACTCAGACTCACGTCCATCGAGTCAGTGATGCCATTTAGCCATCTCATTCTCTGTCGTCCCCTTTTCTTCTTGCCCCCAATCCCTCCCAGAATCAGAGTCTTTTCCAATGAGTCAATTCTTCACATGAGGTGGCCAAAGTACTAGAGTTTCAGCTTTAGCATCATTCCTTCCAAAGAAATCCCAGGGCTGATCTCCTTCACAATGGACTGGTTGGATCTCCTTGCAGTCCAAGGGACTCTCAAGAGTCTTTTCCAACACCACAGTTCAAAAGCATCAATTCTTCGGTGCTCAGCCTTCCTCACAGTCCAACTCTCACATCCATACATGACCACAGGAAAAACCATAGCCTTGACTAGACGAACCTTTGTTGGCAAAGTGATGTCTCTGCTTTTGAATATGCTATCTAGGTTGGTCATAACTTTCCTTCCAAGAAGTAAGTGTCTTTTAATTTCATGGCTGCAGTCACCATCTGTAGTGATTTTGGAGCCCAAAAAAATAAAGTCTGACACTGTTTCCACTGTTTCCCCATCTATTTCCCATGAAATGATGGGACCAGGTGCCATGATCTTCGTTTTCTGAATGTTGAGCTTTAAGCCAACTTTTTCACTCTCCACTTTCACCTTCATCAAGAGGCTTTTTAGTTCCTCTTCACTTTCTGCCATAAGGGTGGTGTCATCTGCATATCTGAGGTTATTGATATTTCTCCTGGCAATCTTGATTCCAGCTTGTGTTTCTTCCAGTCCAGTGTTTCTCATGATGTACTCTGCATATAAGTTAAATAAACAGGGTGACAATATATAGCCTTGACGAACTCCTTTTCCTATTTGGAACCAGTCTGTTGTTCCATGTCCAGTTCTAACTGTTGCTTCTTGACCTGCATACAAATTTCTCAAGAGGCAGATCAGGTGGTCTGGTATTCCCATCTCTTTCAGAATTTTCCACAGTTTACTGTGATCCACACAGTCAAAGGCTTTGGCATAGTCATTAAAGCAGAAATGGATGTTTTTCTGGAACTCTCTTGCTTTTTCTATGATCCAGCGGATGTTGGCAATTTGATCTCTGGTACCTCTGCCTTTTCTAAAACCAGCTTGAACATCAGGAAGTTCACGGTTCACATATTGCTGAAGCCTGGCTTGGAGAATTTTGAGCATTACTTTACTAGTGTGTGAGATGAGTGTAATTGTGCGGTACTTTGAGCATTGTTTGGCATTGCCTTTCTTTGGGATTGGAATGAAAACTGACCTTTTCCAATCCTGTGGCCACTGCTGAGTTTCCCAAATTTGCTGGCATATTGAGTGCAGCACTTTCACAGCATCATCTTTCAGGATTTGGAATAGTTCAACTGGAATTCTATCACCTCCACTAACTTTGTTCGTAGTGATGCTTTCTAAGGCCCCCTTGACTTCACATTCCAGGATGTCTGGCTCTAGGTCAGTGATCACACCATCGTGATTATCTGGGTCATGAAGATCTTTTTTGTACAGTTCTTCTGTGTATTCTTGCCATCTCTTCTTAATATCTTCTGCTTCTCTTAGGTCCATACCATTTCTGTCCTTTATTGAGCCTATCTTTTCATGAAATGTTCCTTTGGTATCTCTGATTTTCTTGAAGAGATCTCTAGTCTTTCCCATTCTGTTGTTTTCCTCTATTTCTTTGCATTGATCGCTGAAGAAGGCTTTCTTATCTCTTCTTGCTGTTCTTTGGAACTCTGCATTCAGATGTTTATATCTTTCCTTTTCTCCTTTGCTTTTTGCTTCTTTTCTTTTCACAGATATTTGTAAGGCCTCCCCAGACAGCCATTTTGCTTTTTTGCATTTCTTTTCCATGGAGATGGTCTTGATCCCTGTCTCCTGTACAATGTCACGAACCTCATTCCATAGTTCATCAGGCACTCTATCTATCAGATCTAGGCCCTTAAATCTATTTCTCACTTCCACTGTATAATCATAAGAGATTTGATTTAGGTCATACCTGAATGGTTTAGTGATTTTCCTTACTTTCTTCAATTTAAGTCTGAATTTGGCAATAAGGAGTTCATGGTCTGAGCCACAGTCAGCTCCTGGTCTTGTTTTTGCTGACTGTATAGAGCTTCTCCATCTTTGGCTGCAAAGAATATAATCAATCTGATTTCAGTGTTGACCATCTGGTGATGTCCATATATAGAGTCTTCTCTTGTGTTGTTGGAAGAGAGTGCTTGTTATGACCAGTGCATTTTCTTGGCAAAACTGTATTAGTCTTTGCCCAGCTTCATTCCGCATTCCAAGGCCAAATTTGCCTGTTACTCCAGGTGTTTAGGTTGTGATGTTAAGCCAGCTACATAGATATTTAAACTCATGTCACCCTTTATCCATTTACAATGAGAAACACTGTAAGTATTCTGGAGCCTTTATCAGTTTCTATGATTGTGATAAATGATGACAATGCTCTTGAAAGCTGAGTCTCCACTGTATTTACTAACAAAAATAAGGTTTCTAAACTTTCCAGCCTGGATCTTGTTCTTCTTGACCAATTGTTCTTCCATTAAAGCACCATTAGACAACCTTTTTTTCCATTATTACTCCTTCAAGGAGCCTTTTACACTAATTTGGGATTTTTTTTTTTAACCTAACTGCTGCCCTATGAAATTTTAATGTCACACATATGTTGCATATCAGTTTATATACTGTATATATCTGCACTTCATGCATAAGGAGTATATTATTTTGCCCTACCTTTTAAGGATCAACTTTTACCTCCTTGATGTCAATACTGTCCCAATTGAGAATACAGGCTCTTGGAATATTGCAAACTTGCTTTCTGTCTTGCAATTCAACTTCAGTGGTGTACAAGAGATTTTTCAAAAATTCCAGTTTGGTTTCATGTATCTGCATGATGATTTTAAAGGGTACTGTCAGAGTGATGGGGATCTCCAAGTGACTCAGTGGTAAAGAATCTGTCTGCCAACGCAGGAGATATGGGTTTGATCCCTGGGTCAGAAAGATCCCCTGGAGAAGGAAATGGCAACCCACTCCAGTATTCTTGCATGGAAAATCCCATGGAGAGAGGAGCCTGAAAGGCTACAGTCCACAGAGTCACAAAGAGTCAGACACAACTGAGCGTGCACACATGCATGCATTACAGTGACACTGTCAAAACAGCTATGAAACTACATTCATTTCCTTTGTGAAGAATAAACTATTTTCTACATTTACAAATGTGAACTTGAATATGTGGGCTCATGATTTGGCCAAATCAACTCATCTGATCTAAGCTTGTCTCTCGGCTGAAAGTCATTGGCAAAAATAGAAGCACCTCTTATGTTTTATTTCTAGTTCTCAGTTACTAGTATTCAGATACAAGAACTACACATGAATCTTTCTGGACTTCCTGATTCGACTTTGGCAACACTTATATTTATTAAACCTCTCCTTGTTCTTTTTTTATGGGACAAGTGTCTGTTGATTTCATCTGTGTCCCCAAATACAACGTGTCTATTCCTTTCTCTCTATTTTTACATCTGTTCCTCCTCTTGCCTGGAATATTTTACTCCTTTCTATCCAAACAAGTTCAAGGCACATTTCTTTAGGTGGTTCCAGTCCATGGTAATCTATTTCTTCTTTCTCCTGGCAGCATTTCTTACCTGTAATACTAATTTGGTATATATTTATGCACTCCAATGAGCCAGAATAGAATCCACAAATATACTGCAACAAACTGAGGCTGGAGGCTCTCTTTGCTCATGCCAGTCATCCATAGTCAAGTCGCTGCAATCCTACTGAACAATGAAGAAGCTTGAGAGACAGACTATGCTCAGGGATAAGTATTTCTTTGGTAAACAAACAGATGAATGTATCTATCTAATGTGGATGTCTCTGTGAGTGCCATAGTCCACATCTCAGAGCCCAGTGGAACCTTAAATGGAAAAGTCAGATGAAAGTGAAGACCTAGGTGGGACAGAAGCCTTAAGTCATGCCTGGCTCACATCTGAGCTCTGAACAACTGTGGATTTTTTTTCATTATTATTAATGCTGAGTAATTTATTATAGGATTAAACCCATAAGTTTTCCTATATCTGAATTCTTAGAATTATTATTTCTTATTGGTCCCTTGGACATGGAAATATTTGCCAAGACAAAAGCAGACTTAGGTGAGCCCAGGTCACTGATTTCATATAAGTGAAAAAAGGATGGGCTTTCAGCTCCATGTAAAGAAGACAGTTCTTACAGTAAATGCTGATCAAGGTCAGAGCACACTGCCTTTGGAGTTGTGTCCCATGCTACCAGAGGTATTAAAGAATACATCTCACAGCTTGGAAAGGAATTGTTAGAAGAAATTCAAACTTCAAATGGAGCAGGGGGAGACCAGATCATCATTAAGTTCTTCTCCAGCCCCAGGAGATTATAATTCAGATGGTTCACCCAGGGCTGCATGGATAATTCACTGAGAGCATCATATTCAAACAGTATAGGCTATTCTCTGAAGTGCCCGATCCCTTTTCCTTCATGAGGACACAAGCTAAACTCTCAAACCTTGCTACTTCCTGTGCTCAGTGACAATCAAAGGAATCATCACATTGCAGGAAAAAAAAAAAAAAAAAGTCTTTTTACAATTACTGTTATTACTGCTGCTGCAAAGAAAAGCATTTAATTTCCACCCTTGTCCTACTCAAAAAAATTACTAAGATGCTCTTCCCAGGTGTGGGGTAGCTGTTTTGATTACAGGCTGTTTGAATATTACATTTCTTCCCAGACAGCTACTTTCTGCTGTAGGCAAATTGAGCTGTTTTCATATAAATACAGCCGATGCTTCGACAATGTTTTAATTACCAACTTGAATGGGTACTTGACTGGCTTGTTTTTTTTTTTTTTTCCGCCACATCAAAATCCTCTGAATGACCTCCCTGTTTCAGATAGACCCAGAGGAAAATCATTAAACACAAAGTTGAAACATTTCCTAAAATCCCTCTATTATAATATTTATCATATACATTTCAAATTAATATCTTATGCAAGTGACCCCATGCCTTTAAGAAAAGGAGAAACTTTCATAAAAATAACTAATGTCTGCTGAGCACGTACTGTGTGGTAGTTACACAATGCCTTCTATTTACTATTTAATTTTATCCTCACAACTGATGAAATAGGGATTATTATCTTCATAATCTCATTACATAATCTCATTACCTGATCTCTAAAAGATCAGGAGGTAATCCAAGAAGATACAGCTACAGGTAGTGCTGCTGCTGCTGCTGCTAAGTCACTTCAGTCGTGTCTGACTCTGTGCAACCCCAGAGACAGCAGCCCACCAGGCTCCCCTGTCCCTGGGATTCTCCAGGCAAGAGCACTGGAGTGGGTTGCCATGTCCTCCTCCAATGCATGAAAGTGAAAATTGAAAAGTGAAAGTGAAGTCGCTCAGTCATGTCTGACTCTTAGCGACCCCATGGACTGCACCCTACCAGACTCCTCCATCCATGGGATTTTCCAGGCAAGAGTACTGGAGTGGGGTGCCATTGCCTTCTCCACAAAACTATGCCTACCTGGTTCTAAAGCCTGACTCTTCACAACAATATTATGCTTTAAGCCAATGATCCTCCAGATGTGTTTCCTAAATCATCAGTATCAGCATTACCTGGGAACTTGTTAGCACTGTAAATTCTCAGACACCACCCCACACTATTGAATCACAAACTCCACCTTCCAGGTGATTTTAGTGCACTCTGAGAACCCCTTCTCTTAAGACAATGATACATGTTCATTCTGTGTCAAGTATTATGCTTGGCACAATGTAGATTCTAAGAGAATGGAAAAGCTTGGCTTCTGCTGGAAAGTTTGATTTAAAAAGATAAAAATTATAAAAATGAGTAATGTACAGAAATGTACATGCTATGTATTTAATAAATATTTACTCATTAATTCAAAATAGATTCAAATCATAGGCTGATTTTGTGGATTTGAATTTTCCACATTATTTTTGGTTCCCTTATGCATACATATTAAAGTTTGGGCAATAGTTTATATTTACCAAAAATATTTCACCTTCAGATAACATCATATCTGTATTTCCCAGTCTTCTATGTACTTCTAATGTTTGGATGGCATAAACATGCTTTAAGTACCTGTGTTTTATTTTGATTTTCAGATTTTCCATTAGAGAAGGATATGTCTTCAAATCTGGGAGCTAAGTTCTGTTTCCCAATATCACACAGTGGTGGAAGCTGAAATGGGAACGAGTGTCCACAGGTCACACGTTGTGATCCATCTAAAGTACTCAGTGTGATTTTGACTCTGTTCTCCAAATGCCTTGGCATTATTATTCACATTGTCAGGTCATCATTTTAGAAATATGATTTTTTAAACAACCTAATTAGCATCTTGTAGAATATCAATACATAAGTCTGCTTAATTTAATCAGTGGTTCTCAGCAAGGGTAGGGTCACCCACAAGAGAGCACTTTTCATTGTCACAATAGCTGATTGGTACTACTAGTATTTACTGGATAAGTTCAGTGAAAGGAAGAAGATGTGACCCCAAATATGTCACTCCTGTTTATTTAACTTATATGCAGAGTACATCATGAGAAACGCTGGGCTGGAAGAAGCACAAGCTAGAATCAAGATTGCCGGGAGAAATATCAATCACCTCAGATATGCAGATGACACCACCCTTATGGCAGAAAGTGAAGAAGAACTAAAGAGCCTCTTGATGAAAGTGAAAGAGGAGAGGGAAAAAGTTGGTTTAAAACTCAACATTCAGAAAATGAAGATCATGGCATCCAGTCCCATCACTTCATGGCAAATAGATGGGGAAACAGTAGAAACAGTGGCTGACTTTATTTTGGGGGGCTCCAAAATCACTGCAGATGGTGATTGCAGCCATGAAATTAAAAGACACTTACTTCTTGGAAGGAAAGTTATGACCAACCTAGACAGTATATTAAAAAGCAGAGACATTACTTTGTCAACAAAGGTCCATCTAGTCAAGGCTATGGTTTTTCCTGTGGTCATGTATGGATGTGAGAGTTGGACTATAAAGAAAATTGAGTGCAGAAGAATTGATGCTTTTGAACTGTGGTGTTGGAGAAGACTCTTGAGAGTCCCTTGGACTGCCAGGAGATCCAACCAGTCCATTCTAAAGGAGATCAGTTCTGGGTGTTCATTGGAAGGACTGATGTTGAGCCTGAAACTTCAATACTTTGGCCACCTGATGCAACGAGCTGACTCATTGGAAAAGACCCTGATGCTGGGAAAGATTGAGGGCAGGAGAAGAAGGGGATGACAGAGGATGAGATGGTGGCATGAGATGTTGGCATGAGATGGATGGCATCACTGACTCAGTGGACATGAGTTTGGGTAAACTCTGGGAGTTGGTGATGGACAGGGAGGGCCTGGTGTGCTGTGGTTCATAGGGTCACAAAGAGTCAGATACAACTAAATGACTGAACTGAACTGAAGCTCATTTTCAGCTTAAGACAATCAAGACACAGCCAACTAAAAGTTTTTACCTCTCCCTTAACTACCTAAAAGAATTTAGATGGTGATCCTGGCTCAAAGAGAAAGCTATTCCTAGAGATAACTTTTACTTGAGTGACCTCTCTATACAGCAGGGCAAATATCTAATTACCAAGGGTCTGCTCTTACTATCCTTTGAATTACCCTCCTACCCTCTGAACTCCAAGTTTTTATCACTTTCCTTAGCTCAGGATGGTCTATACATCCCAACTGCCTGATTTGACCTTGGGTCTCATATTCTTATAGGGACCCCATACATATACAATCAAATCTGTTTTCCTCCTGCTAATGTCTTAGGTCAATGTAATTAATAGACCAATCTAATTAATAGAATATAGGAAGGTTTTTCCTCCCCTAAATCAGAAACTTTACAAATTATACTGTATAAGATCCCATAAGAATAATTGTCCTTTCCACCCAAATTCTTGAATATTCTAACACGTTGACACGTTCCTATGGAAGTAAAAAAAAAAAAAAAAAACAGTTTATAATTCACTTATACCTAGAACCTAATTCCATTTTACCTATGCAAAAAATTGTACTTTGGCATGGCTTTTTAAAATGAATTTTCTAGGCCTATAACTTCAAGGTAAGTCATGGGATGAGTATATTTTATTTTGTCCACAACTTTGCCAAGCATCATTCACCACTTTGGTAAGCCATGTGATCAACAGTATTGCTGTCCCCAGTATTTGGCTTGCTGCTACAACACACTTGTGTCAGTTTGCATTTGTAGCTGTGACAGTCATTGTGATTCTAAATGTGTGCGTCTGTGTGTATAAGCCCCAATTTCAAAACAGTAGCTGTAAGAAAAGTGTTGATTATACTCATTTAGATATTGTCTTGCTTCTCTCAAATGCAAACACAGTCCTTATAAGTAGATGTGTGTTCTAGTATAATGGTATCTGGGTGCTGAATAATATCAGTTTACTATAAATTGGTTTTCTCTCATTTCTCTTTCATATTTTATTTATAGCATTACTTTGAATTTTATAAAAGTATCCATCCAAGTTGGTTACATTAACTATAAACTCTGTATGCGGATATGAAAGGAGAATATTACAAATATTTTTTTTAAAGTGTGTGGGGGGGTTAGGTTTAGTAAGGTTGCCATACAGATCAACAGATTGTAATGTTTTAATATTTGTTTGTTTTCTATTTTCAACCTTCTTAAGATTATCAGTGCCACAAGCCAGGGATCTTTTTTGTTCACCATGGCAGCCCTGACACCTAGGACAGAGCATCTCAGCTCTAGTGGATAACCTACCCCCTTCATAAATACTTCTAACACTTGCTCTCGGTCAGGCACAACCAGGATTATGACCATGTACAAGAAGAGTGACAGATAAAGATACACACATACAGCAGGGAAGCACCAAGAGAGAGAAGCAGGGGCCAGAATATGAATTCTGGTGAGGCAAGAGATGGATGGGCCCCAGGCTAAGTAGCCAGAGATCTTCCCCTGTGGACAGATACTCTAGAATAGCAGGAGTGAGAGAGGAGCTGAGCCTTGCCCAGATAAGAGATAAAAGACCACATATTCCTCATTCTTCAAGCAAAGGAGACCTTCCCAACTATACATGAACAGAAGGGCTCTTTGGAGGTCAAAAGAGAGGGGGTGTCACCTCATAGTAAGTGCAGTCAACCTGCCCATAGATGTCTTTGCTAGAATCCATCTTAGCTAAGGGATGTGCACACACACGTGGGAGGACCCTGAGATATACCAAAGACGGACCCTGAACCTGGCAAAGCAGATGACTGGTGAAAGGAAACCCAAAAGGAATGCCCCATAAAAGTGATTCAAACTACCACAAAGTTGTGCCTCTCACCCCTCCTGTGTCTATCCACATATCCTGTTCTCCTTTTCCTCTTAATAAACACTTTGTTTCACTACTTTCTGTCTCTATGTGGAAATTCATTTCTACACAGCTGATAAACTAGGGCCTTGTCACTGGCCACTGTGGTCTAGTGGCTAGGATTTGGTGCCCTCCCTGCAGTGACCTGACCTCAATCTCTGGCCAGGTACCAAAATCTTATTTCCAGCTGTTGCAGGTGAGGTGACCCAAAATCAATGGTAGGGTAATTTAGATAGGATGCTAAAGGCAGACCTCTCTGGGAAGTTAGCTTTTATACTAAGGCTAAAACATGAGAAGCCAGCCATGTAAGACCCAGAAAGAATATTTTAGGCAGAGGAAACAGAAAATACAAAGACCTGAGACTTGGTAGGTAGGACTTAGTATGACCTGAGGGCAGAACACCTGACATGTGGCTGTATGTTGGTGACAGGGAGCAGAATTTGTCACCTCCCTCCCCAAGTATACCCAAGTCACCTTGTTTCTTTAACCTATATGTTGAACACATCATGAGAAATGCCAGGCTGGATGAGTTATAAGCTGGAATCAAGACAGGCAGGAGAAACTTTAACAACCTCAAATAAGTGGATGATACCAATCTAAAGGCAGAAAGTGAAGGGGACCTAAAGAACCTCTTGATGAGGGTGAAGGAGGAGAGAGCAAAAGCCAGCTTAAAACTAAATACTAAAAAAAAAAAAAAAAAAAAAACCTAATATCATGGCATCTGGACTCATTCAGTTCAGTTCAGTCACTCAGTCGCATCCGACTCTTTGCGACCCCATGAATGGCAGCACGCCAGGCCTCCCTGTCCATCACCAACTCCCAGAGTTAACTCAAATTCATGTCCATCGAGTCAGTGATGCCATCCAGCCATCTCATCCTCTGTCGCCCCCTTTTCCTTCTGCTCCCCATCCCTCCCAGCATCAGGGTCTTTTCCAATGAGTCAACTCTTCGCATGAGGTAGCCAAAGTATTGGAGCTTCAGCTTCAACATCATTCCTTCCAATGAACACCCAGGACTGATCTCCTTTAGAATGGACTGATTGGATCTCCTGGCAGTCCAAAGGACTCTCAAGAGTCTTCTCCAACACCACAGTTCAAAAGCATCAATTCTTCAGTGCTCAGCTTTCTTCACAGTCCAAATCTCACATCCATACGTGACCACTGGTAAAACCACAGTTTGGACTAGAGTGAACTTTGGCGGCAAAGTAATGTCTCTGCTTTTGAATATGCTATCTAGGTTGGTCATAACTTTCCTTCCAAGGAGTAAGCATCTTTTAATCTCATGGCTGCAATCACCATCTGCAGTGATTTTGGAGCCCCAAAAGATAAAGTCACCAACTGTTTCCACTGTTTCCCCATCTATTTCCCATGAAGTGATGGGACCAGATGCCATGATCTTTGTTTTCTGAATGTTGAGCTTTAAGCCAACTTTTTCCCTCTCCTCTTTCACTTTCATCAAGGGGCTTTTTATTTCCTCTTCACTTTCTGCCATCAGGGTGGTATCATCTGCCTATCTGAGGTTATTGATATTTCTTCCAGCAATCTTGACTCCAGCCTGTGCTTCTTCCAGCCCAGCATTTCTCATGATGTACTCTGCAGTGACAATATACAGCCTTGACATACTCCTTTTCCTACTTGGAACCAGTCTGTTGTTCCATGTCCAGTTCTAACTTACTTCCTGACCTACTTTATGGCAAATAGAGGGGGAAAAGGTGAAAACAGTGACAGATTCCTCTTGGGTTCTAAGATCACTGTGATGGTAACTGCAACCATGAAATCAGAAAGATGATTGCTTCTTGGCAGGAAGGCTATGACAAGTCTAGACAGTGTATTGGAAAGTAGAGACATTACTCTGCTGACAAAGGTCCCTATAGTCAAGGGTATGGTCTTGCAAGTGGTCATGTACAGTTTTGAGAGCTGGACTGTAAAGAAGTCAGAGCACCAAAGAATGGATGCCTTCAAACCGTAGTGCTGAAGAAGACTCATGAAAGCCCTTTGAACAGCAAGGAGATCAAACTAGTCAATCTTAAAGGAAATCAACCCTGACTTCTCATTGGAAAGACTGATGCTGAAGCTGAAACTCCAGTATTGTAGTCATCTGATGTGAATAGTTGACTCATTGGAAAAGTCCCTGATGCTGGGAAAGATTGAGGGCAGAAGGAGAAGGGGGTGGATGACAAAGGATGAGATGGCTTGATGGTATCACCTTGCAATGGACATGAATTTGGGCATACTTTGGGAGTTGGTGAGGGACAGGGAGGCCTGGCATGCTGCAGTCCATGGAGTTGCAAAGAGTCAGACAAGACCTGGGAACAAACAACAACAATAGCAACAACAAATATACCTTACTGGCATAAGATTATTTTAGGCTAATTATTTTATAACGAATAGCAGATGTAGGTGAAGCTCTGACAATCAAGCAGAAGTTACCCATTTGTAAGAGATATTTACATTTGTAAGGAAATCTCCATATGTAAGGTACCAGAAAGGAGAGGACTAAACTTTATAAACTCATCTCTTATCAACAGAGAAGACAGAGACTGAAATTCTGCATAACACCACACCCTTGTTTACTATGCTTTGTCTGAAAACCCCCACAAGTGTCTTCCCATCCCCCAATGTCTTTGGTCTTTAACTGGAGATGGTATTTAATGTGGTGGCTTGGACCACTTCTGGTTTCCCTTGTGGCTCAGATGGTAAAGAATATGCCTGCAATGCAGGACACTTCAGTTCAATCCCTGAGTCAGGAAGATCCCCTGGAGAAAGGAATGGTGACCTATTCCAGTATTCCTGCCTGGAAAAATCCCATGGACAAGGAACCTGGCAGGTTACAGCCCATGTGGTCGCAAAGAATCACATGACTGAGCGACTAACAGTAACACATGGACCACTTCAGGGAGTCACTCAGTTTCCCAAGTAGCTTGTTTTTTTCTCTTGCTAGTATCTTCTACCATGAGCCTTTATGGATTATGGCTGGGTCTTTTAATTCTCAATCAAGAACCTAGGAAGTTATCCTTTTCATCATTGCTATTCCAGCTGAGCTATTTCAAATCCTAAAAGATGATTCTCTGAAAGTGCTGCACTCAATATGTCAGCAAATTTGGAAAATGCAGCAGTGGCCACAGGACTGGAAATGGTCAGTTTTCATTTCAATCTCAAAGAAGAGCAATGCCAAAGAATATTCAAACTACCATACAATTGCACTCATTTCTCATGTTAGCAAAGTAATGCTGAAAATTCTCCAAGCTATGCTTCAACAGTATATGAATCAAAAACTTGTGTAACAAAAACTTCTGTAACAGGAGAGAAAAGGGCAGGGCACAACTTTTGAAGAATGACATAGCCCAAGGACACAACACAAAGAAGAGCAATGCCAAAGAATGTTCAAACTACCACCCAAGTGCACTCATCTCACTTCCTAGTAAAGTAATGCTCAAAGTTCTCCAAGCCAGGCTTCAGCAATATGTGAACCGTGAACTTCCAGACGTTCAAGCTGATTTTAGAAAAGGCAGAGGAACCAGGGATCAAATTGCCAACATCTGCTGGATCATCAAAAAAGCAAGAGAGTTCCAGAAAAACATCTATTTCTGCTTCATTGACTATGCCAAAGCCTTTGACTGTGTGGATCACAATAAACTGTGGAAAATTCTGAAAGAGATGGGAATACCAGACCACCTGACCTGCCTCTTGACAAATCTATATGCAGGTCAGGAAGCAAAAGTTAGAACTGGACATGGAACAACAGACTGGTTCCAAATAGGAAAAGGAGTATGTCAAGGCTGTATATTGTCACCCTGATTATTTAACTTATAGGCAGAATACATCATGTGAAATGCCGGGCTGGATGAAGCACAAGATGGATTCAAGATTGCTGAGGGGGAAGTATCAATAACCTCAGATATGCAGATGACACCACTCTTATGGCAGAAAGTGAAGAGGAACTAAAGAGCCTCTTGATGAAGGTGAAAGAGGAGAGTGAAAAAGCTGGCTTAAAACTCAACATTCAAAAAGCAAAGTCATGGCATCCAGTTCCATCACTTCATGCAAATACATGGGGAAACAATAGAAACAGTGACAAGACTTTATTTTCTTGGGCTCTAAAATCACTGCAGATGGTGACTGCAGCTTTTGCCTTGGAAGAAAAGCTATGACAAACCTAGAAAGTGTATTAAAAAGCAGAGACATTACTTTTCCAACAAAGATCCCTATAGTCAAAGCTGTGGTTTTTCTAGTAGTCAGGTATGAATGTGACAGTTGGGCCATAAAGAAGGCTGAGTACTGGAGAACTGATGCTTTTGAACTGTGGTGTTGGAGAAGACTCTGGAGAGTAACATGGACTGCAAGAAAATCACACCAGTAAATTCTAAAGGAAATCAACCCTGAATATTCATTGAAAGGACTGATGCTAAAGCTGAAATACTTTGACCAAATAGGATGTGTTCCTTGGGATTGGGATTATATTTGAAGAGCAATGTGAGGCTACTGGAATGTTTTAGGGAGAAGAGATGTAAGAATTTTAAAAGATGACTCTAGCTCTAACTACAATTAGGAGAATGAATCCCCAGCATTCAAAAGATACTTATTTAATAATTAAGTGCCCAAATACATTCATGCATGAATGAATGAATAAATCTATGAATTCAATGATGCAAAAAAAAAAAAGAAAATGCCAAGCGCTGCACCCTTATGCTGGACTCACACCTCACCTCCCCCCTTTCCTACTTGGCCATGTGACCTCCCATTAGTCCCTTCCTGAGCCTCAGGATCCTCACAGAACAATCCTCCTTGAAGATCCCCTCCAGTTCTGAAATAATTCAGTAACTCCTGCCAGCCCCGCCCTACTGCCAACACTTTCAAACTTCAAGCAGCTGAAAAGAAAAGCTGCTGAATGTCTCTGCTCTGTTTATCAGCATCAGTTTGGCATTTTGTCTGCAGCTGGGGCCCTCTCTATAAGACCACTCAGCATCTATAAGCTGACTAATTTCCATGTTGATTGCAAAGCTGGAAATGTATACACTTGTCATTCTTATTCTTGGCCCAGATGCTTTGTGGCAGACAGTAGCTCTGACGATGGGGCGCTGACACCACTTGCTAGTTATTGTCTGATGTGCAATTGACACGAGTGGGTTTAGAAGGAGGCACAATTTGATAATCAGAGTGCATCTGCAAAGCAATCATGAGCCACATTATGAAGAAAATGCAAGTAGAACTGGGGATGCAACTGACTTATTTCTGACTTCCCTTATCCTAGCAAAGACAGAGTAAAGACGTATTGATGTGTGAGCCAACTTTTTTTTTTTTAAATATAATGAGCCTCTCTTAGAGCTTTGAATTTCTGTAAGTACAGCAAGTGACAGGCTATAAAACAGTGCTTTCACATATAGGATTTCATTTTGCAAATGCATTATATTAGAGTTATTAAGTAATATGTGTTTGATGAAGATATTCAAACCGCACAGAAGCATACAAAATTGAAAAAAAGTATTTCTGAAATGAATGCCCAGTTTACCCTGTATTATGCAGTGACTTAGATAAGACTCTACGTAGTCCGACTAAATGAACTCGTACCCTGTTTTCACCTCTTAGGATAATTTTCTGTTCTAATTCCAGACATGTTATTTCAATTCTCTTTACCTCATCTCTGTTAAATGGCAATAACAGTAGGACCTCTGTAAAAGAGTTATGATAGGGATCACTTTATGACTGTACAATTTAGAACAGTGCCTGGTACATATAAGAGCTTCATCAATATCAGCTATTTTTTTTATCCATTTCATTACTCCTCCACACCAAAGCCAGCCACACCTGGTGGGTACCCTACAGTTCTCAATCTAAACATTCATCTACTTATGAACATTTTATCTCTATTTTATTTAAATAAGACTATAAGCTACAACAATTTTTTTTAATTTTCTTTTTAAATAAAAAATACATCATAGAGATTCTCCTTATCAATATATAGATCCTCACCATTAATAATCACATAGTCTTGAACATGGGCGGGCTAACACTTGTTTAACTTCCTTGTCAGTCTCTTTGCACATTCCAGAGTTTCTCTACAGGACAGATTCTGAGAAGTGCAAGATCCTCTCGGCTGTATTTTGCAGAAACTCTAAGGGGAAACAGGGTAACTGAGTGCCACAAAAGAGATTAAATTCCAGAAATTTAGGAATTTCCCTAACATTTCACAGAGAGGACTTAGAGCACATAGTGGAGGTAAGGCAAATACTCAGGTCTTCTGATACCAAACCCCAGCTCCCTAGGTAGGTCTGATAAACTCTATAGCCTACAGTGTTGTTCATGTTAAAAACCATAATAGATTTATTAGCTGTGGCTACAGATGGGCCTGTTAGGCCTAACTATAAACTGGACATCCAAAGCCAGCCAACCCTGCTTTTTATCCATGCCTGTAGAAAGATCCCCAATCCTTAAACATGGATTAAGGATAATATTTACTGAGAACTTAATACAGTAAACATACTGCACAAAGGATTAAAGGGAAACAAAGTTGAATCAGACTCTGTAGAGAGATGTCCTAATTCTGCTCATAGTCTAGCAGGTAGAATCCCTGTGCCTACATAACTAAAATGCAGGGTAGCTTAATTATTTGGGGAAATCAACAAAAAACAGCCTTTGAGGGTTTAGTAAAGGAAAGACTGGCTATTCCTAAGTACAGCCTACCTTTTTTAACTTTACCCCTTAAGATTCCCAATACCACATCACTAAAGTAAATTAGGTATAGTGTTAATCCTATAAGCCTCCAGTATCCTTTAAGACTAAATTGAATCACAAAATAATCATTCAGTCATGAATCAACAGCAACCTTGAACTCAGCCACAAAGTCTTATCCTCTGGTATAAGATTAAGTGGGTAAATGGGATGGTCTACCTCTAAGGTTTCACTTTTTGGTCAACTTTATATCATATTCTGAGAACATGCATCCATGTGAATTATAGGAAATTTTTCTATTCAGTTGTCATTTTGATATTTTCAAGAAAACAAAGGTAATTATAGTTCCTGTCTTGCAGGTCATTGTCAAGCAGTTAACAGAATCTTTTCACAGAGTTTACTAGTCATTATTCTGGGGCTTTTATAACCTTGGTTTGAATCTACCACAATGAAATGAAGTTCTTTTTCTTTTTGGTGTTTGGGGTTATTTAAAATAGACAAACGGACAGATGAAGTGCTCCTTACCACACTTAAACCTCAGATGACTCTGCTTTTTTCTACAGGCACAAAACTAAACAGCAAAAGCTTCAGCTATCTGCTATAAATCAGTATAAGTTATTAGGGAACTGAACGTGTTAGATATCCTCCTCCTAGCAGTCTCAGACACAAACTTGATTGCTGGTGTTCTTGAAATTCTTATTTTCCAAAAGACTGATGCCATTAGCATTCATTCAATTTTCCAGATGGAAACAATCCAGCACAGAGAACTGCTGCTTTATAATTCCACCTCCTGTGTGATCAGTAATTAAACTACGGAAAAGAAGGAGGTGGAGGAATTATCACCAGTATCTCAGTTAACAGCAGCCAACTCTAGAACATCAAAATAAAATATTTACTGAAAACCTTGCACACATTTATGAGTTGGGAAAGAAAAAAAGATTAATTTGATTGATTCAGTGTAAATGAATCAGAAGCATATGTCTTGATTTTCTCAATATGGGAACATGGCTGACAAAATTCATTTAAGCTTTACAGATCCTTGAAAAGGGATTTGACAGACTGAAATTGTATGTGTGGTATTCTATAAGCAATGAAAATAACTTTTAAATTAAGCACAAATTTTTTTTTTTCCCCTCCAATGGGTCAGGAAAACTAACTGCATAACAGCTCCCATTTCTATAGTTCTGCTTTCCCCTGCTCAATAATCCTGAAATGCTATTAGCAGAGTAATAATTTTTCCCTTCTGTACTTATAGCAAGATTGCTCTATGAAGCAGAACACACACATGACATGTCTAGTATGTATATACTATATCTAGTATATGCATATATATACAAGTATATGTGTGTGTATATATACATATGTATATATTTCCACACATATATGGAGAGAGAACACATACATGACATTCAGTTAAGTATAAATTTCAGATTAACAACAAATAATATTTTAGTATAAGTATAACCCATGCAGTACTTGAGGTCACGTTTATACTAAAAATAGTATTTAAAATTTTCTTTTTAGTACAAGCATGTGCCATGCAATTTTTGGCATCTGCATATATTAAAATGTTTTTGTTGTTTATCTGTAATTCAAATTTAAATTTTAACCAGTCATAGAATACATTACAGAGATGTAACATAAAGCATGGTAACTAATAATACTGTATTGCACATTTGAAAGTGGCTAAGAGAATAGATCTTACAAGTTCTCACCACAAGAAAAACACTTGTAACTATATATAGTGATAAATATTAATTAGTCTTATTGTGGTGGTCATTTTGCAATGTATGCAAATACTGAATAATTATGCTGTCCACCTAAACCTAATATAAGGCTATACATCAATTACGTGTCAATTAAAATAAAAGTTTAACTGGATATTCTGTATTTTTCCCTAAATCTGACAAGCTAGTTCTATTGCCTCTCCAAACTAGATAAATGAGACAAGAACTACAGTTTGTGGGCTACGCAATTTTTCTTTCAAAGAAGAAAACATCTAGAATAAGAACAGGCTAGAATAGCAGAAATTTCATCAATATTGGTCTCAGAAAAGAAAGGCTCACCACTACAATTACATAAGGAACATGATCATGGCTTTTATACACATGACTCTAGTGGTGCTCTGCCAGAAGCTCCTGCCTACTTTCAATCATATTTTGGAGGAATTAAGTATGCTTAGAAGGTGTATGGTATATATATTTTATTTGGGGGACTTAACAGGAAGGCAGAGAATATGAGGTTACTGCCCACTTGTACGGGAGAAGAAAAGGGCAAACACTGAGGAATAAGAGCAGCCTGATACATGTATGGGTAAAAGGGGGCACAGTATACTAGGGAAGGATGCAGACTGAGAGTCAGTAGTCTGTGTATTTCATCCTATATTTCATTTAGTATTGTATTCTCAATTCTAAACATTGTGCTTGATGCTGCGGGTACTCAATAAATATTTGTGGAATAAATGAATGAATGGACTTTCCCATTGCTAAAATCAAAGGATGAAAAGAGGTCATATAGAAACTCTAATATTTCAAACTATGTCATGGCATCCGGTCCCACCACTTCATGGGAAATAGATGGGCAAACAGTGGAAACAGTGTCAGACTTTATTTTTCTGGGCTCCAAAATCACTACAGGTGGTGACTGCAGCCATGAAATTAAAAGATGCTTACTCCTTGGAAGGAAAGTTATGACCAACCTAGATAGCATATTCAAAAGCAGAGACATTACTTTGCCAACAAAGGTTCGTCTAGTCAAGGCTATGGTTTTTCCTGTGGTCATGTATGGATGTGAGAGTTGGACTGTGAAGAAGGCTGAGCACCGAAGAATTGATGCTTTTGAACTGTGGTGTTGGAAAAGACTCTTGAGAGTCCCTTGGACTGCAAGGAGATCCAACCAGTCCATTCTGAAGGAGATCAGCCCTGGGATTTCTTTGGAAGGAATGATGCTAAAGCTGAAACTCATGCTTTGGTCACCTCATGCAAAGAGTTGACTCATTGGAAAAGACTCTGATGCTGGGAGGGATTGGGGGCAGGAGGAGAAGGGGACGACAGAGGATGAGATGGCTGGATGGCATCACTGACTCGATGGACGTTGAGTCTGAGTGAACTCTGGGAGTTGGTGATGGACAGGGAGGCCTAGTGTGCTGCAATTCATGGGGTCGCAAAGGGTCGGACATGACTGAGCGACTGATCTGATCTGATCTGATGTCCAAGTATCTCAAGATGTATCTCTGGGGTTATCTTAGAAGAAGAAGGGGTCAGAGGCAGGCAGAGAGATCTAGACACACCCATAATGCTTCAACCAAAGAACTTCCTTGCCATTCTTTTTTTTCTGCACTGAGGTTAAGATAAAATTTCATCTAAAAATGATTCACTGGGGCCTTCCCTGGTGGTCCAGTGGTTAAGAATCCACCTGTCAGTGCAGGGGACATGAATTCGACCCCTGGTCTGGGAAGATCCTACCTGCCGTGGCAACTAAGCCCAATGCCACGTCCACTGAGCCTGTGCGCTACAATGAGAGAAGCCGCCACAAGGAGAAGTCTGAGCACCTCAACAAAGAGTAGTCCCTGCTCACCACAACTAGAGAAAGATCATTTGCAGCAACAAAGACCCAGTGATAAATAATGTAACAGATACTGAAAAATGATTCACTGGAAAAATTAAATAGTCATTAAAATACAATACTTAGAAGATATACCTTCGTCCTAAGTTCTTTGACTCCATCAACAGCTTGTCTCCAAAACAGAATGTCCACACATTTGCTCCAAGCTAGCAGAAAGTGGCTGACAACACACAGTCCTGAAAGACAGGAGAGTAAAAGCAAACTTGAAAAAAAAAATGTTTCTTACTCTCAGTAACAGTGCTTTTTGCCTGTTGAATTACAATACAAAAATGAGGAAGAAAAAAATCACAGGCAATTTCTCCAGTAGTTTGTTATATTGAAAATACAGCATAATTGATTTGACAAATGCACCAAGGGAATACAAAGCCATAATCAGTTTTTCTGTAGTGTTTGTATCTATACTGACAGAAGCCTAATTGCGTAATTTATTATTTTGAAATAAACTGTAGAGATTTCAGGTAAACATGGTAATCAGCAGGATGTGTTACTAGCTTTTGTATAAATCACAGTTGGCATTTTTTGTTCAATACATAAGCCAGTCTTCATTTTGACCATGTACAACTATATTCCAGTTGCCATGCTAAGTGTTTCAATGACCTGTGTAATCCATTCAGTGTTATATTTCTGTCCCCACCTCCACCTCCAGGAAATTTGGACCTGCCTCTAGCTCATTGGCTCAGATGACGATGTTACTGGGGATGGAAGAAGGGAACTTTGAAAGTGCCCTTGAGCTTTGTTCTTCTCTAAGAAATAGGCTTCCATGACTGCCCATGGAAAAGAATTCCAAATTCTTCAAAGTCCTTATCTCTAGCCACTCTCCTTTGGCATTACCACATACCTACTACTTCACAGCTACATATGATTACTTGCCAGTCACTGAAAACTTGATCAACTTTTCCTTCTCTGATCCTTGGTTGATTTCTCTGAATCCTCAGGTTCTACAGACATATTAAAAGGTCTACATGTGTAAACCATTTTAACATTAGACCTGCTTCTAAGTACATACCTGCCATTAAAAGGACAATAGTCTTCTGATGGTAGGAGAAAAGAACAAATATTTCCCTATTTTTCCTGCTAACTACAAATGAAACTTCTTATATCAAACAAATATAAGAAATTCTGAAAGGTGAGGTGGAGGTGGCAGCCTAAAGAAGAAACTGTGCCCTGAACAACGAATTCCCTTGTTTTTCTTCTTGCCTCATATACCCCAGCCTGGGTGCTGCAGAAGCCAGTAACTGGGAAGGGCCAATGGGCATAAGAACGCACAAAAATTGCTACCAAAGGGAAACAAAACGGGCATTACTCTTCTCCCCTCTGAGTGGTATAACAAGAGACCTAACGAAGAGTCAGGTCCTCACACCACCAGTGGTAATAAGGCCACTGCTCCTCCTTCGTGTCAGTGGGGGCCACAGAGAAGTACGGCAGGCTCTTCCTATAGCAGGGGAGATTCCAGAGGAAGCCTAACGGGAAACATTAAGTCCCAACAATGCTCAGTCATGAGGAACTCTTTACCCTAAAGTGTAAATGGAGGCCAAGTGGGAACCCTGGACTTCTGCTCCTAACTGGCCATAACAAGGTAAAACCCTCCTACACTTGCGTTGCCAGATGAAGTCAGAAAGTGCCAGTAAAAACACAAGGTATAAATATGATCCAGAATAACACTATCCCATATATCTAGGTTTTAATTAAAAATCACTCAACATATGAAGGAAGCACCACAAAGACCTCAAACCGAATGAAAGAAACAATTAATAGATGCCAGCATTGAACTGAAAGAGAGGCTAGGCTTTTCTGAAAAAGGTTTTATAGCAACTATCATAAAAATGCATCACCAAGTAATTAAGAACATATTTGAAACAAAATAGAAAAAGTCTCAACAAAGAAATGGGTATAAAGAAGAAATAAATAGAAAGTATACATCTTCAAATATAGTAGCTACCCGCCTCCAAAAAAAGTCAATGAATAAGCTCAAAAGAAAATGTAGGGAAAAGAAAGAATAGAAATTACCCAATACGAACAAAGAGAAAATGAACAAAAAATAAAGAGCCTCAGATATTTGTATGTTTATGGAAAAAAAAAAAAAGATTTAACATTCTTGTCATCCAAATCCTGGTAAGAATTGAAATTATAGTGCTTTGTCTGACTACAATGGAATCAAATCATAAATCAATAACAAAAAGATAACAGAGACATCTCTAATTATGCCAAAACTAAACAATATTCTTCCAAATAATCCATGGATCAAAGAGGAAGGCTCAAGAGTAATGGAAAAAATGTACTGAAATAAGTGACAATAAAAATATGACATATCAAAGAAGATGACATACAAATGACAGACCTATGAAAAAATGCTGCACATCATGTGTCATGAGAAAAATGCAAATTAACAATTATTAGAATGGTCAAAATCCAAAACACTGAATCCATCAAATGCTGGTTAGGATGTGGAACAGCAGGAACTCTCGCTCACTGATGGCAGGAATACAAAATGGTGCAGCCACTTTGGAAGACAGTTTTGTGGTTTCTTATATGATTAAGCTCCAGTATTTGGCCACCTGATGCAAACAGGCGACTCACTGGAAAAGACCCTGATGCTGGGAAAGATTGAAAGCAGAAGGAGAAGAGGGCAACAGACACTGAGATGAATGGATGGCACCACCAAATCAATGGACATGAACTTGGGCAAACTCTGGGAGATGGTGAGGGACAGAGAGGCCTGACGTGTGGCAGTCCACGGGGTTGCAAAGAGCTAGACACGACTTGGTGACTGGACAACAACTACAAAACAACTAAACATTCTCTTACCTCCTGACCCAGTAATCATGCTCCTTTGTATTTACACAAAGGTGTTGAAAACTTGTGTCCACACAAAAATGTACACACACATGTTTACAGCAGCTTTATATTTATAACTGCCAGAACTTTAAAGCAAAGTACCTTCAGTAGGTGAATAAACAGATAAGCAGTGGTACATCCGGACAATGGAATACTATGTAGCACCAAAAAGAAATAAGGGATTACAGCTGGAAAAGACATGGAAGAATCTTAAATGGCTATTACTGAGGGAAGGAACCCAACCTGAAAAGGTTACATACTATAAAATAATTTTAAGTAATATGACATACCAGAAAAGGCAAACCATGGACACAATAAAAGAACCAGTGATTCCCAGGGGTTAAGGGGGAGGGCAGGATGAATAAGCAGAGCACAGAGGATTTTTAGGACAGCAAAACTATTGAATATGATAGTAAAATGATGGACAATTGTCATTATATGTTTATCAAAACACATAGAATGTAGAACACCTAGAATGAATTGTAATACAAACTATGGATTTTGGGTGATTATGATGTGTCAATGGAGGCTCAATCAATTTTAATAAATGTACCACTTAGGTGGGGATGTTGATAAAGACAAAGGCTTATATCTATACAGAGGCAAGGGGTATTTAGGAAATCTCTACCTTCTCTTTAATTTTGTTATGAATCTTAAACTACTTAAAAATAGTTGTAAATAAACAAAGAAACACACACTATATAAAAATCATGTGGCACAGCTAACACATTGCTATGAGAAAAACTTAGAGTACTAACATACGTTGAAAGTGAGAGTGAAAGTCACTCAGTCGTATCTGACTCTTTGCAACCATGGACTATAGCTCAGGTTCCTCTGTCCATGGAATTCTCAGGATACTGGAGTGGGCAGTCATTCCCTTCTCCAGAGGATCATCCCAAGCCAGGGATTGAACCAGATCTCCCACATTGCACGTGCATTCTTTACCACCTGAACCACCAGGGAAGCCCCAAAATACTGGAGTGGGTGGCCTAACCCTTCTCCAGCAGATCTTCCCCAAACCAGGAACCAAACTGGGGTCTCCTGCATTTCAAGTTGATTCTTTACCAGCTGAGCTACAAGGGAATCCCCAAAATACATACATTAGAAAAGAATAAAATTATCACATCAATAAATGTAAGAGCTGAAAAAGATAAAAATGTAAACAAAAATACAGAGAAAAATCAATGAGATAAACAAGTGGCTCTTTGAAAAGATCAATAAAATTCACAAACCTCTAGCAAGACTGACAAGCACAAAAAGGGAAAAGATGTAAATTACTATTATCAGTAATGACAAGGGTTATTATCACAAACCCTGAGACATAAAAGAGATAATAAAGGAATACTATGATCAATTTTACACACATAACTTGGAAAACAGATGAAATGGACCAATTCCTGGAAGCTACCATAATCTACTCAATATGAAATATTAAGACTAGCCTTTTAACTATTAAGGAAATGAGGCTTATAATTTAAAAACTCCCATCAAAGTAAAATCTCCAAGCCCAGGAGGTTTCACTGAAAAATTGTATCAAATTATTAAAAAGCAGTAACACCAATTCTACATAATCTCTTCTGGAATGCAGAAGAGGAAGAAATACTTTCTGATTCATTTATGAAGATAGCATCAAGGTGATACCAAATCAAAGACAGTATAAAGAAAGAAACTACAGACCACTATCTTTTATGAATATGACCACAAAAATCCTTAACAAAATATTAGCAAAATAAATAATATATAAAAAGAATTATAAAGTAGAATTTGTTCCAGAGATGCAAGGTCGCTTCGACATTCAGAAGTCTCTTGGTGGTCATGTAGGAAGACCCCGAACTTACTTCCTCCCACAGACATAACAAATCTATAACTAAATATAGAGTAATTCTCTCAGAAAGGGACCTGAAAATTGGATGAATAGAGCCTCCACAAAAAAGGTAAATATCAATTTGTGGTTGATCATCGCAGTCCATGAGGTCACAAAGAGTTGGACACAACTGAGCGACTGAACTGAAAAATAATGTTGCATATTTAACAAAGTGCACAAATGGCCAGGATATTCCATTGAGTGGATAACTATCATCTGTTTAACCAAAATAATATGTAGAATATTATCACAGGTTTTTTCTTAAAAATTAAAAATATATACATAGGAAAAAGTATGCAAAGATATGTACCAATAAACTTTCTGTAGTTAAAAAAAATACTAGAAGTCCTGCATTTTCAATACCCTATGTGAAGATTGAAACTATTATTCTAAGTAAAATAAGTAAGACAGAAAAAGACAAATTTCACTCATGTGTGGAAGTTAAATACAGAGAACAAATTAGTGGGTACCAGAGGAAAAGGGGGGGTACGTAAAATGGGTGAAGGAGATCAATGCATAGTGATGAATGGCGACTAGACTTGCATTGGTGAGCACTTTGTAACATATGCAGATGTTGAATTATAATGCTGTACATCAGAAACTTACATAATTAAAAAAAACTCTCAATGTATCTCACCATGTTAATGGATTAGGGGTGAAAAATACATGATCCTATCAATAAATACAGAGAAAGCATTTGACAAAATTCAGTATCAATTCAAGATATTTAAAAATGATCTCAGAAACATAGGGATAAAGAGGAATTTCCTCAAGTTGATAAAGAACATCTATTAAAAAAAACTTATAACAAAGCACTTAGTGGTAAAAGACTGAATGCTTTTCCCTAAGATCAAAAACAGGCAAGAATGTTGTTTTCCCCTAATTCAACATAGTGCTAAAGTTTTACCTACCACCACCACCAAGGAAAGGAAATAAAGGGCATACAGATCAGAAAGGAAGAAATAAAATTATACATATTTGCAGATGACATGATTGCCTAAAAATAAAATTCCAGAGTATCCACCCTCCCAAAAATAAAAATCACATACAGGGGTTCAGCAAGTTCAGAAGATATAAAATAAACATACTAAAATCCACTCCACTTCTATATAAAGCAAGTGAGAATGTGGACATAAAAATTAAGAAGATAATGATTTATAAGGACTCAAATACTTAAATGTATTTCTGTTGTTTTCAGTAGCTAAGTCATGTCCAATTCTTTGTAACCCCATGCGCTGTAGCACTTCAGGCTCCTCTGCCCTACACTGTCTCCTGGAGTCTGCTCAAATTCTTGTCCATTGAGTAGTGATATATATACTTAAATGTATATCTAACAAAATATTTATAAGAGTTGTATGCTGAAAATTAAAATCTGCTCATGAAAAAAATCAGCATACCTGAATAGACATACTGTGTTCATGGATTAGAACACTCAATACAGTAAGGACATCAATTCTCCTCACATTGATATATAGATTTAACATAATTGCCATTAAAATTGCACAAAATCCTGTTTGTGTTAGAACCTTGAAGTGGTTAATAGCGGAGTTGAAAACCGTGTTTCCTCAGGTAAACAGTTCAGCTCATTGACTGGAGTCCTTCTCCCTAGAGACACTTGCTGTGACTGAGATGAGCTGTCTGAAGCAGGAGCTTCGGGCTCATCTTGGGCTAATCCTGTGATGATGTGCAGGGAAGGGACTTGTGTGTTTGAGGTTCTGGGCAGAGTGATCGGGGTGGGGGGCAGGTGGGACAGCCTCCAGCTCGGGGAGCCTGTGCCGGTGTGCTATGATGCTAAGTGCCTGTGATCCCCTTGGGGACACACGTGATGCACAGCTGGCAGAACGGCCCCTCATACCCCTCATTCCTCACAACCGAATGCAAGCCAGAGTGGGGTTGGATTACGCACGTGAATAATACTTTTCTTATCTACAAACATTAATGTAAAAATGAATTTTTCTTCTGTTGTATCTGATTAAAATAACTCTGTGGATTTTAATATAAATATTTATTGGTGTGCTTTGGGGGAAAGATATTTTTTTCTTGATGGAATTTACCAAAGCAACTTTATTTTGTTCACTGGCTGACAAAAGAGCGGGTCTGTCTAAATTCTGTAAACTGCACAGCTTCTCTGAAGAGTGATGTGTCTGCTCTTTTGCCTGTTGTTTTGTCATTAACAGGAAAGTGACTGGTTTTAAAGGAAGTTGAATTCATCCGTAATGCTGAAGTTTTTTAAAAATAAAAACATGGTTTATATCCTGAAAAAAAAAATTGCAGAAAGATTTTTTTTTTTTTACACAAATGTACCGCAAAGGAAATGCTGCTGCTGCTGCTAAGTCACTTCAGTCATGTCCAACTCTGCGACCCCATAGACGGCAGCCCACCAGGCTCCCCCGTCCCTGGGATTCTCCAGGCAAGAACACTGAAGTGAGTTGCCATTTCCTTCTCCAATGCATGAAAGTGAAAAGTGAAAGTGAAGTCGCTCAGTCGTGTCCAACTCCTAGTGACCCCATGGACTGCAGCCTACCAGGCTCCTCCGTCCATGGGATTTTCCAGGCAAGGCAAAGGAACTATATATTAATAATATATGGAATGCAAAGGAACTTTAATAGGTACTACCATTAAAAAAAATAATACAGGAAAAATTTCTACTTGATTTCTAGCTTTAAAATATAGCCTTTTAGTAATCAAGACTAATATAGTGGCCAAGGTATAGCCATATAGATCAATGGAACAAAAGAGAGAACTCAGAAATAGATGCACACAAATATTTGGATAAACATACAAAAGCAATTTGACAGAGGTAAGAGACCCTTTTTAACAAAAGATGCTGGAATCACTGGACATCAGTAGCCAAAACAAACAAGTAAAAAGCTCTAAATATCACTTCTTATAAAAAATTAACTCAAAACAAATCATAGATTTAAATATGACTTTGAAAATGTATATATATTTTAGAGAAAAGTAAGATAAAAACTTTAGAATCTAGTTCTAGGCAAAGAGTCTTTAGTCTTGACATTAAAAGCATAAGCCATAAAAGAAAGAAACTGAACTCCATTTACACTAAAAAACTTGCTCTATGAGAGACTGTGTTGAGAGATGAAAAGACAAGTTACAGTGTGGGAGAATACATTTATAAAACATGTATCTGACAAATGACTAGTATCTACAAAATATAAAAAAATTCTCAAAATGTAATACTGAAAAATCAAACGTTCAAATTAGAAAATAGGCAAAAGACATGAATAAGTATTTCACAAAAAAGGATAAACAGATGACAAGCACATGAAAAATGGTTCATACCATTAGCCTTTGGGAAGTGCAGGTCAAAACCACAGTGAGATATCATTACACACCTAGAAGAATAGCTACAATAAAAAAAAAGAAAAGAAAAATGAAACAGAACCTCCAAATGTTTGAAAGTAGCCAGAAATTTTTGATCACTTGATCATATTACTGGGAAATGTAAAATGATACAGCCACTCAGGAAAACAATTTGGTGGTTTCTTAAAAAAATATAAAACATGAATATGATGGGACCCAAAAATTATAATCCTGAGCTTTGTCCCAGAGAAATGAAAATTTATGTTCACACCTAACCTGTACATGAATGTTTATAGCACCTTTATTCATAATTTCCCCAAACTATTCCATCCAAAACAATCTAGATGCCCTTCAACATGTGAATTATTAAAAAAAAAAAAAAAAACTGGTATATTCCACCACTCTAGGGGGTGGGAAGGAGGCCCCAAAGAGAGGGGATATATGTATGTGCATAGCTGATTCGCTGTGCTATACCGCAAGAGTAACACAACATTGTAAAGCAATTATACTGCTGTTAAAAAAAGAGCTGCACCACTTTTGAAGTGGTGGAATTTTTCTGTATCTTGACTGTATCACTGTCATCATCCCAGGTGGTAACATTGTCCTATAGTTTCCAAAATGATATATTGTGGTAAACTGACTATGCCAAAGCCTCTGACTGTGTGGATCACAAGAAACTGTGGAAAATTCTGAAAGAGATGGGAATACCGACCACCTGATCTGCCTCTTGAGAAATTTGTACGCAGGTCAGGAAGCAACAGTTAGAACTGGACATGGAACAACAGACTGGTTCCAAATAGGAAAAGGAGTTCTTCAAGGCTGTATATTGTCACCCTGTTTATTTAACTTATATGCAGAGTACATCATGAGAAATGCTGGACTGGAAGAAACACAAGCTGGAATCAAGATTGCTGGGAGAAATATCAATCACCTCAGATATGCAGATGACACCACCCTTATGGCAGAAAGTGAAGAGGAACTCAAAAGCCTCTTGATGAAAGTGAAAGTGGAGAGTGAAAAAGTTGGCTTAAAGCTCAACATTCAGAAAACAAAGATCATGGCATCCAGTCCCACCACTTCATGGGAAATAGATGGGGAAACAGTGGAAACAGTGTCAGACTTTATTTTTCTGGGCTCCAAAATCACTACAGATGGTGACTGCAGCCATGAAATTAAAAGACGCTTACTCCTTGGAAGGAAAGTTACGACCAACCTAGATAGCATATTCAAAAGCAGAGCCATTACTTTGCCAACAAAGGTTCGTCTAGTCAAGGCTATGGTTTTTCCATTGGTCCTGTATGGATGTGAGAATTGTACTGTGAAGAAAGCTGAGTGCCGAAGAATTGATGCTTTTGAACTGTGGTGTTGGAGAAGACTCTTGAGAGTCCCTTGGACTGCAAGGAGATCCAACCAGTCCATTGTGAAGGAGATCAGGCCTGGGATTTCTTTGGAAGGAATGATGCTGAAGCTGAAACTCCAGTACTTTGGCCACCTCATGGGAAGAGTTGACTCATTGGAAAAGACTCTGATGCTGGGAGGGATTGGGGGCAGGAGGAGAAGGGGACGACAGAGGATGAGATGGCTGAATGGCATCACTGACTCGATGGACTTGAGTCTGAGTGAACTCCGGGAGTTGGTGATGGACAGGGAGGCCTGGTGTGCTGCGATTCATGGGGTCGCAAAGAGTCGGACATGACTGAGCGACTAATCTGATCTCTGATCTGAGTAAATAATAAGTAGAAGCCTTCTGTATTATTTCTTGAAATGGCGCATCAAGCTATGATTCTCTAAAAATTAAAAAAAAAAAATTACATATTAAGTGGTATGGAGGAGAAAGAGGGGTGTATTTTTAGATAAAAGTAAATGAGTTGTACAGCAATCGCTTCTATATTTGAAGCAATCTACAACGCAACTCCTGTCCTACTAATGTTATCTCTGGAGAAGGCAATGGCACCCCACTCCAGTACTCTTGCCTGGAAAATCCCATGGACGGAGGAGCCTGGTGGGCTGCAGTCCATGGGGTCGCTAAGAGTTGGACACGACTGAGAGACTTCTCTTTCATTTTTCACTTTCATGCATTGGAGAAGGAAATGGCAACCCACTCCAGTGTTCTTGCCTGGAGAATCCTAGGGTTGGGAGAGCCTAGTGGGCTGCCGTCTATGGGGTCACACAGAGTTGGACACGACTTAGCGGCAGTATGTTATCTCGGAGAAGGCAATGGCAAGCCACTCTGGTACTCTTGCCTGGAAAAATCCCATGGACGGAGGAGCCTGGTAGGCTGCAGTTCGTGGGGTCGCGAAGAGTCGGACACGACTGAGCGACTTCACTTTCACTTTTCACTTTCATGCATTGGAGAAGGAAATGGCAACCCACTCCAGTACTCTTGCCTGGAAAATCCCATGGACGGAGGAGCCTGGTGGGCTGCAGTCCATGGGGTCGCTAAGAGTTGGACACGACTGAGAGACTTCTCTTTCATTTTTCACTTTCATGCATTGGAGAAGGAAATGGCAACCCACTCCAGTGTTCTTGCCTGGAGAATCCTAGGGTTGGGAGAGCCTAGTGGGCTGCCGTCTATGGGGTCACACAGAGTTGGACACGACTTAGCGGCAGTATGTTATCTCGGAGAAGGCAATGGCAAGCCACTCTGGTACTCTTGCCTGGAAAAATCCCATGGACGGAGGAGCCTGGTAGGCTGCAGTTCGTGGGGTCGCGAAGAGTCGGACACGACTGAGCGACTTCACTTTCACTTTTCACTTTCATGCATTGGAGAAGGAAATGGCAACCCACTCCAGTGTTCTTGCCTGGAGAATCCCAGGGACAGGGGAGCCTGGTGGGCTGCCGTCTATGGGGCCGCAGAGTCGGACATGACTGAAGTGACTTAGCAGCAGCAGCAGTATGTTATCTGGTACCTCAGACCAACATCAGGCTGTACCATTTGATTCTTTCACTGTATTCCCCTGATCCTCTTTGTTGCTCCTCTCTGTTTTCCATCACCACCTATCTTCCCTCTATCTCTTAGGCACTCAATATTCCTTTCCTTATCAAAAGATACTGCAATGAATGGATCTAACTGATCCAGTCAACTTAAGAAAAACATCAGAAATAAACATTTTTATCATTTCTTGTAGAAGGAAAAAACCACTAGAAACAGACAATCTGGGGTTTAATTTCAGCTTGATACTTCCTTAAGGAGTGATCATGGGTGAGTGACTTGACAGCAGTAAGTCTCAGTTTCCTTTTCTTTACTATGATTAGACTTCCTGTCTGATCTACATCATAATGCAATGATTTTAAGGATAAACAAAACAATATAATTGGTGATGGGTGGTCTCCAGACAGCTTACATGTCCCTGACATTCAAGTAGGGCTCCTGGATATATGAGGACAAGTGGCCTGACAGCATCGGGGTACCAATTAATAACCATTCTTTGAGCTAGAATTATTATTAGTCTCAGAATAAACACTGAATGGCTAATGCAATTTTATCTGTCTTCAGCAGGATTTTAATTTGCATGCTTTATGACACTAATATTTGTACAGTAGCCAGTAGATAGCTTTTAAAGTCTGTCTTTCTCTCCAATCTTTAAATGCAGCATGGGAAGAAATTAGTTTCCCCCCCCTCCTTGTCCCTAACATTTCTCTTTCCTCTGGGGATTTCTGTGCATTTTTCATATGTCCATTAATTTTCTTATTAATTTAACATTTGTTTAGGTGACTATGAGCAGAGACCATGGCAGAAACTATGGTGGGAAGTGCCTCTCAGGAACGAGGCATGCTCACAAACTAAGCAATCTCTTTTTTTTTACCCTGAAACAAGAATCGACCCATATTTGCAGTTCCCTAAGCCCATGATGTTATTCCAGTCTTCATGTCTTGGACCTGTTATTCCCTTTGCCTGGGTCTTTTGTAATAGACCTGGCCATCTTTAAGATTTGGCTTAATCTTCATCTTTGAAGCCATGAATCACAAGCCATGAATCACTCTTGATTATTTTGATTGAAACTGACAGAAAACTCAATTCTAACTGGCTTATATTTTAAAAGGACATTTATTGTAGCTTATGTATATTTCCCTTAGCATTTCTAAGGGAAATCTAGCTTTAAGAATAGCTTGCTTGGGGAGGGAGATGGGAGGGAGGTTCAAGAGAAGAGGACATAGGTATACCTATGGCTGATTCATGTTGATGCTTGACAGAAAACAACAAAATTCTGTAAATCAATTATCCTTCAATTAAAAATAAATAAAATTTTAAAAATAGCTTGTTTCAAGAAAATATCACCAAGTTCCAGGTCTATTTGTTTCAAACTTTTGTTCTTCTCCATGAACTCTAGACCCTATAAACAGACCCTGTGGTCTATTTATCTATCTCTGTTTATATCTATCTCTGTTTCATGGACTATGCTAAAGTCTTTGACTGCATGGATTATGGCAAACTGGAAAACTCTTAGAGAGATGGGAATACCAGACCATCTTACCTGTCTCCTGAGAAACCTGTATGCAGGTCAAGAAGCAACAGTTAGAACCCTGAAAGGAACAATTGATTGGTTCAAGATCAAGAAAGGTCTATGACAGGGCTGTCTGCTGTCATCATATTTGCTTAATCTATACACTGAGCACATTATGAGAAATGCCAGGCTGGATGAGTTACAAATTGGAATCAAGATAGGTGGGGAAAACATCAACCTCAAATATGCAATGATACTACCTGAATGGCAGAAAGTGAAGAGGAACTAAAGAGTCTCTTGATGAGGGTGAAAGAGGAGAGTGAAAAGAGTTAGCTTGAGACTAAATATTAAAAAAAAAAAAAAAAAACTAAGATCATGGCATCTGGCCCTACTACTGCATGGCCAATAGAAGGGGAAAAGGTGGAAGTAATGACAGATTTCCTTTTCCTGGGCTCCAAAATCACTGTGGATGTTGACTGAAGCCATGAAATCAGAAGACAGTTGCTTCTTGGCAGGAAAGCGATAGCAAATATAGACAATGTGTTGAAAAGTAGAGACATTACTCTGTTGACAAATGTCCATATAGTCAAGGCTATGGTCTTCCCAATGGTCATGTATGGTTGTGACAGTTGGACTGTAAAGAAGGTAGAATGCCAAAGAAGTGATGCCTTCAAACTGTGGTGCTGGATAAGACTCCTGAAAGTTCCTTGGAAAGCAAGGAGATCAAACCAATTAATCTTAAGGGAGATCAACCCTGAATATCAGTCACTGGAAGGACTGATGCTGAAGCTGAAGCTCATCTGATCTGATTTTGGTCATCTGATCAGAACAGATAACTCATTGGAAAAGTCTCTGAGATGCTGGGAAAGATCAAGGCAGAAGGAAAAGAGGTGTCAAAGGATAAGATGGCCGGATGGCATTACCAATGCAATGAACATGAACTTGGGCAAACTCTGGAAGCTGGTGAGGGACGAGGAGGCCTGGTGTGCTACAGTGCATGGGGTCACAAAGAGTCAGACATGACTGAGCAACTGAATAACAACTACATGGCCTATTGGTTTCACACCACAGGGAAAACAAGAATGTGTTCCTACAAATCTCAGAGAAAGGTGCTATTGTTTCTCATTGGTTGGAATTGCATCTCATGACCATTCTTGACACATGAGTGTTTTCAGGCATGTTATCATGCCTAATCACATGATAGTCTTGTTGAACTGTGTGTACCTTGAGAACCACTTTATTCCAAGATGCAATCCTGCTTTCCTTTAGCTCTAAGAGAAACTTACAAACCTGTATCTACTATATGCTTAGAAATTCACTGTGGCAGGTGAGATGGAGAAATGGTAGAGACATGGTGATAAGGATGAGAGAATCTGTAAGAGGCTTACCTGTAAAGATGTTATATAAATATGTGTATATGTGTGTGTGTGTGTGTGTGTGTGTATACACACACACAGACATATGTGTATATGTTAATGTTGTATATGTTTATACACACATGTATATATATGGGCTTCTCAGGAGGCACAGCAGTAAAGAAACCACCTGCTAATGCAAGAGACTCAGGAGAGGTGGGTCCAATCCCTGGGTTGGGAAGATCCCTTAAAAGAGGGCATGGCAACTCACTACAGTATTCTTGCCTGGAAAATTCAATGGACAGCAGAGTCTGGCAGGCTATAATCCATGGGGTCACAAAGAATGGGACACAGGTGAGCACACATGCACACACATATACATTATATATGTATGCACTATATATGCATATGTGCTTCCCTGATGGCTCAGCAGTCAAGAGTCCACATGCAATGCAGGAGATGCAGGCTTGATCCCTGGGTTGGGAAGATCCCCTTGAGGAGGAAATGGTAGCCCCACTCCAGTATTCTTACCTGGAAAAGTCCATGGACAAAGAAGCCTGGCAGGCTACAATGTAAAGGCTCACAGAGTTGGACACGACTGAGTCACTAAGCATATATGCATGTATATGCTATATATATGTGTGTTTGTATGTATATATGCATACATATATATATGCATATTGTTTGTGGCTTTCTCTGATGAAAGCATCACAAGGAATACACAAAATTAGACTTTAAAAAGGGAGATATGGTCTATATCCAAGAAACTGGGTGGTAAGTGTCAAACATGACTATAATTAAAACATCATTAAAAAATACTTATTATGTTGCAGATACTTTGCTGAAGACTTTACTAACATTTTGCATTTAAATTGCATGACAATATAATAAGGTACAGATAGGAAAAAAGCTTATTAGCTTTAAGCTAATCGTTTTCAGTCTTTCACCATTTTAATATATGAATGTATGAAAATATGAATCCACCATGCCAAGAGATGAGAATATAATTATGTACAAAATGCCAAAATGCATTGCCCTTATAGAGAGATACAGCCTTAGCAGGGGAGAAAGACATTATTCAAATAATCATGTGCATCAGGATCACATTACATACAGAATGGCTTATAGTGAAGGAGCACAGGGTACTATGACAACACATAACAGGGCATCACTGAGGCATCAATAAAGCTTCTTCTGGAAAAGTTATGTTTCATTTAAGACTCTGGGGAAAGATCTCAGGTTAAGAAGATGGAAAAAAGAGGAATATTTCATACAGAGGACATAGTATGGTCAATTGTTTTCAGGGACAAAGAAGCATGGTCTATTTGAGAATCTGGAAGGACAGAGTGGTTAGGATACTGAGAATTAGTCTGTCTTTTGGATAGGCTAGCATGGAATCAAACTGTGGAGATAGTGGCCAAACTTATAGGGCTTTGATGGGCTATGGCATGTATTCTGATTTTATAGTAACCAGAACACTAGGAACATTTCACCAATGGCTCAGTGGTAAAAAAATCCACCTGCAATGCAGATACTAAGAGATGTAGGTTCAATCCCTGGGTCAGAAAGATCCCCTGGAGAAAAAAAATGACAACCCACTCAAGTATTCTTGCCTGGAGAATCCCATGGACAGAAGAGCCTGGCAGACTACAGTCCATGTGGCCTCAAATAGTCAGACACGACTAAGCAACTAAATGACAAGGACAAACAATAGCAAACACTTGTGGGATTTTGAGCATAGGATAGGAGTAACTTTATTCGACTGTACTGCAGAGCAAGCAAGAAGCTAGGGGGAGACCAGCTAGGAATGCATAGTAAAGTCCAGGAGATAATCTGCTGTGCTGTTAGCAATAGAGGTTTGAGAAACTGACTTTTAGAGTGATTCAAAGTGTTAATCCTTCAGTTGTGTCTGACTCTTTCGACCCCATGGACTGTATCCCACCAGGCTTCTCTGTCCGTACAATTCTCCAGGCAAGAATACTGGTTTGGGTTGCCATTTCCTTCTCCAGGGGATCTTCCTGACCCAGGGATCAAACCTAGGTCTCCTGCATTCCAAGCAGATTCTGTACTGTCTGTGCCACCAGGGAAGCCCATTAGAGTGATTACCAGGGGATAAATTCAGAGGTACTTAGTCATAATAGGAGGTTTGGATTGGATGTAGGAGGTTGGGATGAGAAAGGGAAGTATTAGGATCAAAGGCAAGTTTGTGCAGTTATCTCAAAACAAACAAAAGGTAATAGGAAAGCAGAAAAGTAGGGTAAATGTTTCAGTAGGAGAATTGGGGAATGCAAATAGGAGGTGAGGCAAGTGTAATCAAAAGTAATCAAAAGGAAGGAGGCAGGCCAATAGGGAGGGGTGGTTTGGGTAAGCAGAAAGTTGGCAGAAGCCACTTGTTGAGATAAATAGTAAGAAACTAGGTAGGGAAAACAAGCTGGGAACAGATCAATGAGTCTCAGGATCCAGGCTAAGGTGTTTATGCATAATCCAGTAGCAAGTGGGAGCCAAAAAAGCTTCAGAAAAGAGGAAGTGCATGACTAAGTAAGAACATCAGGAAGATTCTCATGACTGCTTATAAAAGATGGATTAAAGGGCAGAGTCAAAGAGTGTAGAAGTGATTAAACAGAGGGAGAACAATTAGGAGGCAATGCCACATATTCCGAGAAAGACATAAAGGGTTGGAAACAGGTCAGTGGAGATAGGGAAGAAAAGCAGATTCAAATTCTAAAGTTATGTGAATGTGCCATCATGCTGATTACCATGATATTCATTAAGAATTAATACAGTGATCCTCTCTCTCAAGGTATTCATGACTTAGATGGGGTAAAACTTGGTTTCATATCTATAAGCCCAAATAAGTAGCATAAGATAGGAGAAGCTGTAGAATTTCACAAGACAGAGAAGTAGTTCTCTTTGAAGGGATCAAGGAAACCTCAGGAAAGAGGGGTCTCTAAATTTTCAAAAGAGTACAGCTTTAATTCAGTAGACAGAGTTGAGGAAAGCACTTCAGAGATCATGATCTCAAACGTCTATGTCCCCAGAAGAATCTGGTTTTTATGCGTGCCTAAAATTCCACTGTAATCTGTCTGATTTCTTGTGATAATTTTGCATCTCTGTTTACAGCCCCTGCCAACTAAGAATCCTGTGCAAATTTCTCTAGGAAAACATGCAGCCCTTTTCTGGAGTAGTTAATGAAGATGGTAATGAGATTTCACTGAACTCTGATCCCAGAAACCCCTCTTGTAGACACCCTGACCTTCTTGAAGCCTATGATGCTACCCATTGTCATCCTTGTCATTACGTTTTTTTGACAATGTTCAATTCTGATGACAGTGTTCATATCCAAGCCAATTTACAATTAATCTTACAGGCAGGCTCTTATCAAACTGTATCACACAATTTCCTGAGATGTCAACATTTAACACCCAATGCATTCTTTTCATGTATTATAATTATAATTCTATCAGAAAACCAGCCAAGGATTTCTAACATTTTTATCCTCATAACTCTAAGTAGCATATTTATAGCTATGGGATTGATGACTTTGTTAGGAAATGAAGTTGTAATTACCCACGATTTCCCAGAAATGATAGGAACAAAATATTTCACAGTAGGAAGGGAACCAAGGTCATATGACAATAACTGTAATATTTATTCAACAGTTTTATAGTTTTTAACCAGGCTTCTCATTTGCCCCATGAGACACACTGGGCAGGAATTGCCATCTCTATTCCATAGTTGAAGGAATTGTGCTTTAGAAAGTAACATGATTTTCTCAAGATGACATAGCTAGCAAGTGGCACATGAGCCAGAAACTCAGATCTTTTGATTCTTTTGTACTTTAGTGTGCTGGTCTATAAAGTATAAACACTCTCAGAGGGTTGTCAAAGTTAACATCAGGTGACTTATGAGTAAAAATACTGGAAGCACTCAGGTATTAAAAGTTGGGAATAATGGAATGATGGCTGAAAGGGAGAGTGCATGCCCAGTATAAAAGCAGAAAAAGAAACATAATCCAAAGCACTGTGCCAAACATACCACATGTCTGTGTAGCCTGGTCTTTGGGCAGCCAGGTTATGATCCTTCAATATATATATGGAAAAAATGATTACACAGTTCTCGTTCCATCAACCTCTAGATTTTTAATATTTTATGTATCTTTGTGAGAATGTTGGACATTTTCCTTTCCATATTTTTTGCCAAGTGCTCAATCCCTCAGATTTTTATATGTGTTTTTTAGTATCATATTTATATCAGGAAATTTATTAGGCAAATGATTATAACAAACTGGAAAATTCTTCAAGAGATGGGAATCCCAGACCACCTAACCTGCCTCTTGAGAAATCTGTATGCAGGTCAGGAAGCAACAGTTAGAACTGGACATGGAACAGACTGGTTCCAAATGGGGAAAGGAGTATATCAAGGCTGTATGTTGTCACCCTGCTTATTTAACTCATATGCAGAGTACATCACGTGAAATGCCAGGCTGGATGAAGCACAAGCTGGAATAAAGCTTGCTGGGAGAAATATCAATAACCTCATATACGCAGATGACACCACCCTGATGGCAGAAAGCAAGGAAGAACTAAAGAGCCTCTTGATGAGAGTGAAAGAGAGTGAAAAAGTTGACTCAAAACTCAACATTTAGAAAACTAAGATCACGGCATCTGGTCTTATCACTTCATGGCAAATAGATGGGGAAACAGTGGAAACAGTGACAAACTTTTTGGGGGGGGCTCCAAAATCACTGCAGATGGTGACTGCAGCCATGAAATTGAAAGACACTTGCTCCTTGAAAGAAAAGTTATGACAAACCTAGATAGTATATTAAAAAGTGGAGACATTACTTTGCCAACAAAGGTCCATCTAGTCAAAGCTATGGTTTTTCCAGTAGTCATGTTTGGATGAGAGAGTTGGACTATAAAGAAAGCTGAGCGCCGAAGAATTGATGCTTTTGAACTGTTGTATTGGAGAAGATTCTTGAGAGTCCCTTGGACTGCAAGGAGATCCAGCCAGTCTATCCTAAAGGAAATCAGTCCTGAATATTCATTGGAAGGACTGATACTAAAGCTGAAACTCCAATACTTAGGCCACCTGATGCGAAGAACTGACTCAATGGAAAAGACCCTGATGCTGGGAAAGATTGAAGGCGGGAGGAGAAGGGGACGACAGAGGATGAGATGGTTGGATGGCATCACTGACTCAATGGACGTGAGTTTGAGTAAACTCAGGGAGTTGGCGATGGACAGGGAGGCCTAGCCTGCTGCAGTACATGGGGTTGCAAAGAGTCAGACATGACTGAGCGACTGAACTGAATTGAACTATGACAGTTAAGATAGTATATGCATAAAATCAAAGGCACGGTCAAAATTAACATATGATTTTGGAGAAAGGAAGTTTTCATGAGGACTCATAGGATTAGCAGAAGCCTCCTGGAAATGATGCTACTTCAGCTAAATTTAAAGAAGGGAGAGTCCTTATCCTTGACGATGATATTCAACTAGTGATCCCCAATTAAGGTATCCAAGACAATTCACTGGCAAACAATGAGGATACTATAATTAATTTTATCTCATCCTACTTAAAATTTTGTGTATGCTTAGCATGTGCAGATAGGTGTAGACTAATATCTATACATAATCTATAAACAGTAAATATTCATATATTTGAGTACACTCAAAAATGTTCTAAGAAAAATATGGTCAAAAGAGTTTGAAAACCATTGAATAATGATGATAATTACTATTTTTGAATGAATATTATGAGGTAAGTGCTTTGTTTTTCATTTCATTTGTTATTGTTCTTCTATTTATTATTTCCATCTGTCTGCTTGCTTTGCCTTTAATTTGCTATTCTTCTTCTGAGTTTCTGTGGTTGGACCTTGGATTATTGATGTGAGAGTTTTCCTAGTTTCTTATGTATGTATGTAGTGTTTTAGCTGCTCCTCTCAGCTGTGCTTTAGCTAAAATTTTTTCTCTTGAAACTTTTTTGAGTTGTTTAGACATACTCGATTTAGTTTCCAAGTCTTTGAAGACACTGCAGTTACCTTTCAGTTAATGATTTCTAATTTGATTCTTTTGTAGTTATTTCAGTTCATTTAAATTTGTTGAGGTTTGTTTCATGCTCAGTATATGGTCTGTCTTGCAATATGTTCTCTGGGCACTTGAAAAGAATGTATATTTTACTTGTGTTGGGTGGAGCCTTCTTTAGATATTGACTAGATTTTGTCAGTGGATGGGCTTAGTAGATTCTTCTGTATCCTTCGTGATTTTCTGTCTAGTTGTTTCATTGGTTGTTGACACATGTATGTTAAAGTTTTCAGCTCTAAGTGCAGATTCGATTGTGTGTGTGTGTGTTGTTGTAATTTTTATTGGAGTATAGTTGATTCATAATGTTGTGTTAGTTTCAGGTGTACCACAAAACAAATCAGTTATATACATACATGTCTACTCTTTCAGATTCTTTTCCCTTATAGGCCATTACAGAGTACTGAATAGAGTTCCCTGTTCTATGTAGTAGCAGGTCTTTATTAGTTATCTATTTTATACATAGCAGTGTGTATATATCAATCCCAATCTCCCAATTTATTCCTCCCCTACTTCATCCCCTGGTAGCCATAAGTTTGTTCTGTAAGAGTGGATTTGTCTATCTGTCCTTGCAGTTATAAACTGTTTGGCTTTGTGTAATTTGCAGTTTTGTTATTTAGAGTTCCATAGGTTCTTAATAGTCCATTCTACTCTTGGTAATGTTCTCTGTGGGGAAATCTGCTTCATCAGATATCAATATAGGCACTCCTTCTTTCTTTTGATGACTACTTGAATGAGACATTTTACTGTCTCTGCCTATATCATACTTGAAGTGATTTTATTTTTTTTAATTAAATAATTTATTTTTAATTTAAATTTATTTATTTTAATTGGAGGCTAATTACTTTACAAAGTGATTTTCTTATAGACAGCATGTTGATATTTTTTCATTCTGTCCATCTATGTCTTCAAATAGGTATGTTTAGACCATTTTAATTTAATGCAATTATTGATGTAATAGGGCTTAAGTCTGCCATTGTATTTTTTGACTTCTGTTTGCTCTCCCTTTTTTATTTCTTTGTTTTTTCCTTCTGTTTTTCTGTAGATGGATTGAATAGTTTTAGAATTCCAGTTTGATTGATAATCTCCAGTGCTTTGTAGTATATTTTTGTATAACTTTTATAGTGGGTTCTCTGTATATATACAACTTAATAGGCTACAATGTCATCTGTTAATAGTTTAAATGAAAGATACAAATTTTTCCTACTTTTATGTCCTTTTTTTCTTCTTCCATTTGTGGCTTAGTTCAGGCCACTGTAGCAAAAATGCCACAGACTTAGGACATAGACAGCAGAAATTCATTCCTCACAATTCTTGAGGCTGGAAGTCCAAGATGAGGATGCCAGCATGATCTGGTTCTGGTAAGCATTCTGTTTCTGACTTGCAGAAGGCCATCTTCACACTATTTTCTCTCATGGTGTGGGGAAGGAGTAAGAGAGGGGAACAAGGAGACAGGAAGAGAGAGAAAGTATGCAGTTTGCAGTCTCTTCTTATTACATAAGGGTACTAATTTCATCACGAGGGCACTACCCTCACGACCTCATCTAAGCTTAACTATCTCCCAAAAGTCCCATCTCCAAATATCATCACATTAGGGGAAGGTTTCAACATCTGAATCTGGGGGAGTACAATTCAGCTCATAGCATTTAAAAAAGTATAGTTGTCTTATTTATATTTTCAAACACATTTAGAATCACATGAAAGAGTACTAAAACTTTTGCTTCTATTGCCAAACAATGAAGACTCAGAAGACGACTCACTCACAGAGCCGAGCACATAGTAAGTAGGTGCTCATGGACTTTGGCCAGTAGAGCCATGTATTTTCTCCTCCGCACTCCTGGAGTGCCTCAATCTTGTATTGCAATCCTCTTCTTCTTCTTTTTAATATTTGTCTATTTATTTGGCTGTGCTACTGCTAAGTCACTTCAATCATGTCCAACTCTGTCTGACCCCATAGATGGCAGCCCACCAGGCTCCCCCGTCCCTGGGATTCTCCAGGCAAGAACACTGGAGTGGGTTGCCATTGCCTTCTCCAATGCATGAAAGTGAAAATTCAAAGTGAAGTCGCTCAGTCGTGTCCGACCCTCAGCGACCCCATGGACTGCAGCCCTCCAGGCTCCTCCGTCCATGGGATTTTCCAGGCAAGAGTACTGGAGTGGGTTGCCATTGCCTTTGGGTCTTAATTTTGGCATGTGTGTGTGTGCTCAGCTGCTCAGTCCTGTCTGATTCTTTGTGGTCCCATGGACTGTAGCCTGCCAGGCTTCTCTGTCCATGGAATTTGTCAGGCAAGAATACTGGAGTGGGTTGCTATTTCCTCCTCCAGGGAATTTTCCTGATCCAGGAATCAAACCCACATTTCCTGCATTACAAGCAGATTCCTTAGTGCTGAGCCATAAGGGAAGCCCCTTTAAACAATGAAGAAAACTTGAGAAAGACACTTACTATATTTATCCTTATTTTTGGCTTACCTGTTCTTCCTTTCTAATGTTCCAAGAATCCTTCTTTTATTGTGTCCTTTCTGTTCAGACAACTTTCTTTCTTTTTTTTTTTTTTTTTTGCCATTCTTTTAAGGTAAATTTGCTGGAATAAATTGTTTGTTTTATTTCATCTGAGAATCTCTCTTTTTTTTTTTTTTTTGGAGAAAGGACATTTTTGTTGGCTTTAGAATTTTGAGTTGACATTTCTTTCAGTAACTTGAAAATGTGGTGCTAATCCCTCCTGGCATCTATGGTTTCTGGGGAGAAATCTGCTGTCATTTGGAGTGTATCTCAATAGTTAAGCTCTCCTTCCTCTTAATTCCCTTCTTCCCATGATTTTTCCTTTGTCTCTAGTTTTCACAAGTTTGTGTATAGTGAGTCTTGAAGTGTATTTTTTGAAGTTTATACTATTTGCTAATATCCTTGAATCTGTGTTTAATCTTTTGCCCAATTTTAGAAGCTTTAATTACTTTATTAGCCATGCTTTTTTCATCCTCTCCTCCTAAGACTTCAGTAATAAGAATGTTCTATCTTTTCTTCTCACATGTCCTGAAGCTCTCTTCATTTTTTTTTTTCCTAGTCTACTTTCTCTCTGTGCTTCACACTGTATCATTAGTATCAAGCTTCCTGATTCTTTTCTCTGTCTTCTGTATTTGCTATTTATTCACCCATTAAGTTTGATTTGGTTACTGTATTTTTATGGTTAAAACTTTCCATTTAGTTCTACTTTTTATTTTTTATTTTTTTGCTGAAATTTTCTTTTTACTTGTTCTAAGGATGTTCATAATTGTTTGTCTTTCATTTTTCAAGACGGTTGCTTTCAAGTCTTTGTCAAATGATTCTAACATTTCTTTTATCTTGGTGCTGGCATTCAATGTTACCTTTCATCATTCAGTTTTAGATCTTCCCATTTCTTGCCATAATAACTTATTTTCAATTTAAACGTGGATATTTTGAGTATCATAAGACTACAGACTTGGGGTGACTGGTATAAGAGAAAAATCATCAGCATATCATAATAATAGGGCAGAAGCTAGTTTCCTCAACATGAGTCAGTAGTCTATTGTTTGATATGAAACTCAGTGATTTCTCTCTGAGAATTGATGTTTTACTCTACTTCATAATACTATTTTTTTTTTTAAATCATAATACATTATTTCCTTAGTCCCTGCTCATTTTTCTATTATAATTTTATTGCATTTTGGCATTCATTGTGAATCTTCAAAAGAGTATAAAAATAAAACATGTCTAGGGCAGATAAGAATATGGAATTACTAGAGGCAAGTATTCTTTAAGGAAACACACGGCAGAGTTCATGATTGGCAACCATAGGTGGCCCAGATGTCATTTCTTTGCTCTGCTTTCTGTTTGTTTGTTTTGACAAGTCTATCACATACAGCTGCCATTAAACCTTCAATGACAGTAGGCAGTTGCCACCTCAGGAGAGCTGGTGTGATAACCTACTTTCAAGAACACCTGCTTGCTTGACTGAAATAGTGTGCTGATTTCATACAAACTGCCCATCTCACTGAATCAGGGCCTGTGACTCAAGCAGGAAAAAGAACAATATTTTACACAGAGAACTAGAATTTATCTTCATAGTTGTAAACTCCCTAGAGTTAACATTGTGAATTCCCTTGCACACTCAGATTATGTCTCACTAGCTTTGAATTACATTATTTTCATTTTAATACCCTGAAATTTGTAAGGTTGTGAAATGCTTTAAAAATTAGTCTATGCCCCTAAATAGCTTAAATGGAAATACAATCCAAAGAGTCAAAATTAATTTTTAAATCTTACAATATTTTATGTTTTTCAAGAGACAGTCCTCATATGACTTTTTTCTCCTTTCCAAGCCTCTTGTATGCAATGTTGCATGCAATGCTTTTTAGAATCTATGTACTTTTCTCTTTTTTTCTTGAATATTATGTCAGTGAACCTAACATGTTTTATTAAATCTTATTTTCTCCTCTTTCTCCTTTTTGGTTTTATCTTTATTAGTCTATGCACTAATTTCTATATTAAAAAACTTTGAGAATACATCTATAAAGGCAAGACATTCTTCCAGAGAGGTTCAGAACGAACTGGGGAGAAACTGTGAAGACACTTCTTGATTCCATCATAGCTGCCAATGCTTTTTATAGACTTAGCTTTTTAAAGAATGATACCTAATGTAATAAAAATCAACATTATTTCATCTGCCAGCATCTCTGAGTTAATTAGATCTCATTAAAAGAATTTCTCAAAGCCTCATTTCACTGTGTAGGCGAGGACAATGTTCATGTCATTTTGTATGCAAGATCCAGAGGGTGGAAACAGCACATTTAAAGCTGGACGATATGTATCCAGCTCTAAATATTTCTCAATAGCTGTATGAACTGGAAATGAGCTCAGAAGATGATTAAACCCTGTGCTTCTGAACCTGGAGTGTATGTATTTCAGTGGTGCACCAGAGGATCTGCAAAGCCATAAAGCAACTGCACACCATTTTAGAAAAGCAATTGTATTCAATTGTGAGTAAATGAAAACATACATTTTAGAGTAAAACAAGCATATATTTTAAACAATAAAACAGTTGCAAACTACTCTTAAGACATATTGTGACACTTCAAAGAAATTGAGATTTTGTACTGCTTCAGACTATCTCCCTATACTTCTGTGTGTGATCAATCCCTCAGTCGTGTCTGATTCTTTTGTGACCCCATGGACTGTAGCCTGCCAGGCTCCACTGTCCATGAGATTTCCCAGGCAAGAATACTGGAGTGGGTTGCCATTTCCTTCCCCAGGGATCCTCCACACCCAGGAATTGAACACGTATCTCCTGCATTGGAAGGCAGATTCTTAACCACTAAGCCACCTGGGAAGCCCATCCCCCTACAATTATTGCAGTATATATTTGCTCCCTCTTCATTTGTGACAAGTGTTTCCAAATTTGTTTGTATACTACAACAACCTGGGGTGCTTTTTAAATGATAGTGCTCTGGTGCACATGAGTCCCAGCCCCCACTTCAAACATGCTGAAATCAGAATCTCTGGACAAAGAACCTAGGCATCTGGGTTTTACTTTCGTTGTTATTCATTTTGTTTTTTAAAATAAAACTCCTTAGACACTCTGATGGGAAACCAGAATTGGGAAGCACTGATTTAGAAGGTACTTTAGTAGAACTATAGAAAAAGTACTGCACAGATTATTATTTTCTTTTTATACTTAAGGCAGCTAAGGCTCAGAAATAGGAAGGAACTCACTCAGGTGACAAAGCACATTATTGTCAGAGCTTAAAGTAGAATGCAGATCTCCTAATGTTTATGCAGTGTTTTTCTAACTAAATTTATCTTTGCAACACTTGTAACTGACCAATGTCAGTTTTATAGACATTAGTTACACCGTGGCTAATTAGAAAATGGACCTCAAGGCTAAACCATTGAAGAAAGTACTTTATTAATAATAATAATAAACACCCATAGATTATTTACATGGGAATAGCCTGATTGCAAAGAATCAGGCATGACTTAGCAACTAAACAACAACAATAAGCCTGAACTTAGAAGAGCTAGGATATTCTCCCATTCCTGTGTGTGTGTGTGTGTGTGTGTGTGTGTTTTAGCTCAATAAACATATATTCAGGGATAGTCCAGTGTTGACCATCCTAAGGAAAGTAAAGGAGAACCACGGTTTCCCAGTGCCCTCAAGGACCTTTCTGATCCAGTGGAAAAGCAAGACATCACAACTGTTATCAGCTGAGGCAAGGTAGAATGAGACGTATAATTAGATGCCAACACAGATGCTGGGGGATAAACAGAAGAGGAGTGATATTTGAGGCTAGGGGAACTAACAGTGTTTTATGGAAACTTAGCCTTGAAGGCTCAGAAACACTTGATTAATGTAGAAGAAAATGTGTATCCCGTCTAGAGTAACCTGAGACAAGGTAGTGGGGTGGTGATATATAGGACATACAATGGAATTACTTTTAACAGAACATGTAGATCTCAATTAGGGATAATGGGAAAGCCACATATAAACAAAGGGACACTTAAACATTCTTCAAATCATCCATAGAGTAGAATACATACTCAGCTGATGTAACCAATCTCACACTGTGAACCTGAGGGCAAGGACAATGCCTTATGATTCTTGGCGTTAGGGACGTGGTACATAAGAGGTGAACTATAGATGATGGAAAGAGAGGACAGAGGTAAGAAGATTAGATGACTGAACACCTGCTTCACAGGCTTGTTATAAAAATTTTTGTTAAAATATTTTCTACTGTGCTTTGTACACAGCTTTGCCCGTAATAAAAGTCTGCTGAATTTGAAATTGAGCAGTTCCCTAGAAAAGCTAATCAGAAAGCGAAGTGTGCTGTTTCTCTGGAAACTTGGAAACAACTTATTTCTCTTCAAGACATCTTCACATGGCTGAAGGGATCAAGTATAAACTGTGCATATGTTCCTGGGCTTCTGAACAAAGAAGGTAGATCCCGTGCCTTCTTGTAATTTCCTCCTGAGCACAAGAATCACGTTAGCTCATAAAAGAGAGTTTTCTCACTCCACCTTCCAAAGTGCTCTGCTACTTAACTAACTTGTACCCCATGGATGTCATCATTTATCACTATAGCTTCTTTTCTATTTCACAAGAAAATTTATGCAAAGCTTCCTAAGACACAATACAGAAAAACTCCATTTAAAAAATGTGATGCTAACACATTTTGATCAACCGTACAATGCATCATTTATCCTTCCCACTTTCTGTGCTTCTTCTCTTCTGTAGTTTGGCAGCTATGTACATGTCTATTACACAGAATGCCATGGGCATGGCTATGACATATGTAAATGAAGACTGCTAGCTTCTCAGTTTTTATAGCAAAGCCTGAATAAAAATAAAGAGCACTACTTTACAGACAATAGGGGAGTGTAGATCATCAGAAGGTGAGGGGAGGGGGTGAATAAAAGGATGGCTTGAGTAGTAAAGGAAGATGGAGAGTGTGGACAAGTAATGAGTGTCAATAAGCATCTCAGACACTGTGCATTACAGGTTCATGACTGGCGGGTCTGGGAAAGGAAAAAGTATCTCATGTACAACATTGTCCTGAAATGTGGGAGCAAAGGAAACTCTTCTTTTGAGATCACTGTAAGAGATGTTAGTATCAGACTGCAAATGGAAACAAATTAGGGGATAGGAAGAGAAAGAAACTCACTCAATCACATTTTAGCAGAATATAAACAGTTCATGGTATATTAACTGTAATTGCAGCTAGGATTAATCAGGAGGCTACTGCAGAGATGTAAGTGGCTCACACTAGGACACTACTTCAGTTCAGTTCAGTTGCTCGGTCATGTCCAAATCTTTGTGACCACATGGACTGCAGCATGTCAGGCTTCCCTGTCAATCACCAACTCCCGGAACTTACTTTAACTCATGCCCATTGAGTCAGTATGCCATCCAACCATCTCATCCTCTGTCATTCCCTTCTCCTCCTGCCTCCAATTTTTCCCAGCATCAGAATCCTTTCAAATGAGTCAGTTCTTCACATCAGGTGGCCAAAGTATTGGAGTTTCAGCTTTAGTATCACTCTTTCCAGTGAATATTCAGGACTGATGTGCTTTAGGATGGACTGGTTGGATCTCCTTGCAGTCCAAGGGACTCTCAAGAGTCTTCTCCAACACCACTATTCAAAAGCATCAATTCTTTGGAACTCAGCATTTTTATAGTCCAACTCTCACATCCATACATGACTACTGGAAAAACCATAGCTTTGACTAGATGGAACTTTGTGGGCAAAGTAATGTCTCTGCTTTTGAATATGCTGTCTATGTTGTTTTTTTCCAAGGAGCAAGCCTCTTTTAATTTCATGGCTGCAGTCACCATCTGCAGTGATTTTGGAGCCCCCAAAAATAAAGTCTGACACTGTTTCCATTGTTTTCCCATCAATTTCCCATGAAGTGATGGGACCAGATGCCATGATCTTAGCTTTCTGAATGTTGAGCTTTAAGCCAACTTTTTCACTCTTCTCTTTCATTTCATCAAGAGGCTCTTTAGTTCTTCTTCACTTTCTGCCACAAGGGTGGTGTCATCTGCATATCTGAGGTTATTGATATTTCTCTGAGAATCCTGATCCAGCTTGTGCTTCATCCAGCCCAGTGTTTCAATTGATGTACTCTGCATATAAGTTAAATAAGCAGGGTGACAATATACAGCTTTGACATACTCCTTTCCCGATTTGGAACCAGTCTGTTGTTCCATGTCCAGTTCTAACTGTTGCTTCCTGAACTGCAAACAGATTTCTCAAGAGGCAGGTAAGGTGGTCTGTTATTCCCATCTCTTGAAGAATGTTCTATAGCTTTTTGTGATCCACACAGTCAAAGGCATTGGCATAGCCAATAAAGCAGAAGTAGATGTTTTTCTGGAACTCTCTTGCTTTTTTGATGATCCAATGGATATTGGCAATTGGATCACTGATTTTGCTTAATCCAGCATGAACTTCTGGAAGTTCATGGTTCACGTACTGTTGAAGCCTGACTTGCAGAATTTTGAGCATTACTTTGCTATCATGTCAAATGAGTACAATTGTGTGGTAGTTTGAGCATTCTTTGGCATTGCCTTTCTTTGGGATTGGAATTAAAACTGACCTTTTCCATTCCTATGACCTTTTCTCAGCCACTGCTGAGTTTTCCAAATTTGCTGACATAGTGAATGCAGCACTTTCACAGCATCATCTCTTAGGATTTGAAAGAGCACAACTGGAACTCCATCACCTCCACCTAGCTTTGTCCCTAGCGGTGCTTCCTAAGGCCCACTTGACTTCGCATTCCAGGATGTCTGGTTCTAGGTGAATAATCACACCATTGTGATTATCTGAGTCATGAAGATCTTTTTTGTATAGTTCTTCTGTGTATTCTTGCCACCTGTTCTTAATATCTCCTGCTTCTGTTAAGTCCATACCATTTCTATCCTTTATTGTGCCCATCTTTCCATGAAATGTTCCCTTGATAGCTCTAATTTTCTTGAAGAGATCTCTAGTCTTTCCCATTCTATTGTTTTCCACTATTTCTTTGCACTGATCACTGAAAAAGGCTTTCTTATCTCTCCTTGCTGTTCTTTGGAACTCTGCATTCAAATGGGTATATCTTTCCTTTTCTACTTTGCCTTTCACTTTTCTTCTTTTCACAGTTATTTTTAAGGCCTCCTCAGACAACCTTTTTGGCATTTTGCATTTCTTTTTCTTGGGGATGTTCTTGATCCCTGCCTCCTGTACAATGTCACAAATCTCTGTACATAGTTCTTCAGGCACTCTGTCTACCAGATCTAATCTGTTGAATCTGTTTCTCACTGCCACTGTATAATCATAAGAGATTTGATTTAGGTCATACCTGAATGGTCTAGTGGTTTTCCCCACTTTCTTCAAGTCTAAATTTGGCAATAAGGAATTCATAATCTGAGTCATAGTTAGCTCCCAGTCTTGTTTTTGCTGACTATATAGAGCTTCTCCATCTTTGGCTGCAAAGAATATAATCAATCTTATTTCAGTATTGACCATCTGGTGATGTCCATATAGAGTCTTCTCTTATGTTGTTGGAAGAGGGTGTTTGCTATGACCAGTGTGTTCTCTTGGCAAAACTCTATTAGCCTTTCCCCTGCTTCATTCTGTACTCCAGGGCTAAATATCCCTGTTATTCCAGGTGTCTCTTGACTCCCTACTTTTGCATTCCAGTCCCCTATAATGAAGAGGATATCTTTTTGGGGTGTTAGTTCTAAAAGGTCTTGTAGGTCTTCATAGAACCATTCAGCTTCAGCTTCTTCAGTGTTACTGGTTGGGGCATAGGCTTCGATTACCATGATATTGAATGATTTGCCTTGGAAACGGACAGAGATCATGCTGTCATTTTTGAGATTGCATCCAAGTACTGCATTTAGGACTCTTTTGTTGACCATGATGGCTATTCCATTTCTTCTGAGGGATTCCTGCCCACAGTAGTAGATATAATGGTCGTCTGAGTTAAATTCACCCATTCCAATCCATTTTAGTTCGCTGATTCCTAAAATGTCGATGTTTACTCTTGTCATCTCCTGTTTGACCACTTTCAATTTGCCTTGATTCATGGACCTGACATTCCAGGTTCCTATGCAATATTGCTCTTTACAGCATCAGACTTTACTTCCATCACTAGTCACCTCCACAACTGGGTGCTGTTTTTGCTTTGGCTCCGTCTCTTTATTCTTTTTGCAGTTATTTCTCCACTGATCTCCAGTAGTATATTGGGCACCTACCAACCTGGGGAGTTCATCTTTCAGTGTCCTATCTTTTTGCCTTTTTATAATCTTCACTGGGTTCTCAAGGCAAGAATACTGAAGTGGTTTGCCATTTCCTTCTCCAGTGGACCACATTTTGTCAGAACTCCCACCATGACCCGTCCTTCTTGGGTGGCCCCGTATGGCATGGCTAATAGTTTCATTGAGTTAGACAAGGCTGTGGTCCATGTGATCAGATTGGCTAGTTTTCTGTGATTGTGGTTTTCAGTATGTCTGCCCTCTGATGGAGAAGGATAAGAGGCACTAACAGTATAGATAATGACAACTGGTGTGACTTTGGATACATTTTGATGACAGGAGACTTCCTGATGGGGAACATACACATTACAACAAAAAGAGAGGGGGACATTTCAGCACTGTTTACAACAGCCAAGACATGGAAGGAACCTAATTTCCATTAATAGAGGAATGGATAAAGAAGATATGATGTATATATATAATGGAATATTACTTAGCCATTAAAAAGAATGAAATAAAGCCATTTGCAGCAAGATGATGAACCTAGAAATTGTCATACTAAGTGAAGTAAGTCAGACAGAGAATAATAAATATCCTAAGACATCCCCTATGTGCAGAATCTAAAAAGAAATGATACAAATGATCTTATTTACAACGTAGTAATAGATTCACAGACTTAAGAAAATTAACTTTTGGTTGCCAGTGGGTAAGGACATCAGGAAGAGACAGTTAGGGAGTTTGGGATCAACATGTACACATTGCTATATTTAAAATGGATAACCAACAAAGACCTACTGTATAGCACAGGTAATTCTGTTCAATGTTATGTGGCAGCCTGGATGGGAGGGGAGTTTGGGAGAGAATGAATACATGTACACATATGGCTGAACCCCTTCACCATGAACCTGAAAGTATCACAACATTGTTAACTGTCTATTCTCCAGTACAAAAAAAAGGTTAAAGAAAAAGGTGATCAAAAATTATTATTTGCTATGTTCAGTACAACTAATAGGTCAAGTAAGATGAAGACAGAGAATTAACAACAAATTTATCAATGTGAAGGTGGTCATTGGTGAACTTAATAAGAATATTTTTTGGTGGATTAATGAGAGTGAATCTTGCTCAAGAGAGATTGAGAACAATATCTGTAGTGAGTAACTACTTCATGAATTTGAGGGACCATCAGTTAAAATCTTGCCTGTAGCAACAAGACATGACCGTATGACTTTGGGTTAAGTATTCCAAGCAGGGCAGGATGAAAGGGTTAATGTAATAGGCTGACTAAGAACAAAGGATTAGAATAGAAATGATCAAGTGTTGAACACTCACATGTACCAAGCCCTGCATAAGAATTTGGCATGCATTGTCTCCTTGAATGCTTATAGCAATCCTAGCAGCGAAGTTCTATAATTTCCCTCATTGTATTTAGGAAAACACAGGGGTTCTCGGAGTTTTTATTATTTGTGCATGGTCATATGGTGAATAGCTGAACTCTAAAGTTGTGCTCTTACCTACTATGACTTAGAGCTTGCCTTAAGACAGTGAATTCCAGAAATAATTGAGAAGACTTCAGTGTGAGAGATGGAGGAAGTATTGGGGAAGATATATTTTGCCCTTGTTCACATGGAGTTAAATAATAATGATCAAAACAATATAAATGGTTTTATTTTGCTCATTCCTAACATTTATAAAAGCATTCCTTTAAAAATATACTAACTACAAAAGTTAATTTCTACTTTGATTTTTTTTCCTGCCTGTTGGGGTCCAGGATTTTTTTTTCTTTTTTTAAAGAAACTATTTTCAGAATTGTTTTTAAGTTCATAGAAAAGTTGAGTGGAAAGTACAGAGAGTACTTTTTGTATATTTCTTCTTATGTGAGTTTTGGTAGATTGTGTTTTCCAGGGAATTCATCCATTTAATCTAGGATATCAAATATGTGAGCACAAGGCATTCAGAATACTCCTATATTATCCTTTTACTTTCTATGGGATCTGTAGTGATGGCCACTCTTTCATTCCTGATACTAGTAATTCTGTCTTCTCTTTTTCCTTACTTAGCCTGGCTAAAGGTTAATACATTTTATTTGTCTTTTCTGGAAACCATCTTTAAGTTTTATTGATTTTTCCTATTGATTTTCTGTCTTGAATTTCATTGATTTTTGTATTACTTTTTATTATTTCCTTTCTCCTGCTAATTTTGGATTGCTTTTTTATTTCTTGAAGGTGGAAATTTATATGACTGATTTCAGATCTTTCTCTTTTTCAAGTATGTGTATTTAATGCTATAAATTTCCTCTAAGCACTACTTTCACAGATTCCTACAAATTTTGATAAGCTGTATTTTCATTTTTATTAAGTTCAAAATATTTTAAAATCCCTCATGAAATTTCTGCTTTGATTTATGTGTTATTAAAAGTGTGTTTTTAATCACCAAGTATTTGGAAGATTTTCCAATTTTCTTTTGTTATTGATTTGTAGTTTAAAATATAATTTTCCCTCAAGAACAGACATTTTATAATTTGTCTTTTTTTTGGTTTCTTTGGACTGTGTTTTATGGGTCAGATTGTTGTCTCTCTTGGTAAATAGTCCTTGTGACTGTGAGAAGAGCATATATTCTGCTGTGGCTGGGTGAAGTAGTCAATAAATATTAATTATATCCAGTTGGTTGATGGTGCTGTTGAGTTCAAATATGTCCTTACTGATTTTCTGTCTGGTATATTGGTCCATTTCTGATAAAGAGATGGTAAAGTCTCCAACTATAATAGTGGATTCATCCATTACTACTTGCAGTTCTAACAGTTTTTGCCTTGCATATTTTATATTCTTTTTTCACACAGTAAAGATTGTTATATCTTCTTTGAAGTATAGACTCCTTCATTTTGCAAAGCCTTTCTCTATGCCTGTTAATTTTTCTTGCTCTGAAATCTGCTCCATCTGAAAATTATACACTCCTACTTTTCTTTGATTAGTGTTACCCTGATATATTTTTTCTCCATCCACACACTTTTATTCTATACGTTTCTATGTATTCAAAGTGGGTTTCTTGTAGACAGCATATAGCTGTGTTTTTGATTAATTCTCAAAATTTCAATTATTTAAACTGCTGTTCTTACACTACTGATGTTTAAAGTGATTATTATTGTTGTTCAGTCACTCAGTCATGACCAACTCTTTGTGACCCTGTGGACTGCAGCACGCCAGGCTTCCCTGTCTTTCACCGTCTTCCGAGGCTTACTCAAACTCATGTCCAGTGAGTCTGTGATGGCATCCAACCATCTCATCCTCCTTTGTCCCCTTCTCCTCCTGCCTTCAATCTTTCCCAGGATTGGGGACTTTCCAATGAGTCAGCTCTTTGCATCAAGTGGCCAAAGTATTGGAGCTTCAGCAAAATCCTTCAAAAGAACAGTCAGGGTTGATTACTTTTAGGATTGACTGGTTTGATCTCCTTGCAGTCCAAGGGACTTTCAAGAGTCTCCTCCAACACCACAGTTCAAAAGCACCAATTCTTCGGCACTCAGCCTTATTTACAGTCCAATTCTCACACATCCATAGATGACTAAAGGAAAAATCACAGCTTTGAATATATGGACCTTTGTTGATAAAATAATGTCTCTGCTTTTTAATACACTGTCTAGGGTTGTCATAGCTTTTCTTCCAAGGAGCAAGCGTCTTTTAATTTCATGGCTGCAGTCACCATCTGCAGTGATTTTAGAACCCAAGAAAACAAAATCTGTCACTGTTTTCATTGTTTCCCCATCTATTTGCCATGAAATGATGGAATCAGAAGCCATGATCTTTGTTTTTGAATGTTGAATTTTAAGCCAGCTTTTTCACTCTCTTCTTTCACTTTCATCAAGAGGCTCTTTAGTTGCTCTTTGCTTTCTGCAGTGAGAGTGGTATCATCTGCATATCTGAGGTTATTTCTCCCTGCCATCTTGATTCCAGCTTGTGCTTCATCCAGCCCTGAATTTCTCATGATGTACTCTGCATATAAGTTAAATAAGCAGGGTGACAATATAAGCCTTGATGTATTCCTTTCCCCATTTAGAACCAGTCCATTGTTCCATCTCTGCTTCTAACTGTTGCTTCTTGACCTGCATACAGATTTCTGAGGAGGCAGGTAAGATGGTCTGATATTCCCATCTCTTTAAGAATTTTCCACAGTTTGTAGCAATCCACATAGTCAAAGGCTTTAGTGTAATCAATCAAGAAGAAGTAGATGTTTATCTGGAATGCTCTTACTTTTTCTATGATGCAATGGATGTTGAAAATTTCATCTCTGGTTCCTCTGCCTTTACTAAATCCAACTTGAACACCTGGAAGTTCTTGGTTCACATACTGTTGAAGCCTGGCTTGGACAATTTCGAGCATTACTTTGCTAGCATGTCAAATGAGTGCAATTGTATGGTAGTTTGGGCATTGTTTAGCACTGCCCTTGTTTGGGACTAGAATGAAAACTGACCTTTTCCAGTTCTGTGGCCACTGCTGAGTTTTCCAAATTTGCTGGCATAGGGAGTGCAGCACTTTCACAGCATCATCTTTTAGGATTTGAAATAACCCAACTGGAATTCCATCACCTCCACTAGCTTTGTTCATAGTGATGCTTCCTAAGGCCCACTTGACTTTGCATTCCAGGATGTCTGGTTCTAGGTGTGTGATCACACCACTGTGGTTATTTGAGTCATCAAGATCTTTTTTATATAGTTCTGTGTATTCCTGCCACCTCTTCTTAATATCTTTTGCTTCTGTTAGGTCCATACTGTTTCTGGCCTTTATTGCAATCATCTTTGCATGAGATGTTCCCTTGGTATCTCTAATTTTCTTGAAGAGATCTCTAGTATTTCCCATTCTATTGTTTTCCTTTATTTCTATGCATTGTTCACTTAGGAACACTTTCTTATCTCTCCTTGCTATTCTTTGGAACTCTGCATTCAGATGGGTATATCTTTCCTTTTCTTTTTTGCCTTTATCTTTTCTTCTTTTCTCAACAATTTGTAAGACCTTCTCAGACAACCATTTGTCTTTTTGCATTTCTTTTTCTTGGGATGGTTTTGATCACTGCCCCCTGTACAATGTCATGAACCTCTGTTCATAGTTCTTCAGGAACTCTGTGTATCAGATCTAATCCCTTGAATCTATTTCTCACTTCCACTGTATAATCATAAGAGATTTGATTTAGGTCATATCTGAATGGCCTAATGGTTTTCCCAACTTTCTTCCATTTGACTCTGAATTTTGCAATAAGGAGTTCATGATCTGAGCCACAGACAGCTACCAGACTTTTTTTTTTTTTAATTTCAGTTTCTTTGTACATTTCTTTTTTTTTTCTTTTTTTTAAATTTTATTTTATTTTTAAACTTTACATAATTGTATTAGTTTTGCCATATATCAAAATGAATCCGCCACAGGTATACATGTGTTCCCTATCCTGAACCCTCCTCCCTCCTCCCTCCCCATACCATCCCTCTGGGTCGTCCCAGTGCACTATCCCCAAGCATCCAGTATCGTGCATTGAACCTGGACTGGCAACTCGTTTCTTACATGATATTTTACATGTTTCAATGCCAGTCTCCCAAATCTTCCCACCCTCTCCCTCTCCCACAGAGTCCATGTTTTTGCTGACTGTCTAGAGCTTCTCCATCTTTGGCTGCAAAGAATATAATCAAGCTGATTTCAGTATTGACCATCTGGTGATGTCCTGGTGTAGAGTCTTCTCTTGTGTTTGTTGGAAAGGGTGTGTGCTATGACCAGTGCATTCTCTTGGAAAAACCCTGTTAGCCTTTTCCCTGCTTCATTTTGTTCTCCAAGGCCAAACTGCCTGTTACTCGAGGTATCTCTTGACTTCCTACTTTTGCATTTCAGTCCCTATGATGAAAAGGACATCTATTTTTGGTGTTAGTTCTAGAAGGTCTTGTAGGTCTTCATAGAACTGTCAACTTCAGCTTCTTTGGCATTAGTGGTTGAGGCATAGACTTGAATTACTGTGGTATTGAATGGTTTCCCTTGGAAACAAACAGAGATCACTCTGTCATTTTTGAGATTGCATTCAAGTACTGCATTTCAGACTCTCTTGTGGACTCTGAGGACCACTCCACTTCTTCTAAGGTTTCTTGCCCATAGTAGGATATATATAATGGTCATCTGAATTAAATTCACCCATTCTGGTCTATTTTAGTTCACTGATTCCTAAAATGTTGATGTTCACTCTTGCTATCTCCTATTTGACCACTTCTAATTTACCTCGATTCAAGGACCTAACATTCCAGGTTCCTATGAAATTTTGTTCTAACAGTAACTTTATTTCCATCACCAGTCACATCCTCAACTAGGCATTGTTTCTGCTTTGGCTCAGCCTCTTCATTCCTTGTGGAGCTATTTCTCCACTGTTCTTCAGTAGCATCTTGGGCACCTACCAACCTGGAGAGTTCTTCTTTCAGTGTCACATCTTTTGCCTTTTCATACTGTTCATGGGGTTCTCAAAGCAAGAATGATGAAGTGTCTGCCATTCCCTTCTCCAATGGGCTGCATTTTGTCAGAACTCTCCACCATGACCCAGTTGTCTTGGGTGGCCCTACACAGCATTGTTCATAGTTTCATTGAGTTATACTAGGCTGTCATCCATATGATTAGTCTGATTAGGTTCCTGTGATGGTGATTTTCATTCTGTATGATTTTCATTTCATCTATCATCTGTATGACTGAGTCTTGTTCTGGTGGGCAAGGCCATGCAGAGTAAATCTTCAATCCAATTTTCTGTTGATGGGTTGGGCTGTGTTCCCTACCTGAAGTTTAGTCTGAGGCCAAAGTATGGTAGGGGCAATGGCAGTAATGGTGACTGCCTTCAAAAGGACTAATTACAGCATGCCACAGCTTCCAGGACCGTTGTAGTTAGTGCCTCTCATCCCACGGCAGGCCACTGTTGACCCATGCCTCCGCTGGAGACCCTCTGACACTCAGAGGCAAGTCTGGCACAGTCTCTCGCGGGGTCACTGCTCCTTTCTGCCAGGTCCTGGTGAGCACAAGGTGCACACTCCAAGAGTCTTTTTCCCAGTCCTCTGGAAGTTCTGTAATCATATTCCACTGGCCTTCAAACAAATTCCCTGAGGGTTCTCAGCCTCTTTGCCAGATACCCAGGTTGGGAAATCTGTTGTTAGCCCTAGAAACTCTGTAGTAGTACAAGAACTTCTTTGGTATAATTGTTCTCCAGTGTGTAGCTCATCTGCTTGGTGGCTCTATTGTGGAACTAATGGTGACCTCCTCCAAGGGCACTTATGTTGCACACCGGGCCTCCCAGGCATGCTGCAGCCAGAGCCCCTGTCCCTGAGGCAGGTCACTGCTGGCCCTTGCCTCCGCAGGAGACACTCAAACACTCAAAGGCAGGTCTGGCTCAGTCTCTTGTGAGTCTTGGTGTGCACACAATTTTGTTAGCACCCTCTGAGCATCTCTGGCAGGTCTGAGATTTGATTTTAAATGCTATTGCACCCACCCTACCATCTTGTTGAGGCTTCTCCTTTGCTAGTTATATTAATATCTACCATACTGATTACTTTAAAAAAAGTATTAACCTATCCTTTGTTACATTTTTTTTTTTACCTCCCACACTTTTAATGATTTGTGTCATTCTGAGCATTTTAGATGATCCATTTTCTCTTCTTAGAAAATTAGTTTTATTTATTTCCTATCTATCTCTAACATTTTTAAGACATTGACCTAGAGTTTACAATATGTATTTCCAACTAATTCAAATCCATTTTCAAGTAACACTATCCACTTCCTGAGCAGTGCAACTTACAACAACATAGCATTTCTAATTCCCTCCTCTTGTCCACTGTATCATTATCATCATTCATTTCACTGATACATAAGCCTAAGCATACATTGTTGCTATTATTATTTTTAACAAATCATTATACCATATCAATTAGGAATAAAAAATTAAAATCTTGTATTTTATTTTTACGTATTCATATTTTGATGTCCTTTCTTATATAGATTTGTGTTTCTGATGTGTATCATTTTCTTTCTCAATTTTTTAAACATTTCTTATAAGGCAGTTCTACTGGCAACACATTTCCTCAGTTTCTATTTGTCTGAGAAAGTCTATTTGTTCTTCACTTTTGAAGGTTAATTTTGGAGGGTACAGTATTCTAAATTACTGACTGGATCTTAATTTCCAAAATTAACAGACACTTCAAGTTCTTATTTACTAACTGAATATTTAATAAACATGGAATTTCGATTTGAAAGTACTGGAGGTAAATAACCATACACACATATGTGAAAGAAAGAGGGTGTGGGGGTATGGGAGAGACATATATATACTATTGATACTACATATAAAATAGATAACTAAGGAGAACATGCTGTATAGCACAAGAACTCTACGTAATGTCCTGTGGTGACCCAGATGAGAAGGAAATCAGAGGGGATATATCTGTATGTATGGCTGATTCATTTTGCTACAGTCAAAACTAACAACACATTGTAAAGCAACTGTATTCCAATTAAAATTAATTTAAAAAGAAAAAACAAAAAAGGAAAGCCCATTATGAAGTAATGGTGAATAGTCTCCATGAAATCTATTCTTTTACTCCAACCCACTGATTCATTTCAGTGTCTATAACCCTGTGGTCCTACAAGGAGACTTCCTGATAAATTCAAGTCTCTCAGGCTTTCCCAGCTGAGGAAATCTCATATTCCCCTCCTCCCATTCCAGAGAGAAATGGAAAATTAATCAATGAATTATTAATTTTACTAATAATGTAAAATTAATACAACTCACTCCTCTTAAGCTGAGGAGAAGTTGCCATCTAATTAAAAGAGTAATCACTGCTCCCATCTTAGGAGATGGAGGTGGTCATTTATTAAGAGGAACATTACCTTTTAGTCAATGCTAAAATGAGAACACTGGAAGTATAATGGCCTTTCAGGCTTGTTTTTAACCTTAAAGAAATATGAACATCTATTTCCACGGAGTTTCACTTTCCCTAGAAAAGCCTAGTATGGATATGATATTGACATATCAAGCAGTGAAAGGAGAATAAGAAGAGTGAAATAATGTCATTTTCAGCAACATGGATGGACCTAAAGATTATCATACTAAGTATATCAGAAAAGAAAGACAAATACTGCGTGATATCACTTGCATGTGGAATCTAAAATACAACACAAATAAACACATCTATGAAATAGAAACAGACTCCCAGACGGAGAGTAGACTTGTGGTTGCCAAGGTAGGAGGGCAGAGGGAAGCATTGGGAGTTTGGGATTAGCAGAGGCAAACTAGTATGCATAGGATGGGTAAACAACAAGGATTTAGTGTACAAAACAGGAAACTGTATTCAGCATACTGTGATAAACTGCAATGGAAAGGAATATGAAAAATAATCTATATACATATAACTGAGTCACTTCGCTGTATGGCAGAAATTAACACAATGTTGTAAATCAAATACGCTTCAGTGAAATATCTTTTAAAAAGAGAAAAAGAAGAGGATGATATAGTAATTTATAATTTCTCTATGTTTCTTCATCATCTAGTACAGAGGAAGTACTAAAGAAAGTCTCCCTGGCTTGAATATTCTAAAAAACTTAGTCACTGACCACTGAGAAACCAAGATAATGGCATCAATTTGTACACCTTTTAAGGTGGTATTCTTATCTTCCGATTTACAGAAACTGACTTCAAATATTTCAACCAATTAAGACAAATATGCTAGAGTTATTGGGTAATATCTTAGAAGCCAAGGATAAGGAAAGGTCCAGAACCAGAGCCTGGAAATCCATTCGGAACTATGGCAGTGATTTACTTCCATCTTTCATCTACTCTCTCCTCCCCAGCACTTGGACAAACACAGCTTCCTCAAAGCTCTAAGATTAACATTTCCTCTATTCAAGCAAACAGGTCAGAGTGAGAGGTATCTCAAACCAAGTGCCAAATACCTGACAAAGACTGATCAACTTCAAGCCAAGTGTCTACACAGGTCCTTTCAGTTATGGCCATGAGAGGGAGATAGGATCACATCATATAAACCTGGCTTCTGGAGCTTACCCCTCTGAGTAACTCTTTCTGGCAGCTGTCAGAGGAACAGGATCATTATAGTCTGATCACATGTCTATCAGTCTACCTAGAGCTTTGTCCTGAGATATCTTTCTTTCTAGAAGTCTCTGCCCCGTCAAGAGGCATCATCATACTACAGAGACACACTGTTAAGTGGGACACAAATTAATCCAACATCTCTCCATGGTATAACTTGTTTATCACTCACCCTCACATATTTACTATGCTTCTTCGGTTTATCTTTGGTTGTCTTATTTTTTTTCCCCCTCAAGAAGCAGCTGTTCCCTCTGAAAATTAGATATGATATAGCATTGTCTTTGTTTTGTCTCCAGATGTGGCCAATTTTGCTGCTCAGTCAGAGGATGGCAAACAAATGCTTTCTCGGGAGACATCAAATAATGACATTTAAGTCTTAATTGCTCCTCAGAATAAACCATTTTTTAAAATGTTTGACTCAAATACAGTGACTCTCATGGTTCTCTAAGTTAAAAGAGCTGTTGAGTTAAAAAAAAAATACAAAGCACTTCTATAGCATTTATGAAAACTATGAGTTATATTTTTCTTTTAAATTTAAGAAAGTTTATACAACTGTTTATATATTCATGAAGCATGACTACTATGTATTTAGTTCTATAATAGTTTACATTTCATCTCCCACATACCTACTGATGTGCAAAATCCATTTCTTATTGTAACATGGAAATACTGCAAACATCTGTCATCCTATATCCCCCACAACTATACAACAATAGATCTCGTATTTGTGAACAAGCAAATTAGCATAGTTTCTTTTTGCAAGCCCTGGTATCTAAAATTCTGTCCTCAAAATTAAATTATTTTATTTAAAGAATGTGCTTCTAGGAATCTCCTGTTAAAATTCAAATACTACTAGGAGAGGCAATATATTCATTTATTAGCTGAGTGATGCAATTTGGTTCAATATATGGTGAAACACTGCAAGCCTATGCTAATAAACTTGTCCAAAGGAAAAATGAGACACCTAAAGAGGTGATGAATTCCCTACTGTAGAAGGTTCTCAAGTAGAGGCCAAATAGCCACCTGGAAGAAGTATCAAATATAAATATTTAGGCATTGAATGGAATATTAAACACAATGACTGCTCATATACATATGAAATTCTACCAGTTTACTTGCATCTTTCTCCATTTATTCATGCATTCAAGCATGCATCCATTCATTTAGCCATCATGTATTCAGTGTCTGCTACTATTATAAACTCTGGCCAATCAGTTGTAAACAAGAAAGAAAGACTGATGTTGGAGAGATTATAATCAAAGGCTCTATGATTAGCCATTGGTATTAAAGCATAAAGTGGTTTATGAAAAATTTAGGCATGTAAGTGCTCAAGCAGTTACAGATAATTATATGGTAGGGAGACTGCTAAATCTGGTCCAGCAGATGCCTAAGTAGATCATAGGGATAGGGGACCTAGGATAGAAGAACCCAGGAAAACTTGGCATCAGTGAAAATGTACCATGGATACCCACAGTATGATGCCAGAAAGGCACTTCGAGAATGAATGGGTCATGGACATGTCCATCTCATGTCAAATCATCTCCAAACATTTTGTTCCCCACGTTTTAAAAATAATACCCAATGACAACTACCTTGTTGCCTCCCCTTGAAGCATGCAAACTTTTATTATATTTTAGACCTAACCACTAGTAATATTAACAAGATTACCAGCCACAACTATAAGAACAATTATAAGTATGTACCCCCAGGTGTCACAGTGGTAAAGAATCTGCCTACCAATGCAGGAGACACAAGAGATGCAGTTTTGATCCCTCAGTTGGGAAGATCTCTGGAGTAGGAAATGGCAATCTGCTCCAGTGTTCTCTCCTGGGAAATGCAATGGACAGAGGAGCCTGGCGGGCTATAGCCATGGAGTCACAGAGTCAGACACGACCGAAGATGCATGCGCTGTGTGTTGGACAGTGTGTTATTCATCCGCACGTAATATCTCATTTTAATCTGTATAAATGTCCTGTGAGGTTAAAGTCTAATACCACCTCCACTTCACGGTGAGATTACTGAGGCTCAGGGCAGTGAAGTGACATTAAAGTGTAACACAGTAAATGGCCAAGCTGGAACTCAAACCCAAGGCAATCTAATATCCAAATTATTTCTCTGTAATTTTTTGTATTGAACTGAAGTCAGTTCCTCTGGAGCGTCAACCACTAGCTCTTATTCTACTGTCTGAACCATCATAAAAGGTACCCTGTACATGACATTAAAGATATGTTCCCAAAACTAAACATCTCATTAAATATCCCCATTTCCTTCATTCTGGCTTCATAGTCATCTCTGCTTGGTCTTGTAGCTCCCTATTCATTAGAATTCAGCGACGTTCTTCTTATCCCCAGAAGTGGAATACAGGTGTGATCTTATAAATCCTAAGTGCGACAGGGCCAACAATGTCATCCGTCCCATTCATCAACCATCGTCCACTGCCATTGTCACAACAGCAATTAATACTCTAATTCAGAGGACTTCCTGGTGATCCAGTTGCTAAGACTGCACTCCCAATGCAGGGCGTCTGGGGTCCTGGGTGAGGGAACTAGATCTCACAAGCCACAACAAAGGATCCTGCATGCTACAACTAAAGATCCCACATACTGCAGTGAAGACCAAAGATCCCACTACGACTTTGTGCAGTCAAAAAAAAAAAAAAAAAAAATTCCAATACTCTAATTCAGAGTTTACAAGTTCAGAATTTAAATACATAATAAAAACTCTTGATCTTTACCATTTCCTATTTGTTCTAGAACCAACAATATAGCTAAAGGTCATTTAAGCTTAAGTTACTAACAGAATTGATCAATAGAACTAGGCTGAGGAAATAACATTGTTAGTTTTTATGTGCTTTTTCTTTTTACCAAGGATTGGGCTCTTTGTCCATCCTAGAATCCATGAGAACATTTGAAAAGTCAATTGATACCTTATCATACCACCTGGCAAATTACTTGTCAGTGTTTCCAAGAAAGCTATAGAAATGGAGTCCTATAATTTGCTTCACATAGTGAAACAACTTCCTGGGCTTCCCTGTGACTCAGTGGTAAAGAACCCACCTGCCAATGCAGGAGATGAGAGTTCGGTCCCTGGTCTGGGAATATTCCCTGGAGAAGGAAATGGCAACCCACTCCAGCATTCTTGTCTGGGAAATTCCATGGACAGAGGAGCCTGATGGACTACAGTCCATGGGGTCACAAGAGTCAGACACAACTCAATGACTAAACAACAGCTTCTTACTCTGAGGAGAACATTTTGATCACCACTCAGGGGACAGCAGTTTCATTCCTAGAATCTTTGTATAAGACTAAAATACTGGATTTTAGATAATGTTTTTAACTCAGAGACACATACTAATTTAACAATTAATCATTATCCCTTTGGAGTTATGTTTAACTCCTTTATAGTAGTAACTGAAAACTATATCCAAAAACTATAATCTCCTTGAAAGGGTCCGTCGCTCAGTTGTTTTCGACTCTTTATGTCCCCATGGACTGTAGCTCACCAGGCTTCTCTGTCTGTGGAATTCTCCAGGCAAGAATACTGAGTGTGTTGCCACTTCCTTCTCTAGGGAACCTTCCCAACCCAGCGATATAACCCGCGTATATAACCCAGCGATATAACCCTGTATTGGCAGGCAGGTTCTTTACCATCTGAGTCATGGTTTAAATCCAATAAGGAACTAGTCCTCTGTGTATAGCTGAGGAAACAGGCCTTCAGCATGAACTACATAATTTCCTTAATTTTATATTTATAAAAATTGTCAATTCCCTTAATTTTTATATCACTCTCTTTTATCTCATAATAGGATAGGTTGGAGTGGGATTATTTCCTCCTAAATAGTCATGAAACAATTTGGACACAGAAATAATAGTTAAAATCCATAAAGGGTCTCATAATAGCAACAATGTGGTTAAGATGGTATAAAATAAGACAGATATTACTTGAACTGAGAGGCATGTCAAAAGAATAAAATCCACACAGTTAAGACATGGAGAAGGGTATTATTGTATGAAAAAAACTCTAACTAGAGTTACTACAATTTTATATGAAAATTAACTCCAGGCTTATTGGCAGCCAAGAAGGAAAAAGGAAAACCTACAGACTCTGTAAGGTTTATCATTTAGAAAAGGAAGGATACCAAACATTGAGCAAGAGAAGCATGCATTACAGAAGTCACAAAACCGATTACATGAAATACATCAAGGAGAGAGTTGATATAATAGAACCACACACTTCAAAAACTGGAAGCAAATTCAGATCTCTTTGAGTGACCTAATTTCACAGAGACATTTGGGCACAGAGAAGGGAAGCAAATTTCCCAAGATCACCTAAATCATGAACTGGCTAACGCAGGGATCAGGGGCTCAGAGAACCACCATGTTTCCCATATTATTGCATCATTTACCTTGAAATCCACATAGCGCCTTCCTCCAGGAGGAAAGAGGAACCACACGGGTCTGATTCCTGGCTTGGTGCTGAGAATTTGAAATATAGAACCAAGCTAGCTCAGAATAAAGAAAGGCTCAAACATCTTTCCCCCTTTTCTCTTTTAAGAAGTCTAAGTTTAGAGAGCTATCTTTAGCTAAGTTTTGGTTGACGAGTAGAACTGAACGAAAAATTATAGGGCACAAAGTCTCTGCAATTTTCAAGGAAGAACATGACAAAGAAAGGAGAACAACAACAAAAAAATATGGTTTGCACCAATTTTAACCAGAGACACATAAAAAAACAATATCCATAGCAAAACCCAACAGCAATTGGAATCTTAGTATGTGCCAGACATAGCACTAGGTACTTTACATGCATTATCTCATTTAATCTTCACAAGATTCCTAAAGTAGAATCCTCATTTTATGGACAAGGAAACTGAGGCAAAGAGATTATATGAATTTTCTAGAGATAAAGAAGTCTTCAGGTATAAAGCCAGAATTTGAACAATGGTCTGTATGAGTCAGAAAATCCTCACTTGGCTATGGCATGAAAAGAACCCAATCTAAAAGTGAATTCAAAAACAGAAGGAAGTCCAAAAATCTAATGACTGAGTCAGTTTTGCTCAGGTTTTGTTTTGTGCCTCTAATATAACAATATCACAATAAACAGGAAAATTCTGAAAGAGATGAGAATACCAGACCACCTGATCTGCCTCTTGAGAAATTTGTATGCAGGTCAGGAAGCAACAGTTAGAACTGGACATGGAACAATAGACTGGTTCCAAATAGGAAAAGGAGTTCATCAAGGCTGTATATTGTCACCCTTGTTTATTTAACTTATATGCAGAGTACATCATGAGAAACGCTGGACTGGAAGAAACAAAAACTGGAATCAAGGTTGCTGGGAGAAATATCAATAACCTCAGATATGCAGATGACACCACCCTTATGGCAGAAAGTGAAGAGGAACTCAAAAGCCTCTTGATGAAAGTGAAAGTGGAGAGTGAAAAAGTTGGCTTAAAGTTCAACATTCAGAAAATGAAGATCATGGCATCCGGTCCCACCACTTCATGGGAAATAGATGGAGAAACAGTGGAAACAGTGTCAGACTTTATTTTTCTGGGCTCCAAAATCACTACAGGTGGTGACCGCAGTCATGAAATTAAAAGACGCTTACTCCTTGGAAGGAAAGTTATGACCAACCTAGATAGCATATTCAAAAGCAGAGCCATTACTTTGCCAACAAAGGTTCGTCTAGTCAAGGCTATGGTTTTTCCTGTGGTCATGTATGGATGTGAGAGTTGGACTGTGAAGAAGGCTGAGTGCTGAAGAATTGATGCTTTTGAACTGTGGTGTTGGAGAAGGCTCTTGAGAGTCCCTTGGACTGCAAGGAGATCCAACCAGTCCATTGTGAAGGAGATCAGGCCTGGGATTTCTTTGGAAGGAATGATGCTAAAGCTGAAACTCCAGTACTTTGGCCACCTCACGCGAAGAGTTGACTCATTGGAAAAGACTCTGATGCTGGGAGGGATTGGGGGCAGGAGGAGAAGGGGACGACAGAGGATGAGATGGATGGATGGCATCGCTGACTCAATGGACGTGAGTCTGGGTGAACTCTGGGAGTTGGTGATGGACAGGGAGGCCTGGCGTGCTATGATTCATGGGGTGGCAAAGAGTCAGACATGACTGAGCGACTGATCTGATCTGATCTGAAATAGAGATTTTTTTTTCTTTTTTTTTAAAGTGTTTTTCATAAACATGGAAACTAAGTTTTGTTTCCGGTAACCAATACAAGTGGTACTGTTCCTCACCCTGTAGGTCAGAAGTTAAACTAATAAACCCAGAAAATCAAGCCTGCTGCTGTGGAGTACAAAGGTTGCTGTGGATCCAGTACTTTCCAATCCATATATTCACTGTACCACTGCATTCATTGCTCTTGGTCATATTTTAACCACCAAGAAAGGATAGTACTTCTTCCTTATTGTGCCCTACTTATTTAAATACCCTGTTAGTATTTTACATAATTAGAAAACAAGATAATTTTTTTTTTAATTTCCAAAATGAAGGTGGGGATGGAAGAATTCAAGCACATATCAAATGTGCATATCCACAGAGAAAAGAATTATTTTAAGTGACTTTTGAAGCACCGTAATTTAGAAATACTTTCTTTTTAGGGTTATATATCCCAAAGACAGAGGTAAGTGAAAAGAAGTTTTAGCAGCCTTCAGTTACAATATTATTAATAAAAATACTATTGACAATGTACTTTTGATGTAATTATAAATAAGTTAGAGGATAGAGCAAAACATCTAGACTTAGCTTTAGAAAATATGAATTTTAATATAAGAGAAATGTGATATAAAATCAAAGAAGGTCAAAGTCTTATAATCACAAATTTCCATTGTAAATAATAATATATATTCAAGAAGTATGTGTTTTTCTTCTTTTATTTATTTTTTTCACTGCTTCTTTCCTACCTGTCCACTGAAAAGGACTATAAATGATACCTTAACCCCACTCCAGTACTCTTGCCTGGAAAATCCCATGGACGGAGGAGCCTGGTTGGCTGCAGTCCATGGGGTTGTGAAGAGTCGGACACGACTGAGCGACTTTGCTTTCACTTTTCACTTTCACTTATTGAAGAAGGAAATGGCAACCCACTCCAGTGTTCTTGCCTAGAGAATCCCAAGGACGGGGGAGCCTGGTGGGCTGCCATCTATGGGGTTGCACAGATTCAGACACGACTGAAGCAACTTAGCAGCAGCAGCAGCAACCTGGTAGCAGTAAATACTCTGAGTATACACATTTTACCTCCAAATGTAACTTCCTAACTTAAAGGCACCAGGGATTTTAAAGGAAGAATGATTTAAAGTTTGAGATAGGTAATAAGAGAACCCTAGAATTCTGTCATATCAGGCATCAAGGAAGTTATCAGTTATTACTAGTATCATGTCAGTATACTCATTTCACATGTTAGCGAGGTAATGCTCAAAATCCTTTAAGCTAGGGTTCAATAGTATGTGAACCAACAACTTCCAGATGTACAAGCTAGATTTAGAAAAGGCAGGAGAACCAGATATCAAATTGCCAACATCCACTGGGTCACAGAAAAAGCAAGAGCCATCCAGCAAAACATCTACTTCTGCTTCATTGACTACACTAAGGTCCTTGGCTGTGTGGATCATAATAAAGTGTGGAAAATTCTTAAAGAGTTAGGAATACCAGACCACCTACCTGCCTCCTGAGAAACCTGTATGCAGGTCAAGAAGCAACAGTTAGAACCAGACATGAAACAATGGACTGGTTCCCAGTTGGGAAAGGAGTACCTCAAGGCTGTATGTTGTCACCCTCCTTATTTAACTTAAATGCAGAGTATACCACATGAAAAGTCAAGCTGGATGAATCACAAGCCGGAATGAAGACTGCTGGGAGAAATATCAACAACCTCAGATATGCTGATGACACCACCCTAATTGCAGAAAGTGAAGAAGAACTAAAAAGCCTCTTGAAGAAGATGAAAGAGGAGAATGAAAAAGATGGCTTAAAACTCGAAAAACTAAGATCATGGCATCCAGCCCCACCATTTCATGGCAAATATATGGGGGAAACGTGGAAGCAGTGACAGACTTTATTTTCTTGGTTTCCAAAATTACTATGGACAGTGACTTCAGCCACGAAATTAAAAGACATTTGCTCCTCAGAAAAAAAGGAATGACAAGCCAAGACAGCACATTAAAAAGCAGAGACATCACTTTGCCAACAAAGGACCATATGGTCAAAGCTATGATTTTTCCAGTTGTCATGTATGGATGTGAGACTTTGCCCATAAAGAAGGCTGAACTCTAAAGAACTGATGCTTTCAAACTGTGGTATTGGAGTAGACTCTTAAGAGTCTCTTGGATAGCAAGGAGATCAAAGCAGTCACACCCATGGCTGATTCATGTGAATGTATGGCAAAAACCACCACATTGTTGTAAAATAATTAGCCTCCAATTAAAATAAATTTAAAAAAAAGTCAATCCTAAAGGAAATCACCCTGAATATTCATTGGAAGGACTGATGCTAAAGCTCCAATACTTTGGCCACTTGATGAGAAGAGTTGATTCATTGAAAAAGACTCTGATGCTGGGAAAGATGGAAGGCAGGAGGAGAAGGGCATGACAGAGGATGAGATGGCTGGATGGAACCACTGACTCAACTGACATGAATTTGAGCAAATTCCAGAGATGGTGATGGACAGGGAAACCTGGCATGCTGCAGTCCACGGGGTTGCAAAGAGCAGGACATGCCTTAGTGACTGCACCAAAACAATATCATGTCAAAGAGACTCAGAAGCCAGTTTGAGTAGGCTCAGCTAGGAATGTTACAGGGCTTTGTTCAATAAGAAAAATAATTGCAGTGACTTAAAATATATCTAATAATTTTATAAACATTTAATAAATGTATTAGTTCATAATAAAACCAAGTAACAGCATGTGAGAAAAACATATTGGTCAATGTTAGCATATGACAGAAGACAGAGTTTATCAGTTTGAAAGCTGGTAACAGAGGAACTGAGTCAAGTATTTATCCTACTTATTTTATGTGAATAGTAACTTGGGATACATGAATGGAAGTTTCCAGCCAACCATTTGCAGTTCAACCATTGATGCATTCAACAAATAAAATAGCTATTGTGTACATTCCACTTATGAAGATTCTCATGCAAAGAAAAAAAAAAGCTACTGATGTAATTCCCAAATTGCAGAAAATTTTGAGAGAAAAATACGAAATAATGAGAATCAAGAATATGAGAAACTATATAAAAAAAACTTTTTTCTTTTTAAAATTGTTTCTTCAACAAATATATTAGAAGAAAATGGTACGAGATGGAAAGAGAACCTAAAGACTAAGGAACTTAAAAGACTTGTCAATCAATTAAAAACTTACAGACCTAAGTTTTATTTTTGGAACCATTAGTGAAAAGCAGAAAATAAGAGAGACACAGGGACACAGAGCTTCTGAGACAATTGAGAAGATTTGAACACTTTAATCATTATTATTAACATTTGTATCTACTTAGGCATGATAATATTATAGGAGTTATATCTTTAAGGAATATTTTTAGAGATATACTCTGGTATATTTATGAATGAAATGACATGACAGGATTTGATTAAAAATCACACATACAAAAGAAATGAGATTGGCCATGAGATGTCTCATAAAAAAGAAAAAATTTGAGAATTGTTCTTTTTTTATTATCTAAAATAAGTACTGAGACTATGTGATCTTTCTATCTTTGTTAGAATTCCTCTGTGAATCATCTGGGTCTGTGGCTCCTTTCATGAGGCAAAGGAGGGATATGGGTTTAAGTGTACACCTTTTGAGGCTAGACATAAATTTGATTTGGTCCTGCTACTTCCCAACTTAAATTCACTTAGCCTAAATTCAACAGTAAAATGAAATCTTGCCTAGAATCCAGCATATTCCTTCTCATCATCTAGAACATTTACACATGAGGTTTGTTCTATTTAGAGTTCCATTCCATCTCCTTTGCCTAGTTAACTCTTACTGATCCTTCTTATGTCAAAGCCATAATCATTTATTGAGGAAATCCATTCCTTTTCCTTCCTAGCCAGTTCAAGTTCCTTCATTACCTGTTCTTGTACAATTATACAATTCTCCTTTGTAGTTCTGATCACAACTGCAAGTTCACATTCGTTAGCTGATTTTTGGTTCATATCTACCTCCCCATTAGACTGTAAGCTTCATGACATCAAGGAAAAGTGTCTCTGTTCAGCATTGATTATCCCTGGCAGATAGCATGGTATGCATACATCAAATATTACTTGAATAGATAAATGAACTGGCAAATGAATCATGAATCAAGTGCTTAGCATGGTATCTGACTTAGAGCCAGCACTCAGTAACCACTGGATACTGTTACACTTGCTGTTACTGTTTTTTGGTATTGACTTCTGTAGTGGTTGAGAAGAAAGGGATAGGGAGGTTAAGAAAAATATAGGGTGTTAAATGTAGGGTATCAAATACAGGATGATAAGGTTTAGAGCAGTTCTCCAAGCTTTGTAGAGAATAAGAAATTTATAAGGCAGCTGAAAAGAAACCCAACTGTATCATTTGTTCAACCTGGACCCATGGGTTGAAGGGTCTCTAGCCTGAGACACAGACATGGATCTAATATTTAGGATATTCTCTAAAATTCAAGCTTCTCTGGTCAGAAGTTTGGGCAGAATGGGCAAGAAGGTTCTTTCTTCACCTTAGTTTCCATGTGCTGAGAAGCACAGTTTCCTCTAAGTTCTCAATGAGCGTGCTGACTTGGTTCTTACTGTGTTGAGCTCAGTGGGTTTAGAAACAATGATATGTTATCATAACATGCTGACCACAAAACAACAAAATGTCAGGCTGGCTTTTGGTTCCACATGTCTTGTGATATGGAAGTATATGAAATGAATAGATTGATCCAGTTTTGCCATGATTATTCATTTGCTAAACTTCACCGCCTGCTTTTTGAGACATAGAGGGAATAAAAAATAATGAATGCCATTTCTGTAGACTGCTGAGAAAGGGACTACAAAGTACCCCTATTCTACCTGCTAGAAGTCGGTTTTAATTCTATAAGTTGGAGATGACTTGTAAATGTTTTATAAAACATCTAAGGCAGTGTTCTTAAATTTTGCAGGTTATAGTACTCTCTGAGATTCCAAAGATAAAAGCAGATCCTTCTCTGAGAAATTCTAATACAAACATTAAGTTTCCACAATCTGCTTCAGGATGTTCATGGAGTTCCTGGATCTTAAACAGAGATCCCAGAGCAGGAACAATTACTATGGAGATACAGCCACGGGTCTGTGTTCTGTAGATTAAATCTAGCTTTGCACAGTGTGATGGTTTCTCATGCTTGTCAAATCCCTTGATTCATGATCAATGTTCATTGAAAAACAAACAAACAAAAAACATAGGGAAAAAAACCACTTAACCATACTGAGTTAACAATTATATCATTTGGATTAAACTGATCATTTTAACTCCTTCCAACAGTAAAAACAAGCTATATCTATACGTATTGGTGTGTGCATGCTGAGTCATTCAGTCATGTCCACTTCTTTGTGAACCCATGGACTTTTTTTGCATGAAAATTTCCAGGCAAGAGTTCTAGACTGGGTTGCCATTTCCAACTCCAATATGTATCAGTACAAGTTTCAAAATCATTTAGCTTAAAAAAAAAAAAAAGATACATATGGTTAATATTATTTACATTAAATTTACATTACATTAAATGCAAAATATATGTATTCATATTTTTGGATAATCAAATAGGTAGCAGAAAAATAATAAAATATTCATGGAGATTGTAAACACTCAAATTCATGATAATGTTTTTTTCTGGACAGAGAGGGAGGGAAATGAATGTAGGTAGAATATAGGAAATTTTAACTGTAAAATTTTATTCATAAAAATGGAGAAAGAGAACTGGAGTAGATGTAATATTAAAACTTGAAAAATGTGAGCTAGTGAGTTCAAAGTGGTTCATTATATTATTCCTCCTTAGTGTTCATATAAGTATATCAAAATAAAGATTTGAAAAATGAAAATAACCTAGCTCACAAGGATGTCATTAAAAACAAATGACCACATAAGCAAAAGTGCCTTGGAAAATGCAAATGATACACGAAGGGCACATTGGTATCCCCCCTGGCTAAATTCATCTTACTAAAATTCAACCCAACAAATATTGATTAAGCACAGTAAGATTCCATCAGACAGAAGGACCAAATTGATACTATGATCACAGACTCAAGATTCTATGGGGTCTTACTATTTATCCCGCTCAGCAGATTTCAGAGGGGGATATAAATAGGGCTGAAGTCACTGTTTAATTTGTCACTCATCTTGTTTAATTAGGCATTCATCCTGCTTCAACCAGAAGAGCATTCTTTATGTTTTACACACACACACACACACACACACACACACACACAGATATTTCATGAAATAATGCATTGCTGAAACTGAAACTCCAATACTTGGGCCACCTGATGTGAAGAACTGACTCACTGGAAAAGACCCTGATGCTGGGAAAGACTGAAGGCAAAAGAGAAGTGGACAAGAGAGGATGAGATGGTTGGATGGATCACTGACGTGATGGACATGAGTTTGAACAGGCTCTGGGAGTAGGTGATGGAGAGGGAAGTCTGGCGTGCTGCAGTCCATGGGGTGGCAAAGAGTTGGACATGACTGAGCAACTGAACTGAACTGAATATTAATTCACTGCTATAAATTTACTAAAAATGGTTGATCTGATCTTATCACTTCTCAAGGGCTCCAGTACTCTGATGGAAACTTGTCACTTTTGCTACTGACCTTTCATTTCCTCTCATGCCGCTAGAGACTTGATTTTGCTTCATAGAATACACTTCACACACTGGATACTGCCTGCCAAGATAGCAGTAAAGATAACTCTGGGTAAGAGAAACAATTCTTATCCAGACCTGGGCTATGATGAAGCCACGATGAGGGTCTGGGAACTCACACCAACCCTGAGCCAGTGCTGAGACCAACATGAGCACTAGACAGAGAGGATTTTTTATTTTCATCAAACTCAGAACTGATCCATAGCATGTAAATCTGACTCTTCTAGAAGCCATCTTGCCTATATGAGGGGCCAGGACTTGCCTGGAGCAATGGAGCTGACCTGACCGATGAAGACATATCGATCCATCATAGCAGAGAGCAGAGTCAGGACATAGACAGACACTGCTGCTGCTAAGTCGCTTCAGTCATGTCCGACTCTGTGCCACCCCAGAGACGGCAGCCCACCCGGCTCCCCCGTCCCTGGGATTCTCCAGGCAAGAACACTGGAGTGGGTTGCCATTTCCTTCTCCAATGCATGAAAGTGAAAAGTCAAAGTGAAGCTGCTCAGTCCTGTCTGACTCCTAGTGACCCCATGAACTGCAGCCTACCAGGCTCCTCCGTCCATGGGATTTTCCAGGCAAGAATACTGGAGTGGGGTGCCATTGCCTTCTCTGAGATAGACACTAGGTCCCATGACATTAATTGAACCCCTGGATTCTGCTGGGATTATACTATTTAGCCACCTGAAATAATAAATTCTCTCTTTCCTTGAAATAGACTGGAGTTTTGATTTTTTGTTGTTGTTGCTATTTTTCACTTGAAACTGAAAGATATCCAAATCAAGTAGTTCTCAATGTTGTCATACACCCAAATGCCCCAAGAGACTGAGAATTTATAGCCATACGTGAGCTGCATCCTTGGGCTGACTTTAGAAAGGTCCTAGTGTGAGCTCCATCCCTGGGCTGACTTTGGAAAGGTCCTATGTTTAGTTAAAATTTGTCTCCTATGCTACACCCATTTCTCCTATCCTTTAATGTGGAGTCAGATGTCTGTTTCTTCACATAGGCACATAGATATTTGTGTATAATACTATCCCTCCTCCTCACCCATTCCATCTTCTTCACCCACTCTCTGCCCATCCCCTGCCCAAAGTTTCTTACACACTGAGATTTCAAACCTAAACTTTAAGCTTGTCTAATCCATAAAATAGTTTAATAAAGGACATCTAAAAATCACTGTATTTGCTATTATGAACAATTGTTGGAATTAACATTAAATTATCTTTAGGTGTCTGTGCACAAGTTGAACTTTTTTCTTTTTCAGTTCTGAAGCTGCCTATAAAATGTAAACACTTGAATGGAGAATGATTAATACATTCCATTTACACAGAATAGTGTAGGCTCATGTATCCCCAAACAACATGGAAACAGCTGTCAAACCTACTCACTTCATTTTTCATGGAATGGGAACAGCTGCTAAATGTCTCATAAACATCTAGGGCAAGACATAAAGAAGTTGCAAGGAAACCCTTTCAAAGCAGGAAGTATATGCTTCCAAACCCTTGAAAAAATAATCAAAAACAGTGGTAAAATCAGCAAGATGTTAAAATTTATGCATGGGTTCCACAGAATACAGGAGACTTTCACAAAGTCAGAAAGAGACAGGAATGAATCTCAGGTCTTCAGACCTTTACATCTCTTCTGTTTTGATTATGTCAAATTTCACTCAACAGCGTATGATCAACTGTCAATTAAATTAGATAGCAAGTGCACTGGATTGCAGGTGCATTGAATTTGGAAGAAAGAGATAATCATAATCAGGGATTTCCCCCTCAACCCCTAATAGAAGAGGTGGATTTGATAAGCAATCTGTGAGTTTGTCAATGGCTGAGATTTAGCCAGGAATTTCACCTTCATTCTGCCTATATTTCTAATCTAAATGTAATCTAATTCAAATGAAATTCTATGAACCAAGGAAAATTCTATCAGAGTCAAGGTGCTCAAGTATTCATGAAGATACATATTTACCAAACATTTTAGACAAAGCACTGTGTTGAATATGTTGCATATGTCATGAAGGCAGAAGGTGTGGAGGTGGGTGGGAAATAGATGGTGCCTGCTCTGAAGAAGTTTACAAACTCTGAGGAAGTCCCTAAGATATGTATTTTTCAGTGTTAACTAACAATAAATGTAGTACTATATTGACCTCATCCTCCCTACTACAATCATGGGGAACAGTCTTTGTCTCTAGAACAGAGTAGACCACACTGACCTGAAGAGGTAAATACTATGTTTGGATGAACATTTGAAAATCTTGAATTATGACCTTAAGTGTCTTACCTCTTTCTCCCTTTAGTTTTTCAAACACTACTCATCTTCAAAATCTATCCTAATTCTATTCATTTCAGTTGCTCAGTTGTGTTCAACTCTTTGCGACCCCACGGACTGCACCATGCCAGGCTTCCCTGTCCATCACCAACTCCCGGAACTTACTCAAACTCATGTCCATCAAGTTGGTGATGCCATCCAACCATCTCATCCTCTGTCATCCCTTTCTCCTCCTGCCTTCAATATTTCCCAGCATCGGGGTCTTTTCCAATGAGTCAATTCTCATCAGGTAGCCAAAGTATTGGAGTTTCAGCCTCAGCATCAGTACTTGCAATGAATATTCAGGACTGATTTCCTTTAGGATTGACTGACTGAATATCCTTGCAGTCCAAGGGACTCTCAAGAGTCTTCTCCAACACCACAGTTCAGAAGCATCCATTCTTTGGCTCTCAGCTTTCATTACAGTCCAATTCTCACATCCATACACGACTACTAGAAAAACCATAGCTTTGAATAGACAGACCTTTTGTCAGCAAAGTAATGTCTCTTTTTTTTTTAACATGCTGTCTGCTTTTTAATATGTTTCCTAATCCTGTGTTCATCTACAAAGCTTTCTTTGAAGTCTCCTGCACTGACATTAACCTTTCTATGAGTCCTTGTAACATACTATTAGCAAAGTTTTTAGATGCTTAAACATATGCTGCCTAATATAGTCACTGAACTGATTTCTATGTTGATTCCTGGGTCAGGAAGATCCACTGGAGAAGGGATAGGCTACCCACTCCAATATTCCTGGGCTTCCCCTGTGGCTCAGCTGGTAAAGAATCTGCCTGCAATGTGGGAGACCTGGGTTCGATCCCTGGGTTGGGAAGATCCCCTGGAGAAGGGAAAGGTTACCGACTCCAGTATTCTGGCCTGGAGAATTCTAGGGACTATACAGTCCATGGAGTTGCAAAAAGTCAGACATGACTGAGCAACTTTCACTTTCACTTTTCTATGTCATGGCTTACTTCCCAAGCTGGACTGAGCACCTGAGTAATATATTTTACCTTTTCCTTAGTTCCTAGAACAGCACAATTAAAGTGTTTCATGTAATTCAAATTAATAAATGAACTAATGCCAATTCCCTTTGATCCTCCATGGCCAATCAAGAGTACTCCAACCTGCTGCTGCTGCTGCTAAGTCACTTCAGTCGTGTCCAACTCTGTGTGACCCCAGAGATGGCAGCCCACCAGGCTCCCCCGTCCCTGGGATTCTCCAGGCAAGAACACTGGAGTGGGTTGCCATTTCCTTCTCCAGTGAATGAAAGTGAAAAGTGAAAGTGAAGTCGCTCAGTCGTATCCGACTCCTAGCGACCCCATGGACTGCAGCCTACCAGGCTCCTCCATCCATGGGATTTTCCACGAAAAAGTACTGGAGTGCGGTGCCATTGCCTTCTCCAGTACTCCAACCTACTAGCCATCAAAACCCAGTCAGGTTTAAATTACTTGAAGATGTACCTTCAGGTACAGCACTAATTTTTAATTGTACCACAGTTTCTCTAAATGAAGAAAATCCCTTGGTTTACCTACTTAATCCACTACTAGCCTTTGGGATGTGTGTAGAGGGATAGAATTTGGTGATAAGAAATCATGAGAATCAAAATAGTCATAAAGGTATAAGATTGTTTATCATGAAAGCACAAAATAACCCAAAGAAGTCTAACCTAATAGAAGTGCAGCAATTGAAAACTACAGCCAGCTCATCGAGGATGTTACTGGAAAAAGCAAGAAGCTGATGTGTGGAGGGAATGAAAGAGATTTTTCAATGTTGTCAATGAATGTGTAGAGCCCCTGGTTAAAAACATATATATTTAGAGCTCAGTCAACAATATAAGTGATAGTCTAGGTAGCTGAGGAGGAAGAAGAGCACTAAACTTTAATGATTCTTAATGGAACCTTGCTAGGCTACCAGGAAGACTTCATATATATATATATGGACTTCCCTGGTGGCTCAGACTGTAAAGAAACTGCCTGCAATGTGAAAGATCTGTCTTCAGTTCCTGGGTTGAGAAAATCCCCTGGAAAAGCAAATGGCAACCACCTACAGTATTCTTGCCTGGAGAATTCCATAGACAGAGGAGCTTGGTGGGCTACACAGTCCATGGGGTTGCAAAGAGTTGGACATGACTGAGTAACTAATACTTTTGCTCATATACATATATGTCAAATGTATATTTATGTCTATATATACATACACTTTTTTTTCATGATATTGTTGGGGAAACTGACTGAATCCATCTGCCATGACCAGGCACCAGAGTAATCACTTGCTTGAGTTATCTTAACAACAGACGCTTCTGGAAAAGGAACGTGAAACAAGCTACTACCAAACAGAGAATTTGGGAAAGGTCAAAGGAGAGAGAAGACACCAGCCCATATGTCCTACCAACCTCCCAGAACCTTTTCTGGAATCCATCTTGGCTGAGTGGTACACACAGCACCAGGACTCCATGTGAGAATGACATGCCAGAGATAACCTGGAAATTAACCCCATCATCATAAAACCTGAGGCTGCAAGCCACACGGCAGAGCAGTTCTGCTGGGTTCCCTTACCGTGCTGCTCTCCATCCAGGCACCCCTTCCCAATAAAGTCTCTTGCTTTGTTAGTTTGTGTGTCTCCTCAGACTATTTATGAACATTACACAAGAGACAACTCTCAGGCCCTGAAAGGGGTCCCCCTTCCTGCAGCAATATTGCATGGCTGCCATAAAAATAAAAGAAAGAGCTTCCATGTTTGATCACTGAGGTCCCTTTTAATACCTTCTCAGCAAGTGGGCATCTACCCTGAGAATCTTCTCTTAGGCAGAGGCAATTTTTAAAGAAGTCATCAGGCAAGATGACAGTTCAGTGTTCCTAAACTGTCCTCAGAGGAAGCACCTCAAGGAAGAATTTTTATCTTTGTTTTTGTTATTGTTCTCTTTAGTCTCCAACAAAATTAGCATCTGTTAACTGAAATAGAGTAAGAAAGAATAATACAATAGGGTCCAATTACACCCAGTTCGAAGCTGAAGCACAGCCAGATGAATGCTAATTCAGTTATTAAATAGCAGCCTGTATTTATTCTAAATGAGTGGCTGGATCTTGTACAAGTGGCAGGTCTTTGCAGATTCTCACTTACTAGAAAGCACATCCTTGGCTATAAGACTGTCATTTCTATCTATCAGGAAAAAGAGAGTCAATAATGCGGCTGATCTGAAATCTTGTAGCACAGAAAGTCTTCACCAGCCTTCTTTTCAATTTGTGTTCTAGTCGTGTCTCTCTGTGACCCCATGGACTGTAGCCTGCCAGGCTTCTCTGTCCATGGGATTCTCCAGGCAGGAATACCGCAGTGGTTTGCCACTTCCTACTTCAGGAGATCTTCCCAACCCAGGGATGAAGTCTCCTGCATTGGCAGGTGGCTTCTTTAAGCACTGTGCCTGCCACCGGGGAAGCCTTCTTTTCAATTTACAAATATCCTAAGTTCTTGTCTCTTAGTGTAACTGAGCAGGACTCCAGGGGGCCTTCCTGGGACAGGTCCTCCCCCATATCCTCTGCATCTGAGGCACATTTCCCAAGTTGTTTTATAGATGTTAAACCACCCCCCACCCACCCAATCAATGGAAGACTTTAACAATTTGATGACCATAAATACATAGCCCTAGGGCTCCTGGAACCCAAGGACTCATAATGTTAACCCCTGTGACACCACCCTGTTACCTCACCATCAGCCAATCAGAGGATTGCCCATGAGCTGAACACACACGCTGCCATCCTCCTTCCTTACTTGTTTTTAAAAATGCTTTGCAGAAACCTTTCCAGGAATTCAGGGTTTTTTTTAAAGCATGAGCCACCCATCTCTTTGCATGGCCCTGCAATAAATCTTTCTTTGCTCCAAATTCTGATGTTTCAGGTTGTTTAGCTCGCTGTGCATTGGGCACACAAAATTGCACTAATATTAACATACTGATCATTTAGTCAAAACTACTATTTCTTCAAGCTGGATGACAATAGAAATTATGCTTCAAGACAGAACAGTTTTGATAGCACAAAGAAAAGTGAAAGTGTTAGTTGCTCAGTCATATCCAACTCTTTGTGACCACATGGACTGCTGCCTGCCAGGTTCCTCTATTCATGAAATTCTCCAGGCAAGAGTACTGGCTGCTGCTGCTGCTAAGTTACTTCAGTCCTGTCTGACTCTGTGCAACCCCATAGATGGCAGCCCACCAGGCTCCCCCATCCCTGGGATTCTCCAGGCAAGAATACTGGAGTGGGTTGCCATTTCCTTCTCCAATGCATGAAAGTGAAAAGTGAATGTGAAGTTGCTCAGTCATGTCCGACTCTTAGTGACTCCATGGACTGTAGCCTACCAGGCTCCTCCATCCATGGGATTTTCCAGGCCAGAGTACTGGAGTCGGTAGCAATTTCCTTCGCCAGGGGATCTTCCCAACCCAGGGACTGAATCCAGGTATCTGACATTGCAAGCAGATTCTTTATCATCTGTGCCACCAGGGAAGCCCCACTGAAATGATTATGCACTCTTAAAGTGGTTTTATTTTTATTTTATTTTATATTTTTTATTGTTTTATATTTACTGTCCTATTCCTAAACTATCCTCAAAAATAAAAGTATTTCTTAAAATATAAAAGCAACATATATTTGCATGCAAATTTTATAAAACTTTATATTGATTGCTCAATTATTAAAAATAAAATGATCAGAAAGAGATAACCGAGTACTTTAGTCAGTTTCCCAGCCATATTTGTCTTTTATCAAATATATTATTTTTTTTTTTCTGAGGAATGTATGTTTTCCCCAATAGTATGGTTTGTTATTATTACCACTTTTTCTTTAAAATTACTTGGAAGTTTCTTCAAAGTTGCATTTTGTGTTTAATAAATTTGAAAAATTTGACAACTTAAAAGTAACTTTTTTCTACAAAAATTTTTTAAATTATTAAACTTCTCTAGATATGGCATATGCTTATTAGATGTCCATTCTGCTAAATGGAAAATAGTCTCTTGTATACAAATGTTTTCATACTTTTTTAGCTTTGACTTAAGAGTTCATTTCTTCATTAAATATTTTTATGGGAAAAAAATTCTTCCAAGTAACTTACCTCTATGATTGATTTGATATTTTTAAGTTGATAAAGCACAATCATATATCATTTCAATTTCATTCTACTTCAGTAGGGAGCAAAAATCTATCCATTCAGAATATGAGCTTCATCAAAAGGTTTTCCTTATACATCAAGATAATACCCCAATTGTAGAATTTCAAGTTTAAAATTCAGCATCGCATTTGCACTCTCATGATTTAATGTGACTGGCTCCTCCTCATTTTATAGGAAAAGATTTTTACTATTGTTTAGTTTGCAAGCTTTGTTACAGCAGTGGCAGCCATTTTAGAAAATGGTATGGTAGTTTCTTATACAGTTAGAAAAACATACACTCACTAAATCATCCAGTAATTCCTCTCCTGGGTATTTACCCAAGAGAAATAAGAAGTTATGTTCACACAAAAATGTGTATGTGAATGTTTATAGCAACTATGCCCATAATTGCCAAAAGCAGAATATAGTCCAAGTGTCCTCCAAATTGTTAATGGGTAAAAGAACTCTGGTGCATCCAAACCATGAAGTACTGCACTACAGAGTGAGAGAGTCCAAACTCATAGGATGACTGCTGTATGGTTCAATTTACATTCCAGTCTGGAAAAGGGAAAAAATATAGGAATAGAGTGAGAGTAGGAAGGGGACTTGGAGAAGGCAACGGTACCCCACTCCAGTACTCTTGCCTGGAAAATCCCATGGACGGAGTAGCCTGGCGGGCTGCAGTCCATGGGGTTGCTAAGAGTCGGACACGACTGAGCGACTTCACTTTCACTTTTCACCTTCATGCATTGGAGAAGGAAATGGCACCCCACTCCAGTACTCTTGCCTGGAAAATCCCATGGACAGAGGAGCCTAGTAGGCTGCAGTCCATGGGTCACTAAGAGTCAGACACGACTGAGCGACTTCACTTTCACTTTTCACTTTCATGCGTTGGAGAAGGAAATGGCAACCCACTCCAGTGTTCTTGCCTGGAGAATCCCAGGGACGGGGGAGCCTGGTGGGCTGCCATCTATGGGGTCGCACAGAGTCGGACACGACTGAAGCGACTTAGCAGCAGCAGGAAGGCGACTGAGTATAGAGGACATAAGGAGACTTTGATAGAACCATCATATACCTTGATTGTGGTGGTAGTTATAAGATTAAAGAAGCTTATCAAAATAAATAAAAATGTACAACAGAGGGAGTGAATTTTAAGGTAAGTAAATCATACCACAGTGAAATTATTTCCAAAAAAAGCTCTTGAAAACAAACAGACCCCCCCCCAAAAAAAAATTAATTCAAGGTTGGAATTATGTGGTAGCTCTAATTAATATGAATATTGGAAACTCATGTCAAAATTACAAATATTTTCCCAAAGTAATTAATACTCAGGTAATTAATATAAAACTCAGGCCAGAAAACAAACAAATACACCTTAAGAGGTTGAAAAAAAAAAAGGTGGATGTACTTTGTACTCCACTGTTCTAATATCTGAATAAAGAATGTCTGCAAATTCTTATGAAAACAAACAAAAAAAAATGTAGAGGATTCATTTACAAAAATCAGTAATACAATAGACTCCATTAGATGACTTTAATAAAAACTTAAACATTTCTGAAAATCAACTGAATTTGGGCAACAAGGAGAAAAAGTGAGTATCACCACAATGAAGATTAAAAAAAAAATACATTCAATCCTATCTTTGTTAAACAAATGTCGTGCTTTAATTATCCTAATTTTTCCTGCATAAAAATGGTTGTAAATTTTGACAACTGCTGTGTCTACTTTGATTGGTTAAAAACAATAACAAAAAAAACCCTCTTATGTTGCTTGGAGGCAGTTATAAATATGGATGTCTAACAAATAGTGCCAAGTACATTTCAGCTTCATAAATTTAATTTAGTAAGAACACTTAATTTAGAACGAATATAATATTACATCACAGCAAATTGTGCATTCTTTTTACCACCATAAAAATTATTTTCAATGATGAAATTTTAAATTGAATTTATATTAACAATCAAAATAATGTCATATTTCACCACTGACAGATGAAGTTTCCAAAGTTTTACATTGATTCCATGAAATGGTTAACAGTGATTCATGACTGGAATGAATTAATTTTATAATAGAAGCATTTGATGGTAACAATGGAAAATAGACATCATTAGCAACTTGCAAAGTCCTTTTTCTGCTAAACTGAAGCCATGTATTATCAGTTATTGTTTCATTTCCTGTGCATTCATAGAAAACTGAGAAATACGAATGAGCAAAATTAAACGTAGAAGAGTATTAATTTGATTTTTGATTAGACATTTGTTAAAAAATTCAAATTCTTTGACCCCCAACCCAAACCTTCTTGAAGCAAAAACTCTGGAGGTAGATCTCAGCTGTCTTTGTTTTAACAAGGCTCCCAGGATACACAGATGCACATGTAAATATGCGACTGTTATCTCATATGAAAAGTGACTTTTCACAGGGTGCTCTGCAAATGTACCTCTGCAGTCAGAAGCATTAAATCTTTGTTTTGGAGAAAGTCTTCATGAAACAATTATTGACTGTTGAGTTCAGAAATAGACCCACACATATATTTTTAATTGATTTTTCAACAAAGGTGCCAAGGCAACTCAATAGAGAAAGGGCAAGCTATCAATAAATGTTGCCTCAACAACTGGATGGTCATATGCAAAACAAAACAAAAAAAACACCTCAATCCACATCATACCATACATAAAAAATCAACTCAAAATTGACCTAAAAGTAAGTGCTAAGACTATAAGCCTTCTAGAATAGAAAAGAATACGAGAAGAACTCTGTGGCACAGAGTGTGGAAAATATTTTTAAACAAGACACAAACAGAATAAATGATAAAATAAATCAATTAAATTTCATCAAAATTTAAACCTATGCTCCTCATAAAATGGTGAAGAAAAAGTAAAGGCAATCCACAGCCTGAGAGAAAATAATTTTGCAAGAATGATCTCTAAAAGTAAAGTAAAATAGAACAACAAAAAACCTTTGTTTTGTTTTAATATCTTTGTTTTTATAAATAACTTGACTTAGAAATATTGGTCAAAATTTGAACAAACACTTCAAAGAAGAGATAAAGATGGCAAATAACCATATGAAAAGATGCTTACCATCATGTCATTAAGAAAATGTAAATTAATAATGTAAGATAGCACTGCACACCCATTAGAATGGCTACAATTTAAAAAACTGATCATATCAAATGCTGCCAGAGATAAGGAGGAATGGGAAGTCTCATACATGACAGATTAGATTCTTTGGAAAAGAGTAAAGTTTGGGACTTTCTTGAACATATTCTACCATAACACAACTCCTCCACTCCTATGTATTTATTCAAGAGAAATGAAAACAAATATTTACCCAAATATTTACTTGTACACCAATGTTCATTAACAGCTTTTTTGTTATAGCCCCAAACTGGAAATGACTCACATGTTCATCTGTAGAAAGGGTAAAACCATTGTAGTATATCCATACGAAAGAGCACTACTTAGCAATTAAAAAAAAAAAAAACAGAGATGACTGGCACATGCAACATGGATGAATCTCAAATAATTACACTCAGTGAAAGAAGCCAGACCCTCATCTCACATACCAACAACAGTATATACTTGATGATTCTATCATATAAATCTGCTGAAAATGCAGACAGACATATAGTGACAGAAGGTAGTTCAATGGTTCCCCTGGGACAAAGTGAGACTTGGTGGTGGGTAAGGAAGGGCCAGGTTGCAAAAGTGCTCAAGAAAACTTCTGGGAAGATGGACATACCCATTATCTTGTTTGGGGTGATAGTTTCACAAGTGTACACATGCATCAAATTTCATACAGTAAACATGTACTGTTTATTGCACTTTGATTGTACCTTACTGAAGGCAGGGGGAACAAAAGAGAAAAAACTCTAGTTAAATGCTATGTCAGATGGTATAAACCAAGATTTCCCTAAGCAAACCAAGAGGTATGGTGTACTTTACAGACATACACACCAGCCTGCATTGTTAATTTTTAATATCCTTCTGACATTTAGGTTAATCTGCATCTCTCGTTCCTTCAAATAACTCATTCTGAATTATTCCCAATTAAATTTCCTTTATCTACATTTGCTTTTAGCACTGCAATCCTCTTTTTTTCAGGACTTATCACATTGTATATTTGCATTTATTTCCACTGAATTAATGTCTACCTCACTCAGTGAGACTGTAAGAAACACGAACCTTAGAATCTTGTTGCTCCTCGTTATTACAGTAGTCTCAGTGTTTGGTACCTAGGCATAATTAATACTGGTTGAAAGAATAAAAGAATCTGACAGCAAAATTAAGGATCTGGTAAAGGGTGAAAAAGGCTTTATTTATTAATCTAGTTTACTTATTCAATCAGTGAAATAATTATAATACTACAACTTTACAGTTAAAGCATTTGCATGTGAACAGACACTCCTCTCATCTACGGTTTTATTTGATTTTTATAAAAATTTTGTAAAAAAGGCAAAATAAAGTATGTCCTTTAAGGAAAGAACCTGGAACTCAAGATGGCACAGAAACAAGCAAGAAAATGGAAATAAATTCTAAACCCAAAGATTTGACACAAAGGTCGTTCGCAGTAATCCACAGCTATTACTTCAGAGACCATTATCATCTTATCCCTGGATATTGCAAGGGCCCCTAACACACTGATGCTCAGTCTTGGTTACATATGAGAATTATCTGAATTTTTTTTAACGTACCTATATCTCTGTTTCATTCTTAGAGATTCTGATTAATAAGTCATGGAGTCCTGTTAAGCATGAAGATTTGTCAAAGGGTTAGGGTTAGGGTTTAACTAACTGGCAGCAAAGCTTAGAGTCACTGGTTTATCTGAGTTTGGTCTGGAGAATTGTACTGTCTCCAATCCATTCTTACTCTGGAGCTAAGATCATTGATTTCAAAAACAAACACAAACATGTCACTTGACCACCCGAAAGCCTTGGATGTTGCCAACCTACAGAGTGTCCCATAGTCTAAACTTCAGACCTGCAAAAAGCCCTGCTCAAAGAGAAGAATCAAAATAATCGATTCAGGGTCTGGGGCAGGGGAAAGATAAATTGAGCTCAGAATATCTAGTGCCAGAAAGAAAAAATACTATAGGAAAATGATGAAGGCATGCTAAAAGTTCACAGGAGACAACCTGAAGGGATTCCCCCTGGCCAATTTCAGCCTCAAAATAAATGACATTTTTTTTTAACAAAATAAATAAATAAATGGCAGCACTAAATAATAACCCATTGCTTAAATTAAGAACCCAGGATTACACACTGATGATAACCAAATAAAAGAAGAAGAGGGAAAACCTCTCAACAATAGAATGCCAATAAATCTGGACGATGGAGTTAGATCAGTATTTTCAACCACCACACTAATAAGTGACTCAGACAAAAAAAATCCAGAGATTCTAAGATCAGTGGGTGAAAGTCTTGTGAGAACTTAATATTGACAGCCTCAAAGTATCTCCCATACACTACTTATAGAATCTTTACCTATTGTATTTTTTTAAGAAATTTACAAAATTTAACCTATTTTGTACAATAGATAAAAATAGTAACTTTATAATGGTTGGACCTGACTGACATCATCACAACAAAGTGATCACAGTTAAGGTCACCAATAAAAGGACATCTTGTGCCTCTGGATGTGATGTTCTGAGAAGGACACAGTATCACTTTTGCAAAATTCCTGCCAAAAAATGTAACATTTAAATCTAATCATAAGAAAAAGTCAGAGGAACCCAAAGTGTGAGACATTCTGCAAAATAACTAGTATGTACTCTCCAAAAATGTCAAGAAAAACAGAGAAACTGTCCTAAATTAAAGGAGACTAAAGATATCTGACAGCAGATGCAATGACTGTTCCTGGCTGGGTATTGAATTGAGGGGAGGGGGGATCTCCCTCCCCCACCTATGAGTTCCCCTACCTATAAAGAACGGTATTGGGTCAGTGGCAAAGTATGAGTATCAAGAAATATCAGCATTACATCTATGCTAAAATATGTAAGTTTAAGAACTGTATTGTGGTCATATGTAAGAGAATATTCTTGTTCTTAGGAATACACACTTCAGTGTGTGAAATATCAAAAGGATAACACGTTTTGTATACTGTGTGCTATGCTAAGTCAATTCAGTCATGTCTGACTCTTTGTGACCCCATGAACTGTAGCCCTCCAGGCTCCTCTGTCCATGAGATTCTCCCAATAAGAACGCTGGAGTGGGTTGCCATTTCCTCCTTCGGGGATCTTCCCAACCCAGGGACTGAACCTGCGTCTCCCAAGACTCCTGCATTGGCAGGTGAATTCTTTACCACTAGAGCCAACTGGGAAGCCCCAAAAGGCAACATATCAGCAACCTTTAGCTAAAACACAATTACAGAGAGACACAGATGGGGAGGGGAGAGGGAGACGTGGAAGGTCAATAGGACACAATGGAAATAAGAGTACTTTGCTCTGTGGTAACTTAGAGGGTGGGTGGGGAGGGAGGCTCAAGAGGGAGGGGATATATGTGTGTGTGTGTGTATGTGTATATATATATATATATATATGTACGTGTATATGTATGTATGTGTATGTGTGTGTGTATATACATATATACACACACAAATATCTACAGCTAATCCACTGTGTTGTATAGCAGAAACTAACACAACATTGTGTAACAATTATACTCCAATTTTAAAAAGAGTACTTTGTACTCTTCTGACGATGTTTCCCTAGGTTTGAAATTTTATCAAAATACAGTGATTAAAATCAGGCAAACAAAAGAAAACAGAAGGTGCCTACCTCTGTACCCTCTGCTTTCCCAGACCCCCTAATTCACACCTCCAGTTACCCTCTACTGAGCCTGCGCTGCGCCCTGAAGTCACCATGCTCTTTGTGGTTTATACAAGACCTGCTTCAACTATCTGGAATGTGTGGACCTCTTTCACCTGAGTAATTCCTATTCCTCCTTTCAAAGTCCTGGAAGGTATCCTGTGTTCTGTGGATCCTTTTCTGGTGGTCTCCAGCTCACCTCACTTGCCTTGAATGCCTCTCCCATAGAATGGACTGTGCATTCCTCTGCCATAATTCTGGCCACACTACCCCCACTGTCTGTTTCCTCCACTGAAAAGCAAGGGTTTCTTGTTATTGTCCTTCAGATCCCCATTCTCTCACATCAAAAAAGGAAGCTGTCAAAAATTGATGCATTGATGGTTGAATAAATGCCTTCCATTTAGTATCAGCATCCAACATCGTACATATTTTAGTAGATACTTTAAAAATGAGAAAAGAAGATTGCTGAATTAACTTATTTCCATGATTTTTCTTTCAATATATATTATCAGAGCATCCATTATATGCACTTCACTGTATAGATGATAATAGAAATTGTTATCTTAAAAACTGTTATCTTCTGACACAAATAGTTATTTTTCCTCTTCCTGTTTCTAAGGAGACTAAGCCCTAACAACTGAGCAGCATTTGTTCAGCGAGCTCACATCATCTTTCTGCAAACATCCTCATATTGAACCATATATTAATGATGGATATGGCTGGCCGGTGGCTGACTAGAATCATTCTGGAAAAGAAAACAAGGATACAGAGAGCTTGGGAGGAAGATTTGGGAGGAGGACTGGGCTGATGGCTGCCCATGGGGAAGGACGGGAGGGAAACTGAGAGATCTGGAGACACAGAAGCGGAAAAGAAGGTAATGGAGAAGAAGATACCTTATGGTTTATGGCATTTAATTAACATTTGCTGAAAAAAGGCACAGAAGTGTGATGTGTATTTGGAAAGTGAAATTTTATGTACTATAACATCCTTTCATGTTTGCACAGACCCTTCGGGAAGATAACTAGCTTCATTAATGTCTAGTAGAGCAGATTGAGAGTAGAAGATGGACAGATTTGCTGAGCAAGGGGGAGGCTGGTGAGGACAGGAAAGAAGATTCCCACGGGAGCCTGCTCCTTGCTCCATTTGGAGTGCATGACATAAATACTCTGCAGACAGCGCAGAGAGGGCTGTGACGGCTTTTTGTTGTTAATAGCTAGTATCCATTCTGCTTGGTCAGGGTCTGTGTTGTTTACCAGTTGCTAAATAATTTTTGTGTCTCTAGTAATAACGTGATAGAATACATATGATAGCACAATATGATAAGTCAAGAAGAAATGTGCACAGATTAATTTAGAACATGAGATATATCAACAGAAAAAGCTACCTAGGAAGAACAGTCATAAAAATATTTCCAATTAGGACTCCAGTCAATAAGTGCTTCTGGTGTTCAAATGTAAGTGTTTGTGGTGTTCAAATGTCACAAAAAATTGGTACCAGGATGTTGAAGTGGAAGCATTCTATATGCCTGATTTTTGTGTGTGTGTCTTTTTTTTTTTTTTTAATAAAAAAGTTTCTATAAATATATGCTCCAGGTTATTGTTACATATTCATTATGTTAAGACATGCTTATTAAAAAGATATCCTGGACACTGAGGCTTTACCCTAAAGGAAACTGTAATACAGAAAATACATATATATAAACAAATAATTTAACAAAAATATTGTTAGAACTAATACAATTGCAAATGCTTTTGAGTCTTAAATTATTTAAATAGGTTACAAAATAAACAACAGGAGAAAAGAGAGAGGCGAAACCTCACTGATCTTCTGTATAAAGATAGTGTATAATGTAAGAACACTAAAATTCAGCCATATGGCAAGAGTTCTATCTCGTGGCACTGATTTGGGGGTCAGATACCCAGGAAGAAGCTTTGACTTTGTCATTATCTCAGCGTGTGATCTTGAGTAAGTCACCACATGAATAGCAATTCCTTTTTCGTGTATTGAGGGGTTGGTTAGGATCAGGAGGCTCAAATTCTCTGCCAAAAGGGCCTATGGGGTTGAAAAGGGTCTAGGGGGCTGGATTCTGTGTCCTCTACTCACCCTGCCAATGAAAGGAGTCCCACTTTTCTCTATTTTATATGTTTGAATTTTGTTTCTCTTTTGTTTGAAAAGTTCCATCACTAAAAACAGAACTAGTTTTCCTAAAATCATCTTCCAGCTCATAAAAGACCCTACCATGTTTTTAGGGGGAAGAAGTCAGAGGTGAAGAGTAGTGAATGTGTTCATGAAAGATGCATTTTGTTTTTAAGATAATAATTGTGCAAGCAGCCGAAGAAATCTTTTTAGGTTAAAGTCTGTGCTACACTATGTATATTATATATTTCTTTCTCCAATTGTTCAAAATTGATTTTCAGTACCAGGATGAAAAATCCATTGCTTTTTTCCAAGATACTAATTGCTGAAAAGGATTTTATGCAAGCAGAATTCAGTTAACAAACTTAATACATTCATCAACTACTAATTTAATTAGAAAATTCAGCAAATTGCCATCAATGTACCCAAAGCTGGTAGAATGACTCAGATAATTTGAGGAAGTCAGGATCGCAACACAGACATGTTTTGTATCTTTCAGTTCAGTTCAGTCACTCAGTCATGTCCGACTCTCTGCAACCCCATGGACTGCAGTACACCAGGCCTCCCTGTCCATCGCCAACTCTCGGAGTTTACTCAAGTTCATGTCCATTGAGTTGGTGATGCCATCCAACCATCTCATCCTCTGTCATCCCCTTCCCTTCCCGCCTTCAATCTTTCCCAGTATCAAGGTCTTTTCCAGTGAGTCAGTTCTTCACATCAGGTGGCCAAAGTATTGGAGTTTCAGCTTCAGCATCAGTCCTTCCAATTAATATTCAGGGCTGATTTCCTTTAGGATGGACTGGTTGGATCTCCTTGCAGTCCAAGGGACTCTCAAGAGTCTTCTCCAATGCCATAGTTCAAAAGAATCAATTCTTTAGTGCTCAGCTTTCTTTATAGTCCAACTCTCACCTCCAGACATGACTACTGGAAAAACCATAGCTTGGATTAGACGGACCTTTGTAGGCAAAGTAATGTCTCTGCTTTTTAATAAGCTGTATAGATTGGTCATAGCTTCTCTTCCAAGGAGCAAGTGTCTTTTAATTTCATGACTGCGGTCATCATCTGCAGTGATTTTGGAGCCCCCCAAAATAAAGTCTGTCACTGTTTCCACTACTTCTCCACCTATTTGCCATGAAGTGATGGGACCAGATAACATGGTTTTAGTTTTCTGAAAGTTGAGTTTTAAGCCAACTTTTTCACTCTCCTCTTTCACTTTCATCAAGAGGCAAGTTGGGAACTGGTGATAAACAGGGAGGCCTGGCGTGCTGTGGTTCATGGGGTCGCAAAGAGTCAGACACGACTGAGCGACTGAACTGAACTGAACACAAACTTTACAAACCTAGTTAGAAGAAGAAAAAAGTTAGCATATTGTCACAACTCCAAAATTAGCAGCATCCACTATAATCAAACTGTTTTTTTTCCCCTTCCCGTACTCCCATTATCCTTCCCTCTGACTCTTTTTCTGGGGATGCTCTTCTCCTGAAACCCTAAGTGTGGGCAATATCTTTAACCAGAGCATGCCAGCAGTGAAGAAATCAGCCCTGCTGGTTTCCCGCACTCCTCAGAGTCCATTTAATTATGGCTGTCAGAGGGATCTAGAAGAGGAATTGCGGTGGAGAGCCCTGAGACTTAGTGATTGGCTCCTTTGAGCTCTGCCACTTCTTCCTACTACCCAGGCTGAAAGTGGTGATGTATTTGTTAGATACTAAGGCAGGCAAATTATGCAGAGAGCTGATTTAGTAAAACAGGAGTAGAGGCTTTTTAGTCATACAAGCCTGGATTCCAAACTGACTCCTGCCACCATCTAGTCCAAGGATGTTGGCCAATTCTGGTTCTTCTTGTACGCAGGGGCACTGGTAATTACTTATCACTGCACTGGTGCCAAGTTAAATGAGGTAACAAAAGTAGGCTTATCAGAACATTGTTTGGCCCAAAGCAATTATGTAATCAATTTTTTCCAAATTCTATCAACATGCAACTCCAAATAAAGAGACAAGTTTCTCTTGGTAACCAAGAGTGTCAAAGACATTAGACATATGAGGAGAATCACAGTGGTTCTCAAATATTATGGATATAATAAAGGTAAATGCTTAACATTTCTCTTACACTCTATAAATCCCCTATTTTCTCAATTCTATGGTAATAGTTTTTGCAATTTTTTAAAACTATTTCTGAAATTAGGATGAGTCTTAAAATTGATGCATACATTTAATGTGATACCTATAGCTATTTGCAACCCACTCCAGTACTCTTGCCTAGAAAATCCCATGGACGGAGGAGCCTGGTAGGCTGCATTCCATGGGGTCCCTAGGAGTTGGACACGACTGAGTGACTTCACTTTCACTTTCATGCATTGGAGAAGGAAATGGCAACCCACTCCAGTATTCTTGCCTGGAGAATCCCAGGGACAGAGGAGCCTGGTGGGCTGCCGTCTCTGGGGTCGCACAGAGTTGGACACGACTGAAGTGACTTAGCAGTAGCAGCAGCTATAGCTATTTTCTCTTAAAATATTGTATTGAAATAAGTGTCTTATAATCAATAGTGTTTTAATTATATAATTAAGTAAAATAGCATTATGAAAAATGAATCATCCCCTTTAATAAATAACCAGAGCTATCCTCTCAGATGTCTGAAAGACCTAGTTGACTATCAAGTGTCACCAAACTTTGTCTTTGAATTTTTTATATGTCCTTGAGTCTCCCACATTGATTCTTTATTGCCATCCCCTTCTTCAACCTACTGTTTCTGATTACTTGCTATGTCCCAAGTACACTGCAAAATGCCTTATAAATATTTTATTTTACTGCACACAGCCCTAAGGTGAAATGAAAGATGAAGATATTGAGGCTTTGAAGAGAAAACTGAGGTGCAGACAAGTAAGCATGGCTCTAGTTCACAGTAGCTGAGATATGGGTCATGTTCAGGTGTGACTCCCAAGCTGGGATTCTTAACCATGACTGGAATTCCTTGATTATAAGAAAATGATTTCAGCACTCGAAGTAATAATCCAAGTTCCCATAAGAATAACCTCAGACTTAGGGCCTAGGGGAAAGCAGAGGAGAGGGCTATCCAAGTAGCACTGCGGAAACAAAATTATCAAAATCAAACTACAAATGGTGTGTCTTCGTGTGTAATTTTACATCAGTTCACACTATATATTTTGAAGATGTACTTTAAGTACAATGCAAAATAATGTGCAAGGGAAAGCAAGACTGAGTATACTTAATGCCTATTCCCTATATTTTTTCATTTTAAAAATAATAATTCAGTAAAATCAATAGGAGTATGTCAAGGCTGCATATTGTCACCTTGCTTTTTTAACTTATATGCAGAGTACACCATGTGAAATGCTGAACTGGATGAAGCACAAGCTGGAATCACGATTGCATGGAGAAATATCAATAACCTCAGATATGCAGATGACATCATCCTTAAGACAGAAAGCAAACAGGAACTAAAGAGCCTCTTGATGAAACTGAAAGAGGAGAGTGAAAATGCTGGCTTAAAACTCAACATTCAAAAAACTAAGATCATGGCATCTGGTCCCATCACTTCATGGCAAATAGAAGGGGACACAATGACAGACTTTATTTTGTTGGGCTCCAAAATCACTGCAGATGGTGACTGCAGTCATGAAATTAAAAGACACTTGCCCCTTGGAAGAAAAGCTATGACCAACCTAGACAGCATATTAAAAAGCAGAGACATTACTTTGCCTACAAAGGGCCATCTAGACAAAGCTATGGTTTTTCTAGTAGTCGTGTGTGGATGTGAGAGTTGGACTGTAAAGAAAGCTGAGCACCAAAGAATTGATGCTTTTGAACTGTGTTGTTGGAGAAGACTCTTGAGTATCCCTTGGACAGTAAGGAGATCAAATCAGTCTGTCCTAAAGGAAATCAGTCCTGAATATTCATTGGAAGGACTGATGCTGAAGCTGAAACTCCAATACTTTGGCCACCTGATGTGAAGAACTGACTCACTGGAAAAGACTCTGATGGTGGGAAAAATTGAAGTCAGGAGGAGAAAGGGACGACAGAGGATGAGATGGTTGGAAGGTATCACCGACTCATTAGACATGAGTTTGAGTAAGCTCCAGTAGTTGCTTACGGACAGGGAAGCCTGGTATGTTATAGTTCATGGGGCCCTAAAGAGTCGGACGTGACTGAGTGACTGAACTGCACTGAACTGATAGTCTATAGTGGAAACTATTTTGTTGGAACCACAATTCAAAACATGACTGTTTCATCTTTTAAAAACTATGGATATATGTTTATCCATATTTATATCCATGGATATAAATGCAAACTATGAAAATTTGCTAGGGTAAAAAACAGTAAATAATATAATTGTTATGACACAGGAAAAAAACTCTCTAAACATAGACTCAAGAAGCAATAATTGACTAATATTCCTATGGTATATTAAACTAACTGTAAGTCACTTATCTCCTGCAGCCATAAAATAATCTCAACCATACATACTTTAGAGCAAACGAGTCTCCATTTGCCCAAGATGGTCCTGGCTCATGCTGATGTCTCCAAGCAATTGTCAACATCCTCAGAATTGTCCCAATTTGGACAGTAAATTATATGGTCACACTAATAATACTCAAGAACCTTGATTTTTTACTCTAAACTTGCCTATTATAAACCATAAAATCTTTTTACTCTTCATATTCTTCTATAAGGCAGTTTACTTGTATGAAATAGTAGAAATTGCTTCATAGTTAACTTAAAAAAGAAGTAGCACCATGGAGTTTCAGAAGTTAAAAGGTAAGTATAAGGTGATGGTTACCTCTTTCTAATCAGAGTTCCTCTTTCTGAGAGTGCCTGCTTGTTTGGCCCACAAAAATGTATTACAACCATCACTTTCCTCTGCACCAGGTTTCTTGGAAGGAGAATGGGATGGGCCATAATTCATGAGAGATGATGCTTAGAAACTGTTTAGCTATCAACAAAATATCCCTCATCAGAAGCATGAGAGACATGCTTCTGTCCAATTTAAATATCTGAAATTTATACAACAAAGTAATTTCTTTGGACAAAGTCAGTTTTCTCCTCTAAGTCCAGCTATGGCGTGGTCAGAGTCTTCAACAGTTTTTAATAGGCACTCAACATTCCTTTCTCCTTTGTTTATTCTTTTTAGAACTCTGCATACATTCAGGTTGCTAAATTTTTCAAATATGATTCAAGGAAAGATGACCTTACCATCTAATCCACATACAGATTTTGATTGGTCCAAGCTAGCAGCCTGTGGTCTTTTCTGGATGACTTACAGGGTTCAGAGATGACCTCATTTAGTACAAATGGAACATCACTGACTATGCTTGGTTGACTGGCTTCAATGTCAGTCGGTTTATGTAGCTGTCTCTCTCTTTTCTACAGAAAGTGAACAAAACACCACATGGTTACAAATATCAGAAGACATCACATTGCTCCCATAAAGGAATCAGCATTATAATAAAATGAATACTGAGGAAGACAGAATGGAGACATGGAAAAAACTGGGTCCACAGTAACATTATTAAGACTTATCCACTTCTGAACTTTCAGTTATAGACATAATAAACACACTCTAGTTTAAAGAGATTTGAAGCAAAGATTTTGTTACTTGCATTCAAAAGCACGCACATGAACACAATGTTTGAGGAGGCATACATGACTGATCGGAGCTAACATGGAAGATGAAACCGTCTTAGCAAGTGGCAGCAATATCAGCCCAGTTGGTCAAGCCCAAAATCTAGAAATTACCTTTGGCTTTTAAAAAAGAATTTCTCACTTCAAATCTATTAGAAACGTGTGTCTCTTTGCCTCCAACATATCCTGCATTCTATCTACTTTTCTTAAAATCCATTTCATCACAAGTATCCTGCAGTTTGTTCCTGGAACATTACCACATGCACGTAGATGGTCTCCCACCACCAACAATAACCCAATCCAATCGTTCTCATCCATACCACTAAAATAATTTCAAAACCTTTTCATGGCTTCCCATCACACTTGAGATAAAAGTTGTATTTTTTAAAATAAATCAGGACACACAGATTCTTTTCATGACCTGCAACCTCTTTTCTTTTCCCAACATTTGTTCTGTCTCAGCATCTGGCCTCATCACTGGTTTGCTTAAATTCATTCCTTCCCTAGGGCCTTTACACTCTCTTCTCTCCCTAGAATGCTTTTTCCATGGCTTTACATGGCTAGCTCCTTCTCATCCTCCAAGTTTTTGTTTAAATATCATCTCTTTCAAGAAATAATCCTTGATCCCTTCATGTTTCAGCCCATGATTCTACCCTGATGTATTAAACACTGATCAGCGCATCCCATGTATTTCTTTTACTGCATGTGTCCAAATCTAATTATTTTCTTATTTATATGATTTTATTTGCTTATTTTGGTCTGTCCATTTCTTAAAGAGATCAGCTCCATTAAGAGAGGAATCTTAGTGGTTATGTCTACCTAAGACACTGACTTATTATAGAAGACAACTGGCTATGGCAGGTTTAGAACCTGGCTGTAAATTCTTTGATACTCTTTCCACTGAGAGGTAAGATCTATGTTCCTGGCTCTTAAATCTGGGAAAGCTTTAATAAATAAGATACAGTGGAAGGGATGCTTTGTGACTTTCGAGAGTAAGTCATGAAAGGACATGCAGCTTCTGCCTTGTTTGCTGGGAATGTTCATACACACAGATCCTTGTGCTGCCACATAAGAAGTCCATTACTTATGAACTACCATGCTGAAGGGGCCACTCATGGGCGTGTTGGTAAATTATCTAAGCCGATCCCTTTCTTTAGCTATCCCAACCCAAGATTCAGGTATGTGAGTAAAGAGTCTATCTTGCAAGTATATCCTTCAGTGTCAGGTGATTCAGTTCTCATTTAAGTCATCCCAGGAAAAGCCCTGGAAATTATAAAATCACAGAGCAAAGCAGAGCTGTTCTGGTGGTGCATGTTCTGATTCCTGATGTGTGTAATCAATAAACATAAGAAAATGACTGTTTTATGCCATTAACATATCAGAATGTCTTTTAACATTAGGATGTTTTCCAAGATAATAATAGGCATCTAGAGAAAAGCCCACCAAATTTTGAAAAATATTTGTTGAATGAGGTTGATCAGCTACCTTGTAGGAACACTCCTCCAGGGACCTGGGTTCTAGTCCAAGTTCCATTACTAATATATTATCTAACCTTAGGAAATCTCACCTATAGGTCTCAAGTTCCTTCTATGTACATTGAGGTGATCTGACTAGTTTAACTCTTAGGTACTTGCCACTGAATTCTTAGTCTATAAGTGAAAACTAAGGGTTTCAACAATAATGAAAAAGATAAACAGCCAGAATTAGGGGCTCTGAATTCTCTGGGCATTAAAATGAGCTTAAAAGGGTGTGCTCCTTAGAGTTCTCAGCATGAAAGGGAGGAGGAAGCGATTTGATAATTTTACAATTGATTGACTTTCTTGAATCTCTATATTCCCAAGGATACTATGTCTGTGTATTTAAAGTCAAAGCACATCGGGATGAAGGGCTCAATGGACAGATGGGTTAACTAGATGGGAGATAGGAAGAAGCTGCAAACAAATGGCTTCTGAAGGCTCCCATTTTCTAACTAAACTATTTTCCTGTTTCTTTCTACAGAACTGACTTCAGAACTCAGAGGATGGGACTAAGGCAGCAGCAAAAATGTGGTAGAAAGATTACTGGGTCTGGGGGCTATCCCCGAAGCTGGGAAGCCTTGAGCAGTCACCACTCTGACCTTCTGCTGTTGAGGAGGAGGATGGTGACTCCTCTCTGCTCTTCATTAGGAAATGAGGTGTGTTTTCCCAGGGCACACAGAATACAAAATGGAAATAGCATAAGATCATGGGTCTCCCGATTTGTAACCCAAGTGTCATAGTGTTGTCCCAAGCACCCAACTGCACATCTCATACATCACTCAGCAGAGGTATCAGGTTCTGAAAGAGGGGAAGCACAGACAGCCAGGTATTGAGGGGTGTGAGCACATCTACCTTTGGAATGTCTGTGAGACTGTTCACTGAGAATAGATCTTTGAGTATGATTAGATGAGAATTCTAGAGACTAAAAAAAAGAATTCCTGGGAAAGATCATTCTCATGATGAGTAGGAGTAGGTAGAGTGGTAGTCTTAACTTGTAGACTTATTAATTGCTATGGTTTGGACCCATCTGAACATGGAAGAATTACATTCTGGGAAAAAGAACTAAGAATATGGTAAGGGGGACTATATTTAAAATTTTATTAAGCAAACAGCTCAGCTTACCTCTCTGCCATGTATTGTTTAGAGTTCCCTGACATTCATTTGGCTAATGTTATATGTATTCTCCATATCTTTCTAATCCAAGCACAACAATAGCCAATCAGTTCAGTTCAGTTCAGTCGCTCAGTCATGTCCGACTCTGCGACCCCATGAATTGCAGCATGCCAGGCCTCCCTGTCCATCATCAACTCCCAGAGTTCACTCAGACTCACATCCATCGAGTCAGTGATGCCATCCAGCCATCTCATCCTCTGTCGTCCCCTTCTCCTCCTGCCCCCAATCCCTCCCAGCATCAGAGTCTTTTCCAATGACTCCTGGAATGTGAAGTCAAGTGGGCCTTAAAAAGCATCACTCTGAACAAAACTAGTGGAGGTAATGGAATTCCAGTTGAGCTATTTCAAATCCTGGAAGATGATGCTGTGAAAGTGCTGCACTCAATATGCCAGCAAATTTGGAAAACTCAGCAGTGGCCACAGGACTGGAAAAGGTCAGTTTTCATTCCAATCCCAAAGAAAGGCAATGCCAAAGAATGCTCAAACCATAGCCAATAGATTAGAGCTATCTTAAGAGACCAGAAATATTTTCTGTCACTGCACACAGACTCCTCAGGGAGAGGAAGTGATTTTTAATATGGCCTAATGTTCAGGAATCAAATACTTTCCAAGTATATCCTCCTGTAAAAACATAAGGTCAAATATGTGTACAATAAGAGGTATCCAAGTTGGTGATATTTTAATAAAGTCACACCAGGGCTTCCCTTGTGCCTCAGATGGTAAAGAATCTGCCTGCAATGCAGGAGACCCGAATTTTATCCTTAGGTTGGGAAGATCCCCTAGAGGAGGGAATGGCAACCCACTCTAGTATTCCTGCCTGTAGAATCCCATGGGCAGAGGAGCCCAGTGGGCTACAGTCCATGGGGTTTCAAAGAGTCCAACATGACTGGGCAACTAACACTTTCTATTTCACACAATCTGACACAAAACCCAGGCTACTATTTCTGTGGTTCAATGTCCCTTGCACTACAGTGCAATGCTTTTAGGAATTCTATCTAACAATGATCCAATGGTCTATAGTGAAAACAGGGTAGAACAGCTATAAGAAATAAAACAAGTGGCAATAATGTTATATGATATGATTCTGTTTAATGTCACTTGCTTGAATTTAAGTGTATTTTATAGAGGGACCTATTATAGTACAGAACACACAAAAATATTTTCCTCTTAGGCCTGCTGATTTATATCATTTCTTTAAACATAAAAATGGAAAAAAATAAAAAGAATTATTTATAATTTAAAGTACTATAAACATAAGTGATTATTACCATTAGTGGTTTTAGTGTATCTTTAAAATTCTGATTTCCTTTCAAGGCAAATAAATTAGAAGATGGATGTTTATTGGAAACAACTGAACAAGTTTTCCACATTATCACTTTAGCTAAAATAAATTTAACTCTAATCAGTCCCCTCCTGTTCAGACAGAACAGATTAGAAATCAGAATGCTAGTAAAAGATACCATCATGTATAGAAAAAACAAAAACAAAACAAAACACTGCATATGAAATGTAGTTTATTGCGTTTGTGAGGAGTAGCCCAGCCACAATGAGGCAGGGAGGAAAAGAGGACCAAACAAATGTATGATGGTAAACACACAGCCCACCGTCCCCTTTTCCCACATTGATACAGACATTATAAATTAATCACAGAGCTCTTTTCTGTTAAGAATTGGTGTTGGAATCCTTCTGCAAAAACAATCCAGACTACTACAGTGGCCAACTGGACTTGACATATGAGATAATACCAATCTGCAGAAAGCTAGATTCTAGTCTCAGACTGGAAATTAAGATACCAATGTTCTAGATCTAGCTTAGCCACTGATCTACTCTGTACTATGGACTAATTTCTTCCCTTTTCTGGGTATCAGCACCCCCCTGAGGTCACAACTGTCGATATTTATTGCCTATGCTAGAATCACCGAACTTTTGTTTTCCCCCTGTCCCAGAAGGGATCTTATATATTAGTTGGCTTGCTAAGCCACTGATGGAAACGATGTGAGTGGCAGGGAGTGTTTCCCTGTTACTTTTGTAAATTCACAGTCAAAAAAAAGTGCAACAATGTCATCTCAAATTATTACCACTTGCTTTCTTTCCTATTGTAGCTTGTTTAACTCTAGCCATTGCAGCACTGCTAAGAGAATTCCTTGGGGGCACCTCAGAATGCTGCAATGGATCCTGAGCAAATCTTGAAGCCTGCGTTGTGTAACTTTGTTAAAATAGCTTCTCCTCTAGGATACTACCTATTACAGACATGTCTATCCCTGTGTTCTGTGCTCTCAGATCTTAAAAAGAACACTAGAGTATACTGTGGAATCAATGACAACCAGATTATTTTTCTCTTGTAAATCTAAAGTATGATTCATGGAAACTGGAAGCCAATCCATGGAAGTCTTTTTGGTGAGAGGTTACACAGAGATGGGATTTGGGCAGTGATGTTGCTTCATGTTCAAGATGAGGTTATTGTTCAGTTGCTCAGTCATGTCTGAGTCTTTGCGGCCCCCTGGACTGCAGCATGCTGGGCTTCCCTCTCAGTCACCAACTCCCAGAGCTCAGACTTGTGTCCATTGAGTCAGTGATGTCATCCAACCATTTTGTTCCCTGTCATCCCCTTCTCCTGTCCTCAATCTTTCCCAACATCCATTTCTAAAGTCAGTTCTTTGCATCAGGTGGCCCGAGTATTGAGGCTGCAACATCAGTCCTTCTAATAAATACTCAGGGTTGATTTCCTTTAGGATTGACTGGTTTGACCTCCTTGCAGTCCAAGAGACTCTCAAGAGTCTTCTCCAACACCACAGTTCAAAAGTATCAATTATTTAGTGCTCAGCCTTCTTTATGGTCCAACTCTCACATCCACACATGACTACTGGAAAAACCATAGGTTTGACTAAATGGACCTTTGTTGGTAAAGTAATGTCTCTGTTTTTTAATACACTGTCTAGGATTGTCATAGCTTTTCTTCCAAGGAGCAGGTGTTTTTTAAATTTCACGGCCGCAGTCACCATCTACAGTGATTTTGGAGCCCAAGAAAATAAAGTCTGTCACTGTTTCCATTGTTCCCCCATCTATTTGCCATGAAGTGATGGGACAAGATGCCATGATCTTCATTTTTTGAATGTTGAGTTTTAAGCCAGCTTTTTCACTCCCTTTTTTTACCTTCAACAAGAGGCTCTTTAGTTCCTCTTCCCTTCTGCCATAGGCTGGTGTCATCTGCATATCTGAGGTTATGATATTCTCCCAACAATCAAGGCAAAGATAAATGTCCAGGTAAGCACAAAACAGAGGCCACTTAAAACATTGAACTATTTGCCTAGGTTCTAACTGTATAGCTTTCATTTCTAGCTTAACTGAGGCTCTGAGGGGTTTCATTACCCATTTCTGGATACTCTCAATTCTCTGCAACCATATCACACAGTGTCCTTTATTTTAGCCTGCTCCTGGCTGCCTAATCACATTCTGTTTAATGAGGAAAGCAGGATGGAGTAGCTTGAACTAAGAGATCTCTGAAATCATGTTCATGAATTTATACTTGTTTATTTTCATTAGCATGAATCCTATTTTGACCCTGAATCTAACTTGATGTCACACAACAAGTTTCTTTTGGGAATTTTCTTTGCCCACAGCCTCATCCTTCTTGGCCATTCCTCTTTTTATTTTAGCATATAATTGAATGTTGTGTGACCCCTCATCTCAATGTCCATTTTGGGGCTCCCTTTGGTTGCAGTTTTCCCAGCATCATCAGCTTCCTCTATGCCTTCCTCTTTTCCATCTCTGCTGCTCTATCCTAGAACCCTTTCTCTGCAAAATTTATCAATGCAAACTTAGCCCTCCATGTACTCACAATGTCTCCTAAAGACAGACACATTTCTAAGAATCTCTCTTAATGTATCTATCTCAAGTAGTTTTCCAAAATTTTTAAAGACAGTGGCTGTGGGTTGGAATCCCCTCCTCCATCAATTACTGGATATGCAGCTGTGGAGACATTACTTAATCTTTCTGAAACTCAGTTCCTTCATATGAAAAAGAAAGTTCTATCAGATCCTACATAAACTTCCTTTGCACAGATCCTCAGATACAATAGTCAACAAATGTCATCATTCGTGCCATCATTATCATCACCATCCTTGGCTCAGCATGCCTTTGCCCTGCTTCTAATGCTTCTTCCAGGTTACAACACAGCTCCATCTCTACCTCTGTGGAGCATTCCTTGACCTTTCCTACTTTGCTGTGTAGTCACTAAGTCATGTCTGACTATTTTGCAACCTCATGGATTGTAACCAGACAGGCTCCTCTGTCCATGGGATTTCCCAGGCAAGAATATTGGATTGGGTGGCCATTTCCTTTTCCAGGGGACCTTCCTGATCTAGGGATCAAACCCACATCTCCTGCATTGGCAGGTGGGTTCTGTACCACTGAGCCACCTGGAAAGCCCCTTTCCTCCCTTCACCTTTATTAAAGTTATTGTAACATTCAACACATGCAAAGTGATACTTTATACATACATTTCTTGCATGTATCTTTCTGTCCACAAAAGTATTTGTAGGGAAAAACATACAAATAAAAATATGCATGCAAAATATCTTATATTTCATATGTGTTTTTTTCTCCACAAATGTGAGATCCTTAAAAGCAAGAAAGTTGTGCCTGAAATCTCTTTCATCCTCAAAACAATTCAAAGTACTTCTGACTTTGTCTCTGACACATATCTCAAATCCTGCTGTCTTGGCTCTTGACCTTCACTGAGATGAATAATTATGATGGTAATTAATGGTTATACAAGTGTTTCCAAATAGGTGTTCATATCCATTTACATAGGGGAAGTTAGAAGGACAGAAAGAAGTTAAGTGCCCTAGAATCAACAGATCCTTAGCTCACCGTTTACCAGCTTCAAAGTCTCCCATAGGAAAGCTTGTTCTGAGGTAACCATTTCCTAGCTGGATAACTCTATTAAATATATAACCCCCACTTCTCATTCAGCTAAAGTCTGTTTTTCAACAACTTATATAATTGTTATTTCAGAATCTTAAACTCTACAGGCTAAGTCTCATCCTTTATCCTTGTGATATCCCTCCAGACACTTGAAATCAATGATTTTATCTCCATTTATTCTTCCTTTGAACCTGAGCAATGCTGCCAGGTCTATCAGATTGCAGGAAAAATAATTAGAATGGCTGAGGAAGTGTAAGAGGGAAATATTTCAGGCAGGGACAAAAAGAGTCAGTCTCTTCAGCAGGGAGATGGAGAGAACTAAGTGCTACTTGATACGACAGAGGAATCTAAATGATATGCCACAGGGCATCTAATCGGGTGTTCCTTGCTACCTGGTCCTGTTGCCTACCCAGAAGGGGACAGCAAATGAAATTAGCAGGGCCTAAATTTAGAGACGATCAAAGGAAATCCTTCTCTACACAATGTGCAATTATCCACTACTGCAGGATATTATTGAGGCAAATTGAAGCAAAAAGAATTTGGAAAAGGATTAGGTGCTTATATGAATAAGAACAGCTTGTGCAGTTACTAGCAAGAATAATAATTACATGGCCAATTAATCCCCTGGTGTCAGGGTATGCAGTGAGCTCCAGCTGGGGTCAGAGAATGAACTGCCTATAGAATAGTACAGTAGTATTCAATTTTCTAGGTGCATTATTGAATTTTCCTTTGGCTAACTCCTCTGAAGAATCTAAGGGAAAACACTTCAGTTTATAAAGAGTGAATTGCTTCAGGTTTGGGTTTTACAATCTGGGTCAGAAATAGAAATGGCCTCTGTGAAATTTCCCTGTAAAGATGTGGCACCAAAATCCTGAAATGACTTAAAAAAAAAAAAAAAAGGTAGCATGGAAAAGACCACACACTAGTTGTCTAAGGACCTGGGTTTCTGGTCCTGTGTCATATCATTGACTAGCTTGGTGACATTGCCTACCTTAGTGGACTTCAGTTTCCTTGTTTACAAAATGGCAGGCATTTTCCTAGCTATCTATGTGAAATATAACCCTAGTTTTTCAGGCCTCACTCCCTAGGTGGGCACTGTCAAGAATAAATTGATTCTTAAATTTACAAGGAATCAAGAGATGAGTCTTTATAAAGCATATAAAGGTAGTAAAATACTTGTGCTTCAGGTGCCCATGCGAAGAATGTCTGACTCTCACATACATAACTGGGGGACCATGTGTCCTATTGTTGATAGTTACCCCCCATCTACATATGCCATGGGGTCACTGATGCTGAAAACCCTCTCACACAAAGGTCTGAGCTAGCTCTTTGCTCCCTAAACTCCTACAACCAACTTTTCCCCAAGTTTCTACCACAAGAGAAGCCTACCCTTAGATTCACATGAAATCTACATGGGAAAACTTATCTTGTTGATTTCCTTGGACAAGTGTCCTCAGGGTGAAGTCAAAGGGCAACACGTACCTATGAGGAAATTTTGGGAAGTGAGGACACAGTTTTATCTTTATGCACATCTTTCTTTTCATTCTGCTTTCCCACTCACATGACCAAAAGAATACAATGAGGGGAGAAATTCAAACTAGGAATGGTACTGGAGAAAGGAGCTGCTTCTGCTACAGAAAAAGGGAAATATTTTGAAAGAAAAGATACAGAAAACACTAAACTCAAAAATGGACAAGCTGGCCCCAAAACGGACAATTGACGTGCTGGCTGATAAAATGAATCTCTAATGAACATCCACTTATCTATATTTTCTAAATTATAAAGGGATCAAAGGAAAAAAATAATTAACAAACAACATATTTTCATTCTAGTAATGTATTTAGGAAGCACCCATTTGGCATATTTGTGCTTATTTTACCCAAAGAATATGAGCACAGTAGTTGAATCTCCCCCCAAAGACCACTCCTAGGTTAGAGACAGGTTACCCCAGCTAATTTGCAGCTATTGTAGTGAATGTAAAGAAGGAATTTTTGACTATGTCCAAATTCTCTTGCTCAACCACTGCCCACCCAGTTTTTTTTGCAGTGTTTGTTGGTTTAGTTTTTAAACCTGAGTTTAAAAGGTTGGACTTCAGAAGCATACAGTGTAAGAGAGTTAAAATCAAGTAGCTACGTCTAACACATGTATACCTGTGGCGGATTCATTTCGATATTAAGCAGAACTAATACAATATTGTAAAGTTTAAAAAAAAAAAAAACTCATTTGGAAAGATAAGAGAAGAGAGAAATTTCTGAACAACTGGAAAGCAGCCATGGTTCAAATAAAAAACAAATTAAGGATAAAACATTAAGTGTTCCCACCATTTCATAAGGGCTGTTTCAGAGGTACAAACTTTTTAGATGGCTCTAAAAATAAGGAGTATACAGACAGCTAATAACATATTTGTATTCTTTATGGGGAGGGGATGAAACTGGGCCCAAGATATGTTACCTCCCACAACCTGCTCAAAGGCTTTAACAAGTAGGGAATCTTCCTGACTATTCTCACCAAACTAACATAATTCTGAAAATAAAACCTAACAAAGATGTGTATATGTGTATACCTCTAATAAAATGGATCTGAGTTAAAGTCATTTAAAAAGCATAACATATCATGAACAAAAAGGTACTATTTAGGCAGACAATAATGGTACAATACAAGGAAACCTATCAGTGTAATTTATTGATAAACAGAACAAAGGAGAAATAGCATTATCTCAAATGAGGCCAGGATTCAACTGACAGAATTCAACAGACATTAGAGCTGAAAAAAAAAAAAACAACCTCCCACCAATTTATAAAAAAAGAATATCACTAAATTAACATGGGAAAAGTGTATGTAAAATTACCTGTCAACACTGTACTCAAGGTAAACCTACACTGGCTTTCCAACTAAAACCTGAAAAAAGAAAACAACGCTATCCTCACTAGATTCTGGAAATTCTAGACGTTAAGATAGGGTAAAAATCACATAAGATAAATGAATACAAATATGAAATTTATTAAAAAAGTCAATGCCAAAATTTCATTAACTGCTGACGTACTGGGGATAAGATGATTCATATAATGAGCCTAAGGGGAAATGGAATAATTTATTAAATCTCTAGAGTTTGGTAAGATAATCTATCACTATAAAAAAAAAAAAAAGGAACAATGCCTAGAATCCTACAAAAACCAGTCAGAAATGTGATTTTTAACAATCTTATTCATACAGCAATCAAAGACAGAATATTCATTTCACTAAATTTAACTAAAAATGTGTAGGATCCATTCAAAATAAATCTTTAGTTAGTGGCATAAAAGATGATTTGTAGAACTGAAAATAAGTGCCATTTTCGGAGAAAATTTCACAATTTTATGTATCTTCATTTTCCCCTATTTTAAAATTCTGTGTAATTCTCATTGATTTTCAATCAATTCTCAATCAATACATCAAGATTGTGAGCTGGCAAATTATGCTTTATTCATAACTGAACAAAATGAGTAGCAAAGAAGTAAATGAGAAAGAGTGAAGAAAACTTTAGAAGATAAACAACACTGAGTAGCATATTTCCAACCATTCAAAATATGTATAATAATTTAGTTATTACTGGTAATGGCTACAGAATAGGCATTCTGATGAATAAAAAAGAAGTGAAATATGAAATGCACACACACATAACAAAATTCAGTTTAGGATAAATGTGAGTTTAAAATTTCCAATTAAAGGATGGATTGTTCAATAAATTGTGCTCAGAGGAAAGGAGAGCTGGACTTTTGTTTCATGTAACGTCCTAAAATAATCTTGGATTAACTGAATAAATAATTGCTAAAAAGAACTAGGCAAAGAAAAGCTAGGGATTTCCCCCCCAAATAATTAGAGAGCATGAGACATTTTTAAACATTGAATGCACAAACCACAAATGAAAAGAGTAAAAAAAAAAAAAAGGCTACACAGGCATTTAAAATAACAGAATAAAAGAAATCTATCTTGAAGAGTGTTAAAAAGTAACTGAAAATGTGGGATATTTGCAATATCAGTGACAGGAAAAGGCAACATTATAAATTAGAGATTCTTCTAACCTGGAAATCAGACAGCCAAACTAGTAAAATATACCAAAGAAGATTATATTGTATACAGTTTACAAAAGATAAAACATGCTAACAGTACAAACATCATTCACCTTAATAACATAAAGCAAATAATAAAATACCATTTTCATCTATCAAACTAGAAAGGATTAAAATACATTAAGATTGTGAGCTGGCAGAGATACAGTGAAAGGTGCATGCTCATATCCAGATGTTGGCATTTAAAAATGCATCAAAAGTATCTAAAATATGTGTAAATATTTAACTCATTAATCCAATTGAGGGGATTTTAAAAAATCATTATGAGTATATACAATACACAAGCAGTTTTTTGTAAGGACATTTACTGAACAACGCTTAGTTCAGTTCGGTTACCCAGTCATGTCCAACTCTTTGTGACCCCATGGACCGCATCACATCAGGCCTCCCTGTCCATCACCAACTCCTGAGTTTGCTGCTGCTGCTAAGTTGCTTCAGTCATGTCTGACTCTGTGCGACCCCATTGACGGCAGCCCACCAGGCTCCCCCATCCCTGGGATTCTCCAGGCAAGAATACTGGAGTGGGTTGCCATTTCCTTCTCCAATACGCGAAAGTGAAAAGTGAAAGCGAAGTCGCTCAGTCGTGTCTGACTCTTCCAGACCCCATGGACTGCAGCCCACCAGGCTCCTCCATCCATGGGATTTTCCAGGCAAGAGTACTGGAGTGGGGTGCTATTGCCTTCTCTGACTCCTGAGTTTACTCAAACTCATATCCGTTAAGTTGGTGATGCCATCCAACCATCTCATCCTCTGTCATCCCCTCGTCCTCCCACCTTCAATCTTTCCCAGCATCAAGGTCTTTTCAAATAAGTCAGTTCTTCGCATCAGGTGGTCAAAGTTTTGGAGTACTATTTTTTGAGCAAAACTTAAAATAGTGAAAAAAACTAGAAACAATGGAAACAAACCCTCCAATGAACCCTGATGGCTCAGACTGTAAAGAATTTGCCTGCAATGTGGGAGACCTAGGTTCGATCCCTGAGTAGGGAAGATCTCCTGGAGAATGGAACGGCTACCCACTGCAGTATTCTTGCCTGGAGAATTCCCATGGACAGAGGAGTCCATGGGGTTGCAAAGAGCTGGATACTACTGAACAATACGCAAAATATACACTGATGCATTAATATTACCATTATTAATGATGCTGTAGAACATAGAACAGGGGAATGTTTACAGGAGACTTTTAAGCTTTAAAACCATATTGCTAAGTCACTTCAGTCGTGTCCGACTCTGTGCGACCCCCCAGAGGGCAGCCCACCAGGGTCCGCCGTCCCTGGGATTCTCCAGGCAAGAACACTGGAGTGGGTTGCCATAAGCCAAAATATATACAGTCTGAAATATGGAACATGGGACTGGGAACATGTTCAACTCTTCGGGGATACACACCTGTCAATTTTATATGCCTTACTGTACTCATTTTTGTGTTTTGTTTTTTGGTAAACTACACATAGATACACTGAACACAAAGTTCTGGAATGAAAAAAATCAACAGTATATGGCTCTGGTTGGCATATGGAACTTTTCTCCCTTTCTTTTTTTTTTCCCCCATGTAGCTTAAATTTTTCTATACGTTTTAATCTCATCTTAAAATAGTTTTAAAGTAAACAAGGAAAGACAGGTAATAGAAAAATATCTCCATTACCCTCCCTGCCCAAATTCTTGGATTGAAACAAAACTCCCACATTGTCCATTTCTTACACTGATCCCCAGCCTAACTAACACCATGTGAAGTCGAAGGGGGCTGTTTTTGTCAACTGTGGCATCAGCTCCATGCTGTTTAGCTGGTCCTTTCACTGTAACAGAACACAAGTAGCCAGGGTAACAGCACATCTTGGATGTCAAAATTAGGTCCCACCCGATTCCCTCAACACACACACACACACACACACACACACACACACACACAAACACACACACAGGTTGCCACTGTTAATCCTGAAAGAGTAAAAGTCTTATTGCTAAGGAGAATTAAACATGACCTAACACAGAAACTTTCGAGAGCGAGCATTAATGGAGAGAATGCTCATCTAAAACTACCTAGCATGCAGTGGAAACTTGCTTTATGATGCAGGGAGCTCAAATTTGGTGCTCTGTGACAACCTAAATGTGCCTCTCTGGTAGCTCAGCTGGTAAAGAATCTGCCTGCAATGCAGGAGACCTGGTTCAATTCCTGGGTCGGGACGATCTGCTGGGGAACGGATAGGCTACCCACTCCAGTATTCTTGTGCTTCCCTGATGGCTCAGCTGGTGACAACCTAGAGGGGTGGGATGGGGTGAGAGGTGGGAGGGAGGTTCAAGAGGGAGGGGACATATGTATACCTATGGTCAATTCATGTTGATGTGTGGCAGAAACCAACACAATATTGTAAAGCAATTATACTTCATTTAAATATAAATAAATTTAAATAAAAATATCTGACATGATAGATGGTTGTAGGAACCAGCACAGAGGACCTAACAGGTGGACAGCAATTTTTGTCAAGTTTTTTTCCAAAAGGAAACAGTGACTGAGTTGTAGGGATGCCATTTTCTGACAGTAGACATTATATAAATTCATATGCACAGACTATTTTATTTTCTGTATGAGTAAAGAAAGATTTTACCACATAAAGCTATGCATAAAGAACACTTAGTGGTGTAGTGCATCTTTCCTCAAGGTGAAGCCCAGGGACCAGCAGCATCAGCTTCACCTGGGGAGGGGTAAGACATGCACAATATTGGGCCTCATTCCAGACCTCTTGAATCAGTGTCCTTATCCTAACCAGATCCCCAGGTGACTCATAAGCATATTCAAATTGGCGAAGCATTGATGTAGTAGACACACCGTCTTCAGCTCTGGTTTTACAATGGTATGGAAATACTGGTCCACTACGGGTCAGAGGGGTTCCTTAGTAGAGATCAGTCAGGGATATTCTATAGTTCTCAAACTGCACACCAGGACCAGGATCATTTCTTATGTGCTGCTGTTGAAGGAACAGATCTAGAGAAAAGAAGTGGATGAGGGTAGAAGAGATTTTAGCAAATAGTTGAGTAGGCCTCTCATGGGGAATAAGAAATACAAGTTGTTCGCCATTAAGAAAGTATGCCTAACAATGATTGCCAGAAACTGAAGTAACATAAAACATCCCCTCGATCTGAGTTGAGTTCAGTTCAGTTGCTCAGCCATGTTCAACTCGTTGTGACCCCATGGACTGCAGCATGCCAGGCCTCCCTGTCCATCACCAACTCTGAGAGTTTACTCAAACTCATCTCCATTGAGTTGGTGATGCCATCCAGACATCTCATCCTCTGTCATCCCCTCCTCCTCCTATCTTCAACATCAGGGTCTTTTCCAATGAGTCAGCTCTTCGCATCAGGTGGCCAAAGTCTTGGAGTTTCAGCTTCAACATCAATCCTTCCAATGAACACTCAGGACTGATCTCCTTTAAGATGGACTGGTTGGATCTCCTTGCAGTCCCAGGGACTCTCAAGAGTCTTCTCCAGCACCACAGTTCAAAAGCATCAATTCTTCGGCACTCGGCCATCTTCACAGTCCAATTCTCACATCCATACACAACTACTGGAAAAACCATAGCCTTGACTAGACGGACCTTTGTTGGCAAAGTAATGTCTCTGCTTTTTAATATGCTGTCTAGGTTGGTCATAGGTTTTCTTCCAAGGAGCAAGTATCTTTTAATTTCATAAGTAAGATCATCTAATAAATAGGTACAAATGGAATAGTCTGTCAGAGGGCCAATGTTACTTCTATTACCCCCACACTATTTCAACTAGCAGAAATTAACTGCATCCTTATTCTGTTTAGTTGTTTTTGTTCCTAGGTACATTATCTTTATATATCTAACCATTTAAACTTGTAAACCCACATGAAATTCAGAGATGTAAAGTAATTTATCTAAGATTAACTAGTTAGCAAGGGGCAGAATTAGCATTCAAATCCAAGTCATACCTTCACAATGATCACTGAAACTAGAGATTCAGAAGAGTCTTCATGTATCAGATAAACCAGGGACAACTTAACACTTCCCAAACCTTCCTTGCTGAGTCCCAGAGCCATTGTAAATGCTTTTGTAAAAATGTAGATTCTAGAGACTCAGTACTGGGTAGTATGTTATAGTTAGGTTGGGGGCCAGGAAGGGGTGGAAAACATGCATATTTTGAAAAGTTTCTTGATATTCGGGAAAGATTATTATTCTGCGCTTCCTCTGATATAATTTAACACAAGTGTGGGAAAAGAGAATGAGATATATAACATAGATAATGTATGCTCAGTCACTTTAGTCATGTTTGACCCTGCGATCCTATGGACTGTAGCCTGCCAGGCTCCTCTGTCCATGGGAATCTCCATGCAAGAATAATGGAGTCGTTTGCATTGCCCTCCTCCAGAGGATCTTCCCAACCCAGAGATCAAACCTGTGTCTCTTTTGTCTCCTGTATTGCAAGCAGGTTCTTCACCACTGAGCCACCAGAGAAGCCCATAACATAGCTAATAGATCTCCCCATATCCGTCCATGGGTTTTGAACAGTCGAAAGCACACACAAGGATAAAGGTTAGATTTCCCTCAATCCCAAAACTTAATAGTGGAACTCAGAAGGACCCCCAGATCCTAGATTTTCAATGAAATCAATCATTTGACCCAGGAAAACTAGTCCACAGCTCCATGCCTCTTTAGCTGAAAAATGGGGTTAATTATGCCTTGTTATTCCCTGGGGATATTATGAGGCACTTTAAGAATGTGAAATACTTTTATCTTCTTGTAGAGAAGCAGGAGGTGCTTTGAATAATAATGGCAACAAAAGTAAAAATAAAAATAAGCATACAGAGCCAAACAATTTCTCAAGAAAAACACATTCTTAAGTGCATTAGCTATCAAAAAAAAAAAAAGACAAATAGAGTTGCTTTCATTTTTCTAGCTTTCTTTATTCTCAAAAAGCTCATTAGGCAGAAATTAGGCAACAAATATACATGGAAAGATAGCTATAGTCTTTGAATTCTGTCTGCTGAGATGTCTTAATACACGAATGAAGAAAAAAATGAAACTTCATATGAACTTAACAATATAGTCAGTTTGAAGCCATAAGTGCACAAAGCAGTTCAGTGTATTATGCTGAAATACTTCATGAATGGAGGAAGAATATGTTAATACCTAATATATTTTAGAAATGAACAGTGATTTAATATTCTAAGTAATCACCACTTAACGACTAGTATCATTTTCTACTCAAAGGAAGACTGTATCTCTCTAGATAAATGTTATCTTTTCTTGTCTTAACAGGACAGGATCAACAACACCATTACTCTGAATAACTTCCTATTGGAAATAGGTACAGTGGAAAAAAACAGAAAAAAAAAATTAAAAGATAGACCTCTATTAAACCTCATTTCTAGCACCTAAATATTAACTATTTATACACTTAGGTGATTTCCTTAACTCCTCTGGGAGTTTAGAATAATAGTTTTTCCTCAAATGTTTTGAGCTTCACAGGTAGCTTATGTAAAATAATCAACATAGCACTTGGCACACGGTAACCATTCAGCAAGTGTCATCTTTCAAATTCTCCCTTTTGGCTACAGTGGTGGGAAAATGGGAGGATCTCTCTCATGTAAGGTACCCAGCCCCTCCAAATAAGTGCTGTTTTGTAAAAAGGCTTCCTGCCCTGGACCAGAGAATAGTCCTCTAGTCCTTGAATTATGCAAGATATTTCATAGGACAGTTTGACTTTAGGTACAAATTTCATGTGACTCTAAGAGTAGGCTTGGTTTTTAATGCTTGAGGAGAGGTGCAGGGAACTTGTATATATGAGGTCTATAGTGCCTGACTTCTTCTGTTAAGAGCTGTGGGTGTACCTTTCAGCCTCATGAGAGAAAGCATTTTGGCTCTCTAACATCCTGATCAACATTCAGAAAACTAAGATCATGGCGTCTGGTCCCATCACTTCATGGCAGATAGATAGGGAAACAGTGAAAACAATGGCTGACTTTATTTTTCTGGATTCCAAAATCACTGCAGATGGTGACTGCAGCCATGAAATTAAAAGACACTTACTCCTTGGAAGGAAAATTATGACCAACCTAGACAGCATATTCAAAAGCAGAGACATTATTTTTCCAACAAAGGTACATCTAGTCAAGGCTATGGTTTTTCCAGTGGTCATGTATGAATGTGAGGGTTGGACTATAAAGAAAGCTGAGTGCCGAAGAATTGATGTCTTTGAACTCTGGTGTTGGAGAAGACTCTTGAGAGTCCCTTGGACTGCAAGGAGATCCAACCAGTCCATCCTAAAGGAGATCAGTCCTGGGTGTTCATTGGAAGGACTGATGTTGAAGCTGAAACTCCAATACTTTGGCCACCTGATGCAGAGAGCTGACTCACTGGAAAAGACCCTGATGCTGGGAAAGATTGAGGGCAGGAGGAGAAGGGGACGACAGAGGATGAGACAGTTCGATGGCATCATCGACTTGATGGACACGGGTTTGGGTGGGCTCCGGGAGTTGGTGACGGACAGGGAGGCCTGGCATGCTGCGGCTCATGGGGTCACAAAGAGTCAGACACAACTGAGCAACTGAACTGAACTGAACATCCTGATGAGACTTCCCAGGTGCCTACCAATGCAGAAGACGCAGCAGATGCAGGTTTGATCCCTGGATCAGAAAGATTCCCTGGAGGAGGAAATGGTAACCCACTCCAGTATTCTTGCCTCAAAAGTTCCATGGACAGAGAAGCCTGTTGGGGTACAGTTCATGGGGCTGTAAAGAGTTAAGATGTGACTGAGTCACTGAGTACACATGTGACACCCTGATGGAGGGGGGTACATACACTTAAGTCTGTGCCAAAACAATGAATAGAACTTGTGGCCAGAACTGCTGTCTTTGCCACAAGTGGACAGGTGACCCAGAATCATAGGAGACCTGACTTTTGTGGAATGACGCCTACTTCTTCCCATCATTGGTTCATTGGACACATCACCCTGTCTGGGGAGGTAAGAACATGATCCTTATTCTCCCCTGAGTTCAACGTCCTCCTTTTCCTTCCACTGGCTCTGGAGTGGCAAGAAGTGTCATTAAGATTTATTTTTAAAAAATTCTTACCTAGAGAATGCTGTATTCCCCGTGAGAGCCCACTCAGTTATTTAAAGAGTTTACTCTTAGTTTCAAATTTGGAACTACAAAATGTGTCTCTAACTCACCTGAAATATCACCAAAGCAAATCTGTGTGTCTCTGGGAGCAAAAGCACTAAACACTGTCTGCCCCAAAGCAGCCTTCACCCTCAACTTCCCCATGTGTGGCCAGTCCTGCAAGTTGGGAGAGAACCGAGTCTCCAGCAAGCATGCTTTGCTCCTTCACTCGGGAAATGGCCCTTTCTACTCCTCGTGATTTTACACTGGGGCTGAATCCTCTGTTTCTTGGGGTCCTTTCAGACCTGACTGTGCATGGACCAATAATTCCATTACTTTGAGTTTTCCATTTGTTAACATTTTTGAAGAATTTGTACAGTCACTTTTTACCATCTCACCACTCTTTCTCCCACTTATTTTCACCTTGTAAAATACAAGTGAATCTCTAAACCCATCTCTTATTCTTTTGTCCAATTCTAGGCTTGCGCACTCCTAGGTAAGTAAATTCAAGGACATGGCTGCAGATAAGATATCTCTGAACATAGGAAAAGAAAACATGCTCCTTCCCCAGGTAGGGAACTAAAAGATAAAAAATACTATCTACTAAAATAGATAAACGACAAGAGTATATTGTACAGCACAGGAAAATGCACCCATTATTTTGTAGTAAATTTAAATGGAGTATAATCTGTAAAGATAATGAATGACTATGCTGTACACTTGAAACACTGTTAATCAACTACACTTGTCAAAAACAAAAAAACCTATCCTACATATAAGAAAGAATCCAAAAGCTTTGAAATTTTTAAAAAGGGCTTTTAATACATCTAGTTCCTACAGACTGAAAATGAAATTTCTAGTAGAGCAATTGGGTATCCTAGAAAAACCACAGGCTCTGAGTTCATATTCCTCATCTGCCATCCACTGGCAGAGCAAATACGGACAAGATCTTTAACCTCTCTACATCCTTGTTTCCTCATTTATAAAGATGACAATACTACCTACAAAATACAGTGATCAACGATAGGCTAAGAAATGTAAAAATGTCTTGCACAGTGTTTGTATCAGTCATCATAGAATGTATATTTTCTGAGTAGGTAAAACAGATTCTAGCCCTAACCCTTAACTCTAAGGCCGGTTAAGAAGCATACAGCATTAACAAACAAAAAGTGAGCCCTTCTCATTTTCGGTAGTTTCGCAAGTAATCGCAAAAAATATATATATTCTTATTGAAAAATACAGACTTAAATTTAAGAAAGTATGGGAAACCACTAGATCACTCAGTATGACCTAAATCAAATTCTTTATGATAATACAGTGGAAGTGAGAAATAGATTCAAGGGATTAGATCTGATAGAGTGCCTGAAGAACTATGGACAGAGGTTCATGACACTGTATAGGAGGCAGTGATCAAGACCACCCCCAAGAAAAAGAAATGCAAAAAGGCAAAATGGTTGTCTGAGGAGGCCTTACAAATGGCTGGGAAAAGAAGAGAAGCTAAAGGCAAAGGAGAAAAGGAAAGATATACCCATTTGAATGCAGAGTTCCAAAAATAGCAAGGAGAGATAAGAAAGCCTTCCTCAGTGATGGATATAAAGAAATAGAGGAAAACAACAGATTGAGAAAGACTAGAGATCTCTTCAAGAAAATTAGAGAAACCAAGTGAACATTTCATGCAAAGATGGGCACAGTAAAGGACAGAAATGGTATGGACCTAACAGAAGCAGAAGATATTAAGAAGAGGTGCCAAGAGTACACAGAAGAACTATGCAAAATAAAAGATCTGCATAACTCAGATAACCATGATGGTGTGATCACTCACCTAGAGCCAGACATCCTAGAATAAGAAGTCAAGTGGGCCTTAGGAAGCATCACTACAAACAAAGCTAGTGGAGGTGATGGAATTCCACCTGAGTTATTTCAAGTCCTAAAATATGATGCTTTGAAAGTGCTGCACTCAATATAACAGTAAATTTGGAAAACTCAGCAGTGGCCACAGGACTGGAAATAGTCAGTTTTCATTCCAATCCCAAAGAATGGCAATGCCAAAGAACGTTCAAACCATTGCACAGTTGGACTCATCTCACACACTAGCAAAGAATGCTCAAAATTCTCCAAGCCAGGCTTTAACAGTATGTGAACCATGAAATTCCAGATGTTCAAGCTGGATTTAGAAAAGGCAGAGGAACCAGAGATCAAATTGCCAATGTCCATTGGATCATTAAAAAAAGTAAGAGAGTTCCATAAAAACTTCTACTTCTGCTTTATTAACTACACCAAACCTTTGACTGTGTGGATCACAATATACTATTGAAAATTCTCAAAGAGATGGGAATACCAGACCACTTGACCTGCATCCTGAGAAAATCTGTATGCAGGTCAAGAAGTTAGAGCCAAGCAAGGAACAACAGACTGGTTCCAAATGGGGAAATGGGTATGTCAAGGCTGTATCTTGTCACCCTGCTTAATTGCAGAGTACATCATGTGAAATGCCAGGCTGGATGAAGTACAAGGTGAAATCAAGATTGCTGGGAGAAATATCAATAACCTCAGATATGCAGATGACACCACCCTGATGGCAGAAAGTGAAGAGAAACTAAAGAGCTTCTTGATGAAAGTGAAACAGGAGAGTGAAAAAGTTGGCTCAAAGCTCAACATTCAGAAAACTAAGATCATGGCATCTGGTCCCATCACTTCATGGCAAATACATGGGGAAACAACAGAAACAGGGTCAGACTTTACTTTCTTGGGTTCCAAAATCACTGCAGATGGTGACGACAGTCATGAAATTAAAAGACACTTGCTCCTTGGAAGAAAAGCTATGACCAACCTAGACAGCATATTAAAAGCCAGAGACATTACTTTGCTGACAAATTTCCGTCTAGTCAAAGTTATGGTTTTTCCAGTAGTCATGTATGGATGTGAGATTTGGACCATAAAGAAAGCTGAGTGCTGAAGAATTGACGCTTTTGAACTGTGGTGTTGGAGAAGACTCTTGAGAGTCCCTTAGACAGCAAAGAGATCAAACTAGTCAAACCTAAAGGAAATCAATCCTTAATATTCATTGGGAGGACTGACACTGAAGTTCCAATACTTTGGCCACCTGATGTGAAGAACTGACTCATTGGAAAAGACCCTGATCCTGGGAAAGATTGAAGGCAAGAAGAGAAGGGGACAACAAAGGATGAGATAGTTGGGTTGCTTCACTGACTCAATGGACATGACACTGAGCAATCTCCGGGATGGACATGGCGATGGACATGGAACCCTGACATGCTTCAGTCCAAGGTGTTGCAAAGAATCAGACATGACTGAGTGACAAGCTGAACTGAATATTTAAGAACATACCCAAGTAGTATATATGGGAGAGGGTTTACGCATTCCAATGGGAGTAAAGTTTGTCATCTAAGGAGATTCACCTACATTCATGTTTCTAATACTTTTTGACAGTCCCCAGCACATGTTGTACACATTTTCACTACCCATATCCAGACAGGGTGGGAGAGTTCCAGTTTGAACCATATGTCATGGGGAAGGGCCATACTTCCTTATTGTATGCCCAGGGTTATCTTTTTCTACAGCCTTTCCCTTGGCATGGTAATGCCCCATTATCTTTTAGCTCTATAGTTTTTTTTTTTTTTTTAGGGTGAATTAAAATATTTATTTGGTCCAGTGTTATTAGCAGATTTTTGGGCAATGTGAGCAAAACAGTTTGGAGAATCTAGCTCATTATTCCTAGAAGTAGATGATAGAAGGATAAGGGAGCTACACATTATTTCTGTTCAGAGAAGATTTTTTTTTTCTTCATCCTATCCAAAAGACTCATTTTTGAGACAAACACAATAATAAGAGTGACCATAGAAAGCATATTTACTAGTATAAGCTCTATTTTATGAATGAGGCACTAAGCAGAGAAGTTAAGCTAACTTTCTGAAATCACCCAGATGGCAAAAAGTAAAGCTAAGATAAAAAGCCACACAGACTATCTACTGAGCTCACATTCTTAACCATGACAAAAGCATGGTAATTTTTGGCTCCATCCATGCAATGATATGGAAATTACTTTGTTACACAGAATCTCTTGATACATCACTCTATTACCTGGCCCTAACCTTTTTAGTTTTATCTTTAAATATTCCCTTGACAAACTATGTATTTTTAACACTCTTTTCCTTTCAATGCCATGGCTGTCTGGTATCCGCTTTAGTTTCTTCTCCTTGGACACATTATACCTCACTCATCATCACCTATCCAAATATTTTCATTCTTCAAGTACTAATATAAACACCACCTCTCTAAGACTCTCAGTGCATAAAACATCAGACATGGGCAGTTTCATTACTGTGCCAGTTTTATTTTTAAAGTGAAGAAATTGACATTGTGATGATTTAAACAACTTGGTTATCCCAAAACTGGCATACTGTCAGGCATGATTGATTCCTTATCTCTTTGCCTCCCAAAGCCTGTGTCTCTAACCCTTATCCTGTGTGTATCTCCTGTATTCTAATATAAATGCCCTTTGTATGAACTTCCTGAGGTTTCTTTCCACTTTATACCTTGAAGCAACATTCTTTCAGGAGATGCCTTATCTTTCTCACCGTACAATAAACACCTTGGGACATAGGATTCTATCTTATAGTAAGACTAGGATAATATTTATACATAGAAAGTGTACAAGCACAATCTGTCTTTTGGTAGCTGGATAGACTGTTGAATACAAGGAGGATTATTTCTCCAATGACTTAAAATTGTTTTTTGTTGTTGTTGTTTAGAGTTTTCATTGATGTTTAATATCTCCTGTGCATAACTACTTTATTACCCTTGGTGAGATGTTCCATATTAGATTGATGTCTGCAGATTTCTGAAAGGACCTTCACTGGTTTTTTAATTACTGATTGTGAGATAAGCCCTGATTAGCAAACAATGATCTATAAATTACAAAGACTGTTACTGGTTACAGGGCACTTGGAAAGAGCCCGTGAAACTTAAAAGAAAATCGCCAGTGTTTAATGAATAGTGGGGAAAAAATTTAAGGTCATCCTTTCACATATCAATTAGTTATCAATTTAAAGTCTTTAAAAAGTGTTTGGCAACTGTCCAAATGCTGAAAGAAATCACATAGTTTACAAGTAAATTGGGAATGAATGCAGGTAAAGGCATAGACTAGGAGAAGTGTAGAAAGATCAGTATGTGCTGCTATACTTGTTACACTATATACATGATTATGTTAATCCTGCTGGTAATGCTCATCATAAACAGGTGAAACTAATTACTCAGTAGGGAGTCACAAAGCACCGGCCTCTAAACTTACTTATAAAACCTTATGAGGTATCCTTTCAAACAATAACTTCGTGTCTAATTAACATATGAGAGCAATGTGCCTATTAAACTGGAAATATAGCCATCTGGAGAGACATTTAAACACACTATTTCTTATCTTGGATGCAAAGATAACCACCACCCTTAATTTTTAAAGCCCCCAGTGAGACTCTGGAGCACTGAAGGGTTTGTACGCTCCCCACAGTTGCACTGCAGAGACAAAGGTGCCCAATGATGTGCTCTGACAACTAGGCTGCACGGATGAGCCTTCTGCAGATTGGGAGGTTCAGGGGTTTCTTCTACATTCTGGGCCTTAGATTTCTTATCTTTAAAAAGAAGAATTTGGACTCAATAATCTCTAAAGTTCAATTCAGTTCTAAAATTTGTGATGACATTTTACATGGCACATTTTCATCAGCAGGTGGTTCTGTTGCTGCTCTTCTTATAAAGTAAACTTCAGACCCCTTTTGTGACTAAGTAAACAGCTTTCATACACAGCTTAAAATGTGGAGAGACAAATGCATAAGATACAAACTATAATATGACCAGGAAAACTGTTGAGGACTGTTACGGAATTAAGCTGGGCTGGATGAATCACAAGCTGGAATCAAGATTGCCAGGAGAAATATCAACAACCTCAGATTTACAGATGATACCACTCTAATGGCAGAAAGTGAAGAGGAACTAAAGAGCCTCTTGATTAAAGTGAAAGAGGAGAGTGAAAAAGTTGGCTTAAAACTCAACATTCAAAAAATGAAGATCATGGCATTTGGTCCCATCACTTCATGGCAAATACAAAGGGAAAAAGTGGAAAGAGTGACATATTTTATTTTCTTGGGCTCCAAAATTATTGTGGATGGTGACTGCAACCAGAAAATTAAAAGACACTTGCTCCTTGGAAGGAAAGCTATGACAAACATAGACAGCATATTAAAAGGCAGAGGCATCACTTTGCCCACAAGGTCCATATAGTAAAAGCTATGGTTTTTCCAGTAGTCATGTATGGATGTGAGAGTTGAACCATAAAGAAGGCTGAGCACCAAAGAATTTATACCTTCTGACTGTAGTGTTGGAGAAGACTCTTGAGAGTCCCTTGGACTGCAAGGAGAGCAAACCAGTTAATCCTAAAGGAAATCAACCCTGAATTTTCACTGGAAGGACTGATGCTGAAGCTCCAATACTTTGGCCACCTGATGTGAAGAGCTGATTCATTGGAAAAGACCCTGATGCTAGGAAAGCTAAGGGCAGGAGAAGGGGACAACAGAAGATGAGAGGGTTAGATAGCCTCACTGACTCAATGGACATGAGTTTGAGCAAACTCCAAGAGATAGTAGAGGACAGAGGAACCTGGCATGCTGCAGCCCAAGGTATCACAAAGAGTGGGACATGACTTGGTGACCAAACAACAACACTTAGGCGTACAAATGATGATGAGGATGAAGACTAATATTTGATAATTTACTATGCTCCAGGGAGCTGCTCTTAGCATTTTGAAGATAATATTTTAATTGATTTCCCAGACTATCCTAAGAGGCTAACACTATAACCACCCTCATAATACAGATGAGGAAACTGAAGCACAGAAGTTAGATAACTGTCTTAAAATCACACATCTGTTCAGTGACAGAACTTGGATTTGAATCCAGGGAGTCTAGCTTCAAACACTGTTCTCTTCAGGCCAATTTCCTGCCTCTTGAAAAGGGAGTGGGTTTGAAACCATGCCTAAAGAGTCCCCAAAGGAGATAAGAATATCAGTAAATTTAAAGCAAATATTCTTTTTCCCATTTAGTGAACTTGTAAACCTAACCATAGTGCAAGGAAGCTCTGAAGAAAGGAGCTAGAACATATACACTAATATGAAGGCTTAAGAATCTCCCACTACTCCCAAATTGTACCCTGGATTCCTTACTGAGGTAGAAATTACTAGGCAGGCAGTGTAGAACTCTGAGACATCAGTTGTGTTTTCAGTAAACATCCCACTCCATTGTCCTGAATTCCTGGAATGTGTCTTTGGTCTGATAAATTATCAGCACTCAGATCCAAGGAAGGGCAGTAATTAAATTCTGTTCCATGTGCTTGCTGCTGCTGCTGCTAAGTCGATTCAGTTGTGTCCGATTCTGTGCGACCCCATCTGCCAGCAGCCCACCAGGCTCCCCGTCCCTGGGATTCTCCAGCAGGCAAGAACACCGGAGTGGGTTGCCATTTCCTTCTCCAATGCATGAAAGTGAAAAGTGAAAGTGAAGTTGCTCAGTCGTGTCCGGCTCTTAGTTACCCCATGGACTGCAGCCTACCAGGCTCCTCCATCCATGGGATTTTCCAGGCAAGAGTACTGGAGTAGGGTGCCATTGCCTTCTCCGTCCATGTGCTTGAGGGAAAAACAAAAACTGGTAATCATTAATCTTAAGCCCATACATTTGGTCCATGGTAAAATGGCCAGAGGGCATGAGAAAGGGTGGTGACTTAATCCAAGGATCTAGAGAAGCCATAAAGATGTTAAGTATCTTGACCTTTAAATTGGTTGGTAAGAAATAATGTGATTTAAGGAAGGATATAAAAACTGTTCTAAGTCCCACCTTGGGGGGGGGGGCTCTCTACTCCCTCTCAGTGTCTATGCTGAGAGCTTTGTACTTTCCTCTCTTTAATAAATCCTCTTCACTTGCTACCATGAGTGTTTGTTTGTGGATTCCATTCTTCAGCTCCATGGACAAGAACTCAGATTCCTATCTCATTACTACCTCAGTTCCACAATATCAGTGTAGGAAAGCAAAGATTCAAGACAAAAGAGAAGGGTTTCCTAGAAAGCTGGTTGTGTCATTTCTAGGAGGCCAGTCCCTAATTGCAATCAGTCCTCTCACTATAAGAACAAAACACAGTGTAGAGAGAGAGAGAAACATCTTGACACATAGCTTTAGAAGTAAAGCGATTCTGCTGCTGCTGCTAAGTCGCTTCATAAAAGTATTAGAATTTGGCTCATCAGATAATTATATATTTTCCTGGGACTAGGATGCAGGATGGAAGAATGGGTGGGAAGAAAAATGAAGAATGTCTTTTCCTTCCTAGAGGCTCGTGATTTCTGTCGCACTGGGAGAAATCCAGACAGATTTATTGGTAGAGACAAAGTTTGAAGCGAGCCCAGGATTTCTGTAGGTTGAGATGAGAGATGGGTATTCCAGACAGAAAAGTCAATGTGCAAAGGCAAAGACAGTGTACAGCAAGTGAGAAGACTAGAGCGTAGGTAGAGGGTCGTGGGATTAGATAAGACAGAAATAAAAAGAATGGAGTCTCACTAGATAAGACTAGTTAAAGAAATGACAATGTAAGATTTCTCTCTACAAATATAATTGGAAGTTTGTTGGGGCTGGGGGTGGAGGAGAGTCTGAGATTTGGAGAGCAACAGGGTTGTCAGAGTTTCCCTATTTCATTCTATTTGACCAGCTGTTAGAGATAGTTATCGTAAAGCCAACCAGACTGCTTCGAGGCAGCCCTTTGGCTAGTTCTAAATGCTGCTGCTCTGGTCCCCTGCAGTCCTTCTCCTTTCAGTCTGCTCTTTGTCATGGTGAGAGGACATCCCCAGAGGTCAAGTCAAGTCTGCCTTTCTCCTTTGCCTTCCCTGATCATAAACTGTTTTATTCAAAAGCTACTCCCTGCATGCCTGCCTCCTTTTCTTAAGTCTGAATAAGCAATTGTCGCCTCAGGGTGGTTCAGAAAGCAGCCCCCTCAGCACCGAGCATTTGTCATCTCCTTCCTCAGCAAGAAAGAGCCAAGAAAAACCTAAAGACCTGTTATTCTCCACTCGAAGGAGCAGCAGGGACATCACAGTGTTTCCACAGGAGGGAGCAATTAAACAGAATGAGTAGCACAATGACATTTCCAAAGTCAGATGGAAGATTTGGAAAGCTTCCATCATCAGCCAGTAAGTAGACCGTGATTTAGGCAGAGGCTGGGATTCCCAGCTAAGACAAAATAGTTATTGTGTGGCCAAGGGACAGGGACAGGAACTAGAGACAGTGCTATTTTCTCTGACTGATCATTCCTTATTGCAGCCCCCGGATCCATATATACCAGTGCTAGCAATGGGCAGAGTACCAGTGTGGGTCACATCTTTTGGTCCTTTCAATCCAAGAGTTAAAGTGGTCAATAAATGTGTGACACTACAGCCAGCTGTCATAGAAGGAGTCCAGGAATCAGAGAGAGATCTCTTTGGCTAGAACTCAAAATATACTAAGTCGAAGTTCAGAGTTCTTAAACTGCCAACTTCGGGGTCAAATGTAGCTTGAGGGCATAAGTTGCTTAGGTTACACACACACACTTTTTTTCTTTCAAGTGTGCATTGGGTGCTAGCATTTAAACACTGGGAAATTTCACATATTAATCTAGTGTTCCAGCTTCTCTTGGCAGAAGTTGTGTGGATCTTAGTACACCTAGCTTCCAAGTCCTCTGTCTATGGTCCTGATTATTTATTACTGTTTTCCAACAATAAATAAGACTTATCTGCATTTATTATGCTTTCAAAGGGCTTTTTTCCCCTTCATGTTTGAGACGTGTCCTCTATCCTTTTATTTTGAATACACTGCTAGAAAATGAAAGACCAAAAGAGCTGCATTTTTTTACACCTGACTTTATTACATCATATGCTTGATCCCTTTATAGGCATTAGAGTTTGTGTCCCCCTGTGGTTAACAGCTTACATTATTCCACACTCTGTATGTGCCAGGAATTCTTCTGGTCTCTACATATTAAATCATTCAACAAAGTACTTAGCTGCTACTCAGTACTCCTTTTATCTCCAGTTTGCAGATGAAGAAACCAAGGCACTAAGATATTAGGAAACTTAATCAAGGTCACACAGCTGTTGTGGCCTTGGGCTCAAACCCAGATATTCTGGCTCCAGAATTGAGTCAGAACCTCTCCAATATACTGCTTCTATCATAGCAACCCAATGAGAACGGAAAGAGAAACAATCACAGTGAACACTGGACATATCCCTGCCATTTAAATCAGTATGAAATGGATAACCAACAAGGATCAGGGGAACCCTGCTCAATGTTACATGGCAACCTAGATGGGAGAGGGGCTTGGGGGTTAATGGATACAGCAATATACACGTGTGTGTGTGTGTGTGTGTGTGTGTGGTCAAGTCCCTTGCTGTTCACCTGAAAGTATCACAACATTGTTAATCACCTACACTTCAGTATAAAATTAAAAGCTTTAAAAAAAAAAAAAGCAGTATGGCTCATTTTTATGCTAGGCCATTTAGGTACCTCACATTATTAAAAGTTTATGGAGAGCAAGCTGCCCTTAGCACAAACATGCGTGCAATAGAAGCAAGATACAAATGATAAAGTGAATTTTCCTTGAGATCTAAAGTTATAGCTCATCTGTCTCCTATTATTTATGCTCAATTTCCCAAATTTTGTTCAATGAGCTTTTACTGTTATCAGAGAAAATAAGCTACATTCAACAAAATATTATTGCAGCTACAGATAAGAAGAATAATTCACCTATGCCTCTCCATTCTGAGTGTGCTGGAGACTAACCAGCAAATCACCTACCCACAGATCACTACAAAAGTTGGCTAGATTTCATGAGTCTATTTTTCTTCAGGTATCAAATGGTTTGGAGGAAGGCGAACTATAAATATGACCTGTATCAGTATTTGGGCTCCAAAATCACTGCAGATGGTGACTGCAGCCATGAAATTAAAAGACGCTTACTCCTTGGAAGGAAAGTTATGACCAACCTAGATAGCATATTCAAAAGCAGAGACATTATTTTGCCAACAAAGGTCCATCTAGTCAAGGCTATTGTTTTTCTAGTGGTCATGTATGGATGTGAGAGTTGGACTGTGAAGAAAGCTGAGCACTGAAGAATTGATGCTTTTGAACTGTGGTGTTGGATAAGACTCCTTGAGAGTCCCTTGGACTGCAAGGAGATCCAAGCAGTCCATTCTAGAGGAGATCAGTCTTGGGTGTTCTTTGGAGGGACTGATGCTGAAGCTGACACTCCAATACTTTGGCCACCTCATGTGAAGAGTTGACTCATTGGAAAAGACTCTGATGTTGGGAGGGATTGGGGGCAGGAGGAGAAGGGGACAACAGAGGATGAGATGGCTGGATGGCATCACTGACTCTATGGACGTGAGTTTGGGTGAACTCCAGGAGTTGGTGATGGACAGGGAGGCTTGGGGTGCTGCAGTTCATGGGGTTGCAAAGAGTCGGACATGACTGAGCTACTGAACTAAAGACTTAGAATTATGGTAATGATTGTCTGAAAAAAAAATGCATATATCTCTGGGTATGTGATTATTCCCGGCCTCTTTCTCCAGCACAAATAGTTGTGACCACTCAATCTACAGTTGAATTTAAATAAATAAATAAATAAACATCCTTTCTTTGGATATTGGGACCCAGGATCTACTTACATATCTCCTTCCAGGAAATGGCTTCTCTATTCAGAAAAAAAGCCTTGTATATCGCCTTCTCAGAAGTTTCTTCAAGAACCCAGAAATGACCACACTGTTCTTCCCAATTCTATAACCTTTGCTCCATTCCCTCTCCCCACCAAACTGTATGTTCTAAGCCAGAATCCTTACTGCCAAGCTTGACATCTAATTAGTGCATAATAAATACATGAAGGAGAAAAAGAGGAAAATGTTGCTTGTGCTTTGCAAAATGAGAAAACATCTTCTCTTATGTGTCTTCGCTTGTAACGAGGGTGATCATGTAATTTTGGAGTGGCAACTGGAAAAGATGCTAGAGCCTTCTGGGTTCTGACAAAGCTATAATTTTGATAATGTTTAATTATTGAAAGTGTTTGGGAACTGACATTTTTCACTGTAAACTAAATCATATCAGCTTACTGGAGGTTATAAAAGAAAATATAAACCAGAACGGTCACATCTAAGATGTGGGAACACCTCATCCTGAACTGGGACAAATGAAAAAAAAACCTCTCTATGTTAAAGGCAATTCTAAATAAAAGCAGAAAGAAATGAATTAGAAGAAATCTAGAATTATTTAGGTTGGTAAAAATCTGGACATATTTACAAAGAACAACAACAAAATTAAAAAACGAGGGAAGAAGACTACACCTTCCACCTTTGGAGACCAGCAACATTGGACTTAAAACTTCCTCTGTGAAGCCTTCTCAGACCACACATGTAGATTTGCCTATCTTCTGCATTCTCACAGACCTTCTGTAATTCTTCTATAGTATTACCTCTACTGTGTGCACTTATCTCTACCATAACCTTGTAAGCGCTATGATTTTATCATAAAATGTGTATCTTCAAAAGTGACATATGCCACAAACTGAGAGATTAAAGAAAGATTGAAGGTCTGAGTTTGTGCTTTTGAAAACTGCTGGCTTAAAGGAAATAGGAAAATTATCTGTCTAGTCCAGATGTTCAAGCCCCTCTTAAATGCACTTGGCAAGGTCGTGTAGGAGGGATTCAAGTATAGGAAGAAGGCTGCTTTAGAGGATGCTGGTCTAACTGTATCATCTCTGACAGCAGCACCTTACTCTGCTAGTGAGGATTGCTGGTTTACAGTGGCTGCTGACTACTATCCCCAAACTTGCTAAGGTTACTTTCCCCCTCATGGGTCAGGTTCTGGCCTCTGCTCTGCTTCACTGATGCCCCAAGTTTGTACTTCAGCACCAACCAATTTAGACATCTCTCTGCCTGGAAAGCATGTTCCCAGAACTGGGCACATTAGGCTCCAATTTTTATTCATGTTTCAGCTTCAAAATACCATTCCTCCAGGAGAATACAACTTACGACCCTACAAAATTAGCATTCTCTCCAGTGCATGCTGCCTTTTACATCACGGTTTTAACTGTCACATTTAACACTATCAGAAATTGCTTTTTTTTTTTTTAAACTCATTTATTTCCTGTTTCTCCACTGAAAGCTTCAGGAGAGTCTGCCTGTTCTGTTCCTGGCCAGTGTTCACAATCATGCCTGGAACACAAACGGTACTGAGTGAATATCTATGGAACAGTGAGTACAAAGGAGAAGTGCTTGCTGAGCATCTACCATGTGATTAGACCTGGAGTGAATATTTTCTAATAGCATAGGGAGCTCTACTCAATGCTCTGTGGTGACCTAAAAGGGAAGGAAGTCCAAAAGAGAGTGGATATATATATATATATATATATTTATTGCTAACTGCGGTTGCTGGAAAAGACTCTTGAGAGTCCTTTGGACAGCAAGGAGATCACACCAGTCAATTCTAAAGGAAATCAACCCTGAATATTCATTGGAAGAACTGATGCTGAAGCTCCAATACTCTGGCCACCTGATGCCAACAGCCAACTCATTAGAAAAGACCCTGATGCTGGGAATGATTGAAGGCAGGTGGAGAAGGGGGTGACAGAGGATGAGATGGTTGGATGGCATCACCAACTCAGTGGACAGAAGTTTGAGCAAACTCTGGGAGATAGTGAAGGACAGGGAAATCTGACGTGCTGTAGCCCAGGGGTTGCAGGGAATCCGACACAACTTAGTGACTGAACAATAATAACAATATGTATACATATAGCTTGATTCACTTCACTGTACAGCAGAAACTAATGTAACCCTGTAAGGCAACTATACTCCAACAAAAATTGTTAAAAGAACAAATGCATTGCCTTATTGATTCTCAGTTTTGAAGGAGGCATTGTTTGTTTTTTTGTGTGTGATCTGTCACTCGGTTATGTCTGACTCTTTGTGATCCCATGGACTGTAGCCTGCCAGGCACCTCTGTCCTTGGTATTGTCCAGGAAAGCAGCTGGAGTGGGTAGCCATTTCCTTCTCCAGGGGATCTTCCTGACCCAGGGATTGAACCTGTGTCTCCTGCATTGCAGGTAGGTTCTTTACAGCTCAGCCTTTGGGGAGCTAATTTCCAATTTGCAAGTGAGGAATAAGTCTCAGAGGGGTAAAGTAATTTGTCTAAGGTTACACAGCAAGTGTTCAATAAATATTTTGGAAGGAAGACAAGTAGACAGGCAAGTGGGCAGGTAGAGAGGGATAGATCCACCCAGGAGAAAGAGCTCCAAAGTCCATGCTTGTTTCATTTCATCATAAAATTTTAATGTACATCAACCTCTTTTTGACAAGGTCCCAGGTCTGACCTTTTAAAAGTATCTTGCTTACAGTTAGAATCAATACTTTTTGTGTCAAGCTGTCATTTTCACCACCAATCTGACATACTGTTCCCATGTAACTTTGCTTCCTTTGATGCAAGCTAAAGATGGTCATCCTCCAATTGTGAGAGGACAGAATTCCAAGTGAAGATTGATACTGTTAATTCCCCACCACAGTCTGGAGTCTAACACCTCTATTTGGAGAGGACTCACAGCTTCAGTTAGCGTTTTTAAAAATGCAAAAAGCAGCTCCCTGCCTTTGGACAGTCTGACATTTGCAGACTCCTTTACACGATCATGAAAAGTCTCCTTTTCACGATCATGACCATGTCAGTCAGATGCTGTTCTCCTATTGTGTTCCACGTGGAATCTTAAATGACTTACACAGTGTATAAAGTCCAGCCTCATCTGGTTGTTGCCTACTTCTTCATCCCCATTTCCTGCCATTCCCCCTTCTCACATCATGTCTCAGCAATTCACTTTCTACTTGCTTTCAGGTAGTGCTCCGTGATCTCTAACATCTTCCTGCTTGGGTTTCCTGTCAAAATACCCTTCACCTACTTCTTCATCTACTCTAATTCCTCTTTATTTTTAAGATGCTTTCCCTAAATGTGGTTTACTCTGTAAAACTTTCACGGATCATCCACATTTTCTTGGCCAACCTTGGTGTCTCTTCACTCATATTTACAGTGTACCTTGTAACATCTCCATAACGATTACATTGCATTTTAATGAATTGTATTTGGCTTTTCTCTCTACTAGATTACAATTTGAAGCTGCTTATCTGTCTTACACTAGAAGTAGCAGCAGAAAGAGTGCACATGTATTCTGGGCTTACAAAGGGCTAGACCTTGTATCAGATACTTTGCACGTATTATTCTTTAATTCAGGAAATAAAAGCAGTGCTATAGATTGAGTATATCCTTTGCTCCATTGAGTACACGATTTTGGAGGTATCTCAGATACAACTTTGAATTCTCATCAAATTATGTAAGGTGCATCATTATTTCCATTCCACAGATGAAAAACTAAAGTCCAGAGATGTTAAATCACTAACTCAAGCCAAAGAACTAGCAAACGGCAGAGCCAAGATTTGAACCCAAAAGGAACACTCATTCTGTATTAGGTTAGGCACTCATGAAAGTATCTATGTTTCATTTCTGTCAATATCTTTTGAATGAGTGAATTTATTGCTGTTTACTAAGCATGATATTTGATGCTGTCCATAAGCCAATGTTATTATCTATTCAATCTCATCTATCCAGAGACTTGCTTAAAAGCCAACCCAGACTCACTCACTCAGTTCACTTCTGACACATGTCTCTCTTGGCTCAACCTGAAAGCTTGGCATTCTTCTTCCTTTTCTGTACAAATATCCCCCCAAACTCCAAGTACATTTTTTTTCTTTTAGTTTTCTTTAAGTTCATATTGTAGAACCTCAAATTGAAAAATATAGCAAACTTTTTTTTTAACTTTGAGATTACTATCTAGTCATGAATCTTGTTCCATCTTTAATATTCAGTCAAGCAATAGATGATATAGGAAGCTATCAGCTGCCTAGAGTTCAGCTCCAGAGTTCAACAACCTTAGTTCAAGTACTAGCCCCTTTAATTTTGGGCTCATATTTAAATCACAGTTTCCTTTTCTATAAAATGAGGGCAGCATTATTACCTAACCTAACAAGCTGTAGAACAGCCTGTAAGAATTAAAACAGAGAATTCACTTCTGTCTTTAGCACAGCTGCTGTTTCATATTAAGGGCTCAAGAGATATATATTACGTCATATTATTATCTCAACAGATAAGAGGTCACCAATACTAAACTGGGCTAATCATTGAGTTTACAAATGGAGAAATGGGCCAAGATGGGTAAGCTACTGATTCAGTCACACTACTCAAGAATCACATCTAAGATGGCATGACTTCCAAACCTCAAGCAATAGTTTAATGTGTGTGTACTCACTTGCTCAGTCATGTCTGACTCTTTGACCCCATGGACTGTAGCCTACCAGGCTTCTCTGTCCATGGAACTTTTCAGGCAAGAATCCTTGAATGGGTTGCCATTTCCTTCTCCAGGGGATCTTCCCAACCCAGGGATCAAACCCCCATCTCTTGTATCTCTGGCTTTGGCAGGTGGATTCTTCACCACTAGCACCACTTGGGAAGTGCAGGTGTTTATGAAGCTATTTCTAGCTGACAAGCATGTGTAACTACATGGTAGAAACACTTACTTACTCTTCTGTAATATTCTTTGTTACTCCTAAACAAGTACACATTATATGTTTTCCAAATAATGAATTCCAGTTTCCAAAAGATTTTATTCAGCCAAATCTTAACATTCAGCCCCATTTTTCTCTGCCATGACCTTGGCTATCTTTGAGATTGAGAATAGAGCTAGAGAGTAGTAACAGTATATTCAGAATGCAGGAAAAAGAAAGGGTGAGGAAATGAGGAAAGAGAGGCCCATTATAAACAATTCTAGAAATAGAATCACAAGGCTTGCAAATTCCAAGCATCTGGGGAAGGAATCAGACTTGTTACAGGAAATGGCTATTTACTGAGAGATGAAGGGACTTTGTTTCCCTAATCCCAGGCTTGCTAAGCCTATGTTTCTAGTTTCAAAGAAAATGAACATTGGAGAGAATAAAATCATTTCTCTTTCTCAAAATTTCTCTTATCAAGAAAGACAAATTTTCCCCAGACTGCTAGACCATGGTAAATGTCTTCTCTTTAAAGTCCAAAGACACAGAGTCTGATGAATCCCTTGGAGTTGTACAGTTTAAATGTATAACTCTTCTTTTATGGACCACCATTAACAAAATTAGGAAGCCAATCAAGTTTATCATCCCCTATCTATGAATGATCTCTGCTGTCCTCTCATCTTTTATTCATCATTTTTTCATCATTTATCAACAGGCCACATACCACTCCATGGATGCCCAAGGCCTTTTCTAGAAGACAATCCCCTACCCAACCCAGGTTCCTAGAGTTCAACATTCACCATCTTTTCTCAACATCCTGATACTCTTAATATGAGAATCACAACTTTACCATAAGATCCTGGACAGTGGGGTCTTGTCTTAGGACTCTCTCTCCTAGAATAGCAAATGTAACATATTGGGTTGGCCAAAATTTCATTCAGGTTTTTCTGTATGAAGTAAAACCTGAACAAACTTTTTGGTCAACCCAATACACAGGCAAAAGACATCTGTATTTGGTAGGTTGTGGATGGGTAGAAAAATGAAGAAATTCATTAAATGCAAGAATGAAAGAAGCTACACAAAATAACTTATAGATAACATAGTAGCTTGCTCCCTGGTCCTTTCATTTTAGTAGGATATTAATTTTTTTTCCAAATGCAGTATTTCTATACAAGATATGCGAGACAAATGCCTTTTTCATATCCTTCAACACCTAGGGACAGCCACATACTACACACATTTCGTACGATCTGGATATGTGATATCTAAGTATCTTCTTTTAATATGCAAAGATGAAAGTTAAGGGTAGGATTTTGTTTTGTTTTATTTTTTATTTATTTTTAACTGGAGGATAATTGCTTTACAATATTGTGTTAGTTTCTGCAATATATCAGCATGAATCAGCCATAGGCATACATATATCCCCTTACATACATACGTCCTCAATACATACATATGTCCTTCCTCCCACTTCCCACCGCATCCCACTCCTATAGGTTGTCACAGAGCACCAGGATTGAGCTCCCTGCATCATATAGCAAATTTTCACTGGCTATCTATTTTACATATGGTGATGTATATGTTTCAGTGTTACTCTTTCAATTCATCCCTCCCTTCTCCTACCAAGACTGTGTCCACAAGCCTATGCCTGCATCTCAGAAGACCTAAACAGACATTTCTCCAAAGAAGACATACAGATGGCTAACAACACATGAAAAGATGCTCAACATCGCTCATTATTAGAAAAATGCACATCAAAAATACAATCAGCTATCACCAGTCAGAAGGGCCATTATCAAAAAAATCTGCAAATGATAAATGCTGGAGAGGCTATGGAGAAAAGGAAACCCTCTTGTGTTGTTGATGGGAATGTAATCTGGTATAGTCATTATGGAGAACTGTATGGAGATTCCTTAAAAAACTAGGGATAAAATCTATATGACCATATGACCCAGCAATCCCACTATACCCTGAGAAAATTGTAACTGAAAAAGACACATGTATCCCAATGTTCACTGAAGCACTATTTACAATAGCTAGGACATGGAAGCAATCTAGATGTCTATCAACAGATGAATGAATGAAGAAGTTGTGTTCATTTGCAGGGTTAGGGGTTTGAGACCCACTCTGATTTTGATGAGTTCAAACTATATTCCTGCTAATCCAAAGGCATACATTAACACAGGAAAAAAATGAATAAATAAAATAACAATAATAACAGAAAAACACAATAAAAATAACAATATTTTACACACAAATCTGTCTGTACAATAACAGAAAAAAACAGCAAAAATAACAACAAAAAATGAAAAACAAACAATAAAGCCAAATGTTAGGAGGATAGAGGAAAGAAGTTAGATAATAAAGAGAACTTGTATTCAAAATATCCAGTATAGAACAGGCTTTGTCCAGAGCCAACTGATGAAGCTCATTCAAGGAGAAATGAGAATTGAAACCTTTGTGGAGAAAAAGCTAAGATATATCCCTCTTAAAAGAACTATTATAGGCAGTTGAAACTGCTACAAAAGGAGCTTTGCATCATAAATGTGAAAACTTGAATTTGACTTCTACTTCAACAGACACTTCCATTCTAGGGTCTGGGTCATTTACTTCACTAGTCATGTACCTCATGTACAAAATGAGAAAGCCAACTGCAAAGTGCTGCAAGCGTCCATTTTAATGGGAGGGAGGCCACATTGCCCCTAAAGAAACATCATTATTGGGAAGATCATCGGGACCCTGTGTGAGGAGCCATTCTCTTTCCTCCGCTCCCACAGACAGAAGGATCAGCGAGCCAGATAAAGATCCCTCCTCACAGCGCAGGCTGAGCTTTCACCAGTTCTGTGCCGCCTTCAGGATTTTGCAATACCCAACATTTTGAGGAGACAAGTGATTTGCCCTCTTTCTGCAGCCAGCTGACAGATCACACAGTGGCCTTGGCTTTGTGGTGACATGAGCAGTTGTTCAAAGTCAGAACTATTTCAATTTATCTCTTCCTTTTCAATATAAGCTTCTTTCCAAAGCAGCTATAAACTATTCTGGTTGAAGCTGTTTCCTTTCATCAAAGCTCCCTCAGATGAAAGACAAGGCAAACATTAGCCAGTATGACAATGGTATTGGAGGGCTTTGCTTTCTTTCTTATTGCAAAAGAATGATGAAATTCTGACCTGAAGACCATCTGGTAGTACATTCAGGCCTGGCCTTTTTTGGTCTTAATATTTATTTATACTGCAAAAATGTCTAGAGCAGCACCATTAGATAGAAATATTATCATACTAAGTAAAGTAAGTCAGAGAAAGACAAATATCATATGATATCACTTGTATGCAGAATCTTTAAAAAAATGGTACAAATTAACTTATTTACAAAACAGAAGCAGAAAAGCAAACTTAAAGAATGAACTTACAGTTACCAACGGTCAAGGGGTGGGTGGATAGATCAGGAGTTTGGGACTGACATGTACACACTGCTATATTTAAAACATAACCAACAAGGACCTACAATATAGCACAGGGAACCCTGCTTAGTATTCTGTGACAATCTAAATGGGAAAAGAATTTGAAAAAGACTAGATACATGTGTATGTATAACTGAGTCACTTTGTTGTACAACTGAAATTGACATAACATTGCTAATCAACTGTACTCCAAAATAAAATAAAAATGAAAAAAGTTAACCAATAAAATGAAATTAAAAAAAAAAAAAATTAGAGAGGGCTTCCCTGGTGGCTCAGTGGTAAAGAATCTGCCTGCCAATGCATGAGACACAGGTTTGATTCCTGGTCCAGGAAGATCCCACATGTCCCGGAACAACTAAGCCTGTGTGCCACAACAGCTGAGCTTGTGCTCCAGAGCCTGGGATCTGCAACTAATGAGCTCACATGCCACAGCTTCTGAAGTCTAAGTGCTCTTGAGTCTGTTCTTTGCAACAAGAGAAGCCACTGCAACAAGCTTGCACCGCAACTAGAGAGTAGCCACCACTCTCCACAACTAGAGAAAAGCCCGGTAGCAATGAAGACCCAGCATGGCCAAAAAAAAAAAAGAGAGAGAGAGATAACGAAATGTGAATCACACATGCAAGCCACGTTATTACAATTTTTCTAGTAGCTACACTAAAAAAAAAAAAAAAAACAAAACACAGTGTTAGAGACAGGTGAAATAAATTAGCCTATTATATTGAGTTCAACATATCCACAATACTATCAGTTCAAAATGCAATCAATATAGAATTATTTGTAGGATTTTTTTCCTAAGCCTACAAAATCAATGTGTATTTCATACTTACAGCATATCTCAATTCAGACTAGCCATTATTCAAATACTCACTAGATCCATGTAACAATTGGCTGTTTTATTGGACAGTGTAGCTCTAAACCTTGGCTGCATTTGTATATTTAACATATATGTCACTAATAGGGTTTACAGGGGCTTTTTTCCCCAGCAGGAATGAAAAATTAACACAGAATAGGCTATTAATAAATGTTTGCTGCTTTGGAGATGAAAAAGCATATTAATAATTTATTTTTTGATCTCATGATTCCTTATTTGGGGGAGGGGTATGCAAGGTGAAGAAAGGCAATGCCAAAGAATGCTCAAACTACTGCACAATTGCACTCATCTCACACACTAGTAAAGTAATGCTCAAAATTCTCCAAGCCAGGCTCCAGCAATCTGTGAACCGTGAACTTCCAGATGTTCAAGCTCGTTTTAGAAGAGGCAGAGGAACCAGAAATCAAATTACGAACATGCGCTGGATCATCAAAAAAGGAAAAGAGTTCCAGAAAAACATCTATTTCTGCTTTATTGACTATGCCAAAGCCTTTGACTGTGTGGATCACAATAGATTGTGGAAAATTCTGAAAGAGATGGGAATACCAGACCACCTGATCTGCCTCTTGAGAAACCTATATGCAGGTCAGAAAGCAACAGTTAAAACTGGACATGGAACAACAGACTGGTTCCAAATAGGAAAAGGAGTTCATCAAGGCTGTATATTGTCACCCTGCTTATTTAACTTATATGCAGAGTACATCATGAGAAACGCTGGGCTGGAAGAAGCACAAGCTGGAATCAAGATTGCCGGGAGAAATATCAATAACCTCAGATATGCAGATGACATCAACCTTATGGCAGAAAGTAAAGAGGAACTAAAGAGCCTCTTGATGAAAGTGAAAGAGGAGAGTGAAAAAGTTGGCTTAAAGCTCAACATTCAGAAAACGAAGATCATGGCATCTGGTCCCACCACTTCATGGCAAATAGATGGGGAAACAGTGGAAACAGTGGCAGACTTTATTTTGGGGGGCTCCAAAATCACTGCAGATGGTGATTGTGGCCATGAAATTAAATGAGGCTTGCTCCTTGGAAGAAAAGTTATGACCAATCTAGATAGCACATTAAAAAGAAGAGACATTACTTTGCCAACAAAGGTCTGTCTAGTCAAGGCTATGGTTTTTCCAGTGGTCATGTATGGATGTGAAAGTTGGACTGTGAAGAAAGCTGAGCGCCAAAGAACTGATGCTTTTGAACTGTGGTGGTGGAGAAGACTCTTGAGAGTCCCTTGGGCTGAAAGGAGATCCAACCAGTCCATTCTAAAGGAGACCAGTCCTGGGTGTTCTTTGGAAGGAATGATGCTAAAGCTGAAACTCCAATACTTTGGCCACCTCATGCAAAGAGTTGACTCATTGGAAAAGACTCTGATGCTGGGAGGGATTGGGGGCAGGAGGAGAAGGGGATGACAGAGGATGAGATGGCTGGATGGCATCACTGACTCCATGAACATGAATCTCAGTGAACTCCAGGAGTTGGTGATGGACAGGGAGGCCTGGCATGCTGCAATGCATGGGGTTGCAAACAGTCGGACACGGCTGAGTGACTGAACTGAACTGAACTGATGCAAGGTGAAATAAGGCCAGAAGGCCACATGAAGAAATGAAAGTGATAGAGCCATGTTAGAAATGGCTGTCATAAATTGAAAAAGCATCTTAAGTCTTCATATTTTAACAGGGAAGACAAATATTTTCAAGGTCTTTAAATGTCAATAAACTCACTAAGCATCTAAATCCCAAAATGAGAGAAACAAACAATACATTTTATAGAAACCGGAAGGGGCCACACTTCCATTTGTTACTGGAAGTAAATGTGACAACACTTATAAGGAAAACCAGACAAATATCCTTAAAAATTTTTACTTTTGATACAACTATTTTAATTATGTATCTTAAGGGAATTACTGGATAATCACATAAAAATGAGCATAAAGGATGTCTACTTCACTGATAAGACTTTTGAAAATTTGGAAACAATCTAAATAGCCACTGAAAAGGCAATGATATATTTGTCACATTTATGTAGATATACACACAGATATATCTAGTAGAATACAGCTATTAAAAATGCCAATGCAATTTCATATTTATTGAAATGTATATATGTATTTGGTTTCCCTGGTGGCTTAGACAGTAAAGAATCCACCTGCCATGTGGGAGACAGGGTTCCATCCCTGGGTTGGGAAGATGCCCTGAAGAAGGAAATGGCTACCCACTCCAGTATTCTGGTCTGGAGAATTCCACGGACAGAGTAGCCTGGCAGGGTCATAGAGTTGAACATGACTGAGCAGCTTTCACTTATCATATACACATTTATTATTAAATGAGAAACTGCAGGCTTTGGAACAATATATAAAAAATACCATTTAAAACGAACATATAGCAGTGGGGATGTTTAAATTTCTGTTTTGTATTTTTTGGAAAACATTATTTTAGTAAGTATACAATCCTTAAACCAGAGAACAAAGTAAATCTCTACATTGTGAAAATGAACTATACCCTGGAAAGTTTTAAAAGGTCTAAAATATATAAATAAAGGGTTATGATGTGCTGCAGTGGTTAGGAGAAGTTTCTTCAAAGAGAAGAGCATTGCCACAAGAAGAGAAAACAGAATCTTCTTCTTCAAAATTACTATACTTTCCTATGATCATTTATCTCTAAAATCATTTAGTTGCAAGCCCTTGATCTTCTTCAACTTGAAATGAAAGAGAAAAAAAACATCAAAATATGCCTGTAAGATGAGTCCCTATTTGGCAATTTTAAAGATTATAGCCTTCAGTTGGACCTGCATTCAAGTTTACCTGGGGAGGAGGGGGATGGAAGTGTTGAACTGGGAAAGTCAATAAATAATAGCACAGCAATTCAAACATTATCAGCTCAGCGAAAGGTCCACTGAGGGTGTGTCCCACGCAGGACAAAACACAGGCAGGGCTATTTGTGGAGAAACGGAGCACAGCCTATCTCTTGGCTTTCCCAGAAAGATTCCATCTTACTGGACCTCCCTCTGCAGCCACACACCATGTCCCATTTACCATCTTCATTCCCTCTCACTTTCCACAACCACAGTCAAGTCCATCTAACTGTCCCCACCTGGACCACTCTGACAGTCTCATAGGAGCTCTCAAGCTTCTCCCTCTCAGTCCCTTATAAATGCCATCCTTTCCAGACTCCTTAACAGCAACAGGTGCTCCCCAGGGCTTTCTGGCCAGCCCAGAGACTACAAACGTCACCAGCAGATTATGCCCTTACATGTTTGGGGGTTTGTTATTGCTGTTATTTTGCTTCACACAGCACTTTAAAAGTGTTTAGTTGGTTAGTCTAATATGCAGAATATTTCACATAAAGTCCTAGATCCTCCACTCAACCTGAAAAGTTATGTGATGGACGACATTGAACTCACACCCCTGGGACACAAAATATCCTTGAACTGAAACCCCGTTAGCAGGGGCCTTGGTGACCTGCTTTCCTTCCTGCCTGCTTCCTCTTGCTCTCTCCTTCTCTCCCTCCCTCTGCTCTTTGTTCGTTCCACTTATTTATATTCCCTATTTTGTCACTGCAGGTACAGAATTACTAGCCTTCCATGGTGTAACTTGAAGTCCTTTCCAATGTAACCTAACCTGTTTTCCAGACTCACTCATTGGCTCCTTCATTTACCTGTCTATTTTGTGTACTTTCAATATGCTTTTCTCTTTTCCATACCCCATATGCTGGTCTTCCCTGGTGGCTCAGATGGTAAAGCGTCTGTCTGCAATGCAGGAGACCTGGGTTCGGTCCCTGGGTCAGGAAGATCCCCTAGAGAAGGAAATGGCAGCCCACTCCAGTACTCTTGCCTGGAAAATCCCATACACGGAGGAACCTAGAAAGCTACAGTCCATGGGGTGGCAAAGAATCAGACATGACTGAGCAACGTCACTTTCGCTTCACTCTTCATCCCATATTCTGTCTTCATGTCTTGAAGAGAACCCTTACCTTTCATACATCAAGTTTTTACTTTGTCCTCTGAGTTTTCCTGACCACCTGCAAAAGTCAACTCTTCTTCCTCCATTTTGGTAGGAAGCTAGCATCCAGATCTTTCATCTGACAACTATGAAATACCTGCTGTGGGTGTTCTGATGCTTGGTAATGCTTAGCCTAATAATGCTGTGTTCCTTATAAAACAGAAGATAATGTTCAACCAATTTCTGTGTATTGATCCATATACAAATTGGGCAATCTGTGTCTGCTTTTCTGATCTGGACTAGTTTTAGCCACATATCATCCATGAAACAGAGAACAATCATATCTAGAAAGCAGGATCTTGGTGATGGATAGATTCATTGGACAGTTGCCAGAAACTCACCCAAGTCACATCCCATGGACAGCTTCTTAGTAATGCAGGAAGGATTTCTTTGATCATTATCAAGACCGTTTTCAAATGAATGAGTGCTATGATTACGAAATAGCTTTTGCTTATTTCACTTTTCTATTGAACTGAAAAACAAGAGCGTAGTTCCAGGGCCAATTTGTATTCTTACATTTTCTCTAGCTCCCATGCTTACTGAAAAGCATTTCTCATGATCTGTGCTTTCAACAGAGACAGGCTCTTTTCCTGAGAAAGACACATCAATTTTATCTTGTGCACGTCGGCTGTAAGTAAAGCCTTTAGTCGTTGTGATTTGTATCTCAGTGATCACACATTATTTGTTGGCTTTCACTGAATTATTACTCTGCTGCTCACCCTACAACTAGGGTTTAAATATCTCTCATCTTGACCATTCATTGAAGAGGCCCTCATTAGTCTCTAAGTCCAGGAGAAGAAACCTAGGTTAAGATATAGGAGTAGAGAGAAGTGAAGAATTATCCTTGAAGGCAGCTTCAGTGCTAAAATGCAACCCTACCCGTATTTAGTAGTTTCTTTTGTCTTCATTTCACACCCTGTGGGTATCAAGCCACTCATGCCAACTTTAACCAGGATTTTCTGAAATACTGGATGTTTGCATCAACTCTAGGATGGTCCTAGTTCAGGAAACAGAAAACTAGAGCATGTAGGTCACCACCTGCTTCTGAAAATAAAGATTTTATAAAGAAAAGTCATGTTCATTTGTTTATATATTGCCCACAGCTGGTTTGCATAGGAGACGATTGGAATAGCTACAATGGGAAGCATATGGTTACATAGACTTAAATATTTACTATGTGACTCTTTACCAAAAAAATGTAGATGCCTACTTTCTCAGTTAACTGGAATGAACAAAGGCAGATGATCCCCTTTAAAGAACATTAAGCCCCACCTGACTGATAGAAAAACAGAAAGATGAATGAATAAATGAACAAGCAAATAAATGAACTTTTGAAGATTAATTCAGAATACCCTGATCTGAAGCAGGTGAGACTGTCTCATCAAGGTCACAGAGATGGAAACTGAATCTTGGAATCTGGATTTTCTCAGTGGGGGCATTTGGTCTCTAAGCTAACCTTAGTTTGTTTTAGTTACTAAGTCGTGTCTAACTCTTTTGTGACCCCATGGACTGTATAGGCTGCCAGGCTACTCTGTACATGGGATCTTCAAGGCAAAAATACTGGAGTGGGTTGCCATTTCCTACTCCAGGGGATATCCCTGATCCCGGGATTTAAACTGCATCTCCTGCATTGGTAAGTGGATGCTTTACCACTGAGCCATCAGGGAAGCTCAACTCTAGTTGCTGCTGCTTTTGTGAATAAATGTGACAGCTTTGACATCCTGACTATTTTATCTACTCATCTTTGGTTCTTTTCAAACTTTAATGAAAAAGTGTGATTCCTACATGCCCGGAGGCTTGGTGTCACAGGGATTGGACGTCTGTGTAGAGAGATGGCCACACACAGCTCACGGGAGACTACTTCCAGTAGTCCTCACCCATCCTGGGGGCTTTTGCTCTTCTCACTCTCACTGAACTGACAGGGAACAGTGAGAAAAGGCTGACAGCTCTCTGACCTTTAGTTAATTGAACAACAGATTCTGCAGCTTCCAGAAGCAGCAGGAAAAGGAAATGGAAGTGATGTATCACATCATAAATATTTTTTGATCCAGCCATCAAGTAAGTGACATGTGATTATATAATATTTTCTTGCAGGGAGAGGAGATAAAATGAAAAGATAGATGCAACTTCCAATGAAAGCTGTTTTAAAAAATGATATTCAACCTCATGAGGACAATATTAAGTCAGGGCTTTTATAACTGACAGGCAGCCATAATGTCTACTTTGCAAGACTTGCCATAATGTGTAAATTTAAGTTAGTGCAGTACCTCATGCCAAGCAGGTATTTTATATGAATAATTACAGGGACAATTTTGAAGACTCCAAAAACATGCTAGCAGCTCAAGCTACCTTCACAGTGGTACTTGATGTCAGTTTTAGGCAGCATTAATTTTAGTTTGTATGGGGTTGGGGAGTGGGGACCAGAACACAGCCATTTATAGAGGAAATGTTACATTCATGAATGGCATTCTCTAAAGTTCTATTGCTACTTTATTCATGGGTACTGAATTTAAAACTTCTCTCATATGGGGCTTTGCTTTTCCTATTGGAATTTTCTCCATGTTGGAATTTTGGGAAACATGTTACAAGCCTATTGTGTGCAGAGCATTGTGTTATATTTAGGATGAAACAGAGAAAGACCTGCACTCAACAGGCTTAGACTCCAGTGAGAGAGGAAACAGCAAACAAACAAAAAAACCTTGAGGGACAATGCTTCTACTTTGGTTTCATTTCTTAGTATTTACATCAGTAAGGAGTTTGAGATGACTGGAAGCAGGGAGAGGGGGCGAAATGGTGAGGTGAGCTAGGTCAGTGGTCCAGCCATGAGTTCTCTCTAAATGATTCCTCTTGCTGTAGTATTACCTGTGATAACCTGGGGAATGAGATTCCCAAGACCCACATCTAGTCCAGGGGAAAACAGTCTCTCACAGGACAGCCTGGGGATCTGCATTATAATAAATATCTCGGCGGATTCCTCAGCACATTAGAGTCTGCGAACCAATCATCCTGCTTTCTTCCAAAATCTGTCGGAAACCACAGGCCGTCCTCGGTGTGTCGGCCCCATCCCTGACATTGGAGGGTACTGAACACTACGTATATCAGCATCAGCGGGTGGGAGTGGGAGGAGAGTGACTTAAACGTGCCGAACTCTGCTTCTGGGAGTTGGACTCTGTCTCTAGGGTGGGATTTTTAATGAAAGTAGGTTCCCAGCTACTCCATGAGAAATAAAACCATAACCAACTGATCAGCAAGTCCTGTTGCTTTTACATCTCTAACATCACTAATTCTTCTTTAATCTTCTGTCCCTCCTCACAGTCACAGCATTAGGCTATTCCATCTCTCATTAGAAATTTAAGAAGAATCTGCTTATTACTCTCGTTGCCTTTAGTCTTACCTACCTCAAACGAGTATTTTAAACTGTTATAAAGTACCTCAAATATACATAACTAAGCATGTCTCTTCCTGGCTTTATATTTCATTTATGATTTCTCACCCATTAAGGATAACGTGCACATTTCTATTCCTGGGGTACAAAACCCTCTGTGATCTGCCCCTAGTTTTTCATTCTACCCCAAATGGTACTCACCCTCCACCCTTCACTCTGATCCATGAACAGACATTTATACCCAGTCTCAGGAATCTCACTCATAGCTCCACAATCCTGTCCTCTCATTAAACCACCATGTGAAATTATATTGTTAAGCAATGACAATTAAGGTCATACTTCACTTAAATCTCATGAGTGTAGAATCACATCTGTTTGAACCTAGTGTTTAATACATTATTTAGTCTTACCTAAGAACTCTTTAAAATTCTGTTATGTAGAAGAATAAACTATAAGGCAGTCTAAAACATGTTAATACTCTAGGTATAAAAATGTTAATTCTGTTGCTTGGGATGACTTTCTTTTTGCCCCTTTCCTCATACCACTCAAATCTTAGTTCAAGTATTCTAAGCATGCTCTTTTCTTGTTTCATTTCCATTATTTTTCTTAAAGAACCTTCTCAATAGCATATCCTTTGATATGACTCAAAGTTTACTGGTCTTGCCTAGTGTGTTCTCTTTACACATCTCTCTGATTGTGCTTATCATTTATATTGCAATTGTTTGCTGAAATGTTTATCTCCACTCTGGTACAATGAGACAGCTTAGAGCAGAAGTTGTATTTCATTCAATTTTGAATTCCAATACATAGCACAGTACCTAACATAGACTGGTTGTCCATTAAATGTTGGTGACTGAATCACTGTAGAAATGAACAAGTCAGTGAGTCAATAGCCGGGTAAACCTATGGATGAATTAATGATCATGTTGGAGAAACACACTTTTATGCAGGCTCTGATACCAAGTGGAGGTCAGAACCACAGGTGTCCATTCAAACTGGAGAATATGGCCAGTATTTAGATTTTTCACAGATGGGCTACAGACTATCCAGAAGCCCCACTGAGGTTGGGAACACAACTAGAGGCTGGTCAGAATTTATCACCTTGAAGTCAGAGTCTTCTCTAAACACAGATATGGATATGGATTTCATCATGGTCATTTGCTCATTTTCCAATTCCTGTAGGAAAATGATCAAAGGCTTTAAACTGTCATTCAAGAAATAGTTAATATCAAGGTTCAAATTATTTTTTAGCCTTTTATCCCTATTACTTTCTCACACACACATTTGTTCCTCCTATGAAGACCACTGTCCCTTCATCTGAAATTACTATCTTCTGTATTTTAGCTCATGCCTCTCCTTTAATGGGCAGTCCTGGCTCATTTTCTCCAAACAAAATCCTATTCATCTTTAGCAACATCTCAAATACCATCTCCTTCATGAACCCTTACTTGATTCTTCCTGCTAATAAAAGCATTCTGGCTTTTATATAGTACAGTGGCGAAGTGTACACTTTTCAGAGTCAGACTCTTTGGTGTTGATTCAGCTCTATTGTCAATCTGTTGTATAAGCTGAACCATTCACTTCCTGGCACTTTAAACCTGTTTGTTTTTCACCTGAAAATGGGGTCCATAATAGAACCAACTTTATAGAATTCTTGTGAATTAGAGATTAAAGGACTTGGTCCACTGGAGGCCTTATACATAACGCCTGGCAAGAAATACATATTCAGTAAGTTGGTTGTTCCACTTTTTCTCCTTCTCCTCATTATTGTATTCCCATTATTTTTTGTTAATGCATGCTTTGAGTATACATACAATTGCTCTGAAGACATCATTAAGTATTGCTGGTATATCCAGAATGATTTTTCATTTATTTTGTTTCATTCTGATACCTCCTGAGAGAAACTAGCATTACTTCATTTTCTTTCACTAATTTTTGGTATCCTCAGGGTAATTTGTACCTGCCTAAATCTTTCTGAGCCTGATTGTTTGTTTTTTTTTTTCCACCTAGAAAATGGGATAATACCACTTTGTTTTCAGGATATGAGTATTTAATAAGAAAATGTATACAGAGTGCCTAATCTCAGTCGCCTTCTCATCATGACCCACCCAAGGTCATCACTTGTCCATCACTGGATGCAACTGAGGACATGAGATCTATCAGAAGTGTTTTGAGAGTATATATTATATCCCAAATCACTGGTTATCTAGCCAGGGAGGAATTGAGAGTTAAAGTTGTTCCTCATTCTAAAGATAAGAAACTAGTGAATGCAGTTACTTCTCTGGGACTGGAAGTTCACACAGTAGATGAATCTGGGTCTTCCAACTGGCAGTCTTCTGCTCTACTTTTACCCCATGACTTAGATTCACATTCTATCTTCCCCTCATCTGACACTACCTATTGATTTGCACATCTCTGTGATCTGTTATCCATATCTCTGTGATCTGTTATCCATAACAGTCTTTCTGAAATATTTTGCTTGAAAAAATTAATAAATGCTTGACATGACTATGAATGTTATGTCTTTCTTCCTTTGCCATTCACTACCAACTTGCCATCCCCATGTTGCTTCATAGCCACTCCCATCTCAAGGCAGAAACAAGGCTTTCGGAAGGAAAGATTCATCATAAGTCTAGGAGCTGAAAGAAGATAACAAGATCTTTCTTGAGTCTCATCTGTTCCCTT